>NC_092704.1:27468419-27798419 GCF_964275005.1 Diadema setosum | reverse complement strand
GGTGCTTTAGTTCTCACTATACAATTCTCTCTGAATACCAATTCACGCCGCCCAACAAGTTTCAGGAAAAGGTGCCAATAATGCATTATCACTCTAGAGAAAGAGCCTAATTTTAAAATGGACCAGCATAATATGTGCGCGTAGGTGTGTGTGTGTGTGTGTGTGTGTGTGTGTGTGTGTGTGTGTGTGTGTGTGTGTGTGTGTGTGTGTGTGTGTGTGTGTGTGTGTGTGTGTGTGTGTGTGTGTGTGTGTGTGTGTGTGTCATTGACTAAACTAACCTGCATTCCGGCGACTCGTACGCCCATGGTGGCGCTCGTGGTCGACGCACACTTGGCCATGTGCGTTTTCGCTTTCCTCCGTCTCACGTGATCGGCGTGCGATCTCGTGCCGATCTTGATGTCGAGGATGCAGGGAAAGTGGAAGTTGGCCGTGCAGTCTTCCATTACCATGAATTCTGGGATGTCGGGGTCAATTAGTTAAGGAAGTATCAGTACGACAACCGCATGCATTACGAGTCGTGTCAGCAGCCTAACCGATTGTTCATTCCGATGCTTATTTCGTTGTCCTATTATCATGATTATTTCATCTATATACTTACTGTTGTTGCTGCTGCTGCTGCTACTCCAACCTACTACTGCAGCTACTACGACTGCAACTACTGCTACTATTACTACTACTACTACTACTACTACTACTACTACTACTACTACTACTCTCTACTACTGCTACTACTACTACTACTATTACTACTTCTACATTGTAATACTACTACTATATACTCACTGTTATTATACTACTGCTACTACTACTATAACTATTACTTCTGTTACATACTAAAACTTTTGCTGATAATCATTAACATTATTCATTTTCCGAATTATGCTTCTAACAATATCATTGTGCATGTATTATACAACAACTGCAACTTTAAACAGTGACGAAGTGTACCTTGCTGCAGTCAGGTTGAAGTTAATGTAACGCAATTTATTCTTACTCGAAATGGAGACCAAAAACAGAAGAAAAAAAAAATTGGTCATGGCATATCAGCGACAAGTACATTGTGTTTCTTTTTTTTTTTAAATTTCTACAGCTAATCAGCTGATGTGACTAATGAGGGGACAGTTTTGTGCAGTCCCGTCTCGTCTTTCAAAAATATCTACTTCATGAAAAAACAACAACCTTATATCACGTTGTATCATTTAGTTGCATGATGTATAGCGTTTTGAACGGATGAAGTTTTCATAAAGTACAGTAACAATGATTCCAGTGAAAACTACATGATGTTAAGTGTCTTTCCCAAACAAACACAGACAGCTGACATCCCTAAAATCGGGATTATTTCCTCATTTTGTTACACAGATTACACAGATAAACAGGACACCCGATCTATGACTAGTGTTGTCGTTAAGTTCATGACAGGATTAATTCGTTACGTGACCTTCTCGAAGACAAACTGTCATGGTTTTCTTTTTTTTTTTTTATAAGAATGTTAATCATTTTTATTTTTGATGATTTAGTAATAGCAATACTGATAGTTATAATAAAAACATGTTTCTAGTTATACGTGTCTGTATGTGCCATGACCGTTTTTTCGGGAAACAGCACTGAAATTTTACAGAGAAGTGTCTGGACACCTACGACTATACTGCCCTACTTTAGCAAAAGGAAGCAAGTGACATTTTCATGGATATTGACTTTTTAAAAAATTGATTTGGCATATTTGAGGCATCCTCTATTTAATTGAAAATCCACAATTAAGTTACAATTTTGGCCCATTTCTGAGATATTCGGGTGGCAAAAGGAAGCAAGTGCACAAAATTGCATGAAAAAAAAATGGCAAAAGGAAACAAGTTACAACCTCATGATATGATTGTCACTTGCTTCCTTTTGCCAATTTTTAAAGTTTGTTACAAATCTATATTACTTTGGCAAAAGGAAGCAAGTATAAAATTCTCATGATATGATTGTCACTTGCTTCCTTTTGCCAGATTTTTCATGTTTGCTAAAAATCTGAAATACTTTGGCAAAAGGAAGCAAGTTACAACCTCAAGATATGATTGTCACTTGCTTCCTTTTGCCAAATTAATGATATTTGCACACAAACTAAAATACTTCGGCAAAAGGAAGCAAGTGACATCCTTATGATATGATTGTCACTTGCTTCCTTTTGCCTATTTTTTATGGTTGCTACAAATCTATAATACTTTGGCAAAAGGAAGCAAGTTACATAATAATGAGTTTCTATGAAAATATCAAAATTCTTCGAATTGTCATAAATGCATAACCATATGACTTGCAAGAATACCGACATTTTTTCTCATCACAAATTTTCATGTTGAAGGGCCTACCCAAGAACATATTTTCTTCATTAGTAGCATTTGTACTCGATGTCACTTGCTTCCTTTTGCCAAAGTAGGGCAGTATAGAATCAGGGAAGCAATCAAGCTAGGCCAGCCAAGGCTGATTCATGAAGCCAAGCTAATCCATCAAAAAGTGACAGCAGAAATGCCAACAAACAAAAGATTAATATTTTTGTTGTCCTTCTCTAAACTCTCCTTGAACTATTAAGCTGTAAGCCCGTTCGCGTCCCACGTACAGACGTTATAACATGCAAAACATGAAACTTTTCAAAGCAGAACCACCGAAACTGGAAAGTATTCTTACATGTTCTGTGCATATGCATATGAAAAGGATCTAACGCTTGAGCACTCCGTTACTAATGAGAGAACAGTCGTATACACACTCTCTGGGATAGGGCCTATGGGTTATGTTTTAACATGATATCATGGTTTACTCTCGTTTCACAATCAACCGTAAGTATGAATCAATATGAATCAAATGAATCAAAATAGTTCTGTGACTATCGTATTAAGTGCTGTCGCAAGATATACAATGCACGTAAAGACCCTAATTGAGTCTGGTAAACAACATCAACACCAACAGTAAGCATGGCTAGGAACAATCTAACATTATGGCATTTTAGATATCCAGATGCCTATTCGTCCGTTCGTTGCTTAGTATTTCGAACGCGCAGTTCGGTATAGCAGTATGAGAGGGTTAAGAATAAGACCATTATGAAGTAATGGACAGTTCATTGATCCCTGAGAGATAATGTCTGACTGATCTGAATTCAGCTTCAGCTTTAGTTTTATATCTTTTCATTACAAATCCAACAAACATCTCTAGCCACTGGGCATTCTTGTTATAAACCTTGTAAATAATGTTTATGCACATGGCACTAGGCAGTCATATTACACATGGTGAAATATTTCACATTAATATACGAATATCATGATTGGTCAAGAGTTGTTTAGGAAAAGTGCACAGCGTCCATGTCGATTTCGGGAGTAACTCTTGTCGAATAATGCCTGGATCTCCTAAGGTTCTCATTGTCATTTCTTTTTGCCCCCTCCTCCCCCCCCCCCCCCCACCCGCACCCTCTGCCGAAGGCATCCACTAGGCCTGGTATGATTATGAATCAAACGCAGTTTTGGGAAAGTCTTATTCGGGATAAAAAGAGCAAATTTATGAAATTTGATCATCGCACGGATTTGAAGTGATAATCCACTTCATGTTCAAGCTGATCGACTGTTCTATCATCCCATATCTCAAGTGTATTCAGCCGACGTTGAAGAGAAATATTAAGTGAATGAAACAGTGAAAATTTCAGTCAATGGGGATGACAAATAGGAAATTCATTCACTGCCCATTGGGGTACATTCGACAACTACGAAGAGCTCCCGTCGGCGAATATGTGCATCGAAGCGTACATTGTACACTCATCGGTAAAGATCGGCTCCAGTCGAGATTCTTCGGGTGTGTGTGTACTTACCATAGAGATCAGTGATAAAGTTGTACACAGTACGTTACGGGGATTCTCGAGTATACCCGAGCCGGACCAGCCTTCCCACTCCAAGGTATCCCCACACTACCAGGTCTTTATTTAATCCTTTCTGTGTTAACGAATTACTTAATGTGCACAAATTGTACACGCATACATGGACAGGAAAGAATGTGTCACACTGAGTGTTAATAATTGGCCTGGTGGGAGGGGATGGGTGGGCGTGGTCAAAGAAAAGGATACTGAAACAATCTGCTGGGCTTCCCGCGTTCCTCATCTTCATGAGCTGCTGGCGCTGGCAGTACATGCTCCAGGGGTTGCAGCGGGCCGTGCGGACACCGGTCACCGAGCGGTTGGGGTCCGACTGGTCTTCGAAGAGGTCCGAGTCTTCCTCGTCCGAATTCACGTCAACACACAGGTTGCCGTTACTCAGCACACGTACCCTGTAATCACGATGCACACACACGTTGACGAGAGAGTTGATCGTGAAATTACATTGTGTAGGTAGTGAGATTGGGTGTAGGGTAGGAAAGGTAGAAGGGGTCTAAATACGAGAAAGCGAAAGGGGAGGGGGTCATAGAGAAACACACACACATATAAAATCCCAGGTGCCAATGTAATGACAGAAAAAAGGACGTTGTCACCTGGTACTTTCAATTTCTGGCTCTTTTGCAGGAGAAATGCGAAAGCGATTGAAAACAAAGAGTCATTCGATGGATAGAAGTCAATATCACAAAATTGTGTACGTACATCGTTGCGTGTATTACGTTGCTGCTCCTTTAAACTCAACAATACCCCGTCTTGCAGTGTAGAAACAAGGTTTTGAAATTACTTTGCATCGCCCCAAGAAAAACGCAGTGATTTTAGGGAAGACCGCACAGAGACAATAAAAAACAAACTGGGAGCTCTAGAAATTTTTAGATATCCATTCGTATTATGGTGAAATCTAAACATCTCTTATATATAGACAATGTGGCATTCTAGGCCAGTTACACCTAGGAGAACTACATCCCTCTGGCGACCACACCCATCCCCCTCCCCCACCTTTAATACCTCTTTACACCAGCCAATATAGCTACCCCTATAATAAATACCTTTACTTTTACAGGTCATTAGCTTCCCTATAAACACTTTGATAAAAGGAAACCACACAGTTTAAGCCGGGGAAGTTCTTGTCTGAAAGCATAATGTTGATGGCTACTTTTTCCAGGAAAAATGGACATGATAATAACTTGTCTTGAAGATTTCTGTTCTAATGAACCGTTATCCCTAGATATAAACTTAGGATCTGTAGTTTCCGGGCACCATGCACAGTGGGCCTTACCAGCAGCAGGGCTTTGCCGAACCTCTCTGCTGCTTGTACCGCCGGTCCCTCGAGGAAAACCGCCGTCGCGATAAACAGTACGAGCGCGATGTCGATTCGGGGGGCGGCGCGTGGGGGTTCGAGACGTACGGGGCTGCGTTTTCCTCCTCGTTCTCCTCACCGTAGCAGCCCCTGTCGGTGAGACTCAGTAGGTTCACGTCTTTCCCGTACTGTCAGAAATGATGGAAAAGAACATCACAACACGAGTCAATTTTGGGAAACCATAACCTCTCTTGATTCCCAAAATTTTGCAAAGCTTTGTTTGAATTTATGACGGAACGATTACATGTACATGATTTCTTGAAAACTTTTCTTGAAAACAATTGAGAGAGAAAAAAAAAACGCTTCAAGACCAATTTTTCTAGAAATTGAAAGAAAATCATCTCTTCAGCAATAAATGAAACGTTAAAGGGTGTGTACAGTCCTGGTTGAGGTGAGGATTTAGCTTTTAACGTTTTGCGAGATATTCAGAAACCACTCTATGAAAATAATGTCAAAGAGCATGCAATTCTAAGGGGTATCAAAAGTTTATTCGATGAAAAATCGTTTTGGAAATGGCTGATATATCAACAACAAAAAAGTGAAACAAAGAGATCCTAATAAAAGGCGTGGCCTGTCGCCTTTTATTATCATCACTTTTTTGGGGGGATATCTCGGCCATTTGAAAACCAATTTTCATCAAATAAACGTTGAATCATTCTCACCTATGAATGATCGAAACATGAATCCCCACCTCATCCAGTACTGTACAGTCCCTTTAAATCACTCATCGGAGACAATAAAATAATGTGCACTTATGTACACAGAGGCTCTCTGCGTAATACATCGTACTGGAAATAGCTAGTGGTCAGAAAAAAAAAAAAAAAAACTCCTCTTGGAAAATGAAGTGACACCGCGTTGAGCAAAGATGTTTAATACTTGTCACGTTGCTCGTGTATCGAAATGGAGATTGACTGCGGAGCTCACCTGACACTGTGAAGACAACAGGTATCGACGCTCGACCTCGGCCGCGTCCTCGTCCGAGTCAAAGTACTGCTCCTCTCCCGCGCTGTCCGTGAAGCTCCCGCGAAGCTCTTTCCTCGTCCCGACGGGATACGCCTTCATCGACAACCTGCCGTACTCGCCCTCCTCCACGTACACGTCAACCAGACCTGTCATAGCATTTGAAAGTAAAAGTAATCCAGTTCAATCCACAAGCCTCGATTACGCATCTATATTCAACCGGACCTGTTGGTGGTATATACTTAACGCAAAATCACTGTATTAGAATAGCATCATATACACTCTTCATTAACCTGGATTGTTTCTGCGACATCAGTTTACAATACTGGAAGTCCAAAATCAGTGTCATTTATCAGCGAATTTATGCACTACCTGACTTGTTCTTGGAATCGGCGGGAATAGGTTTGCAAATCAAATTTATCACCAAACTTGCATAATATACACACTGCGGAAACATAATGGAACGTTAAAGGTCCATGACCTGATGACTGGACGTACTTATACACTGTATACAGATTATATACGATGAACTACGTTCATTTTTAGCCACAGGCGAGAGAGTTTTCTTTCGAGTATTGATATGATTATGATTGTGTATTTAGGTTATCAATGTTGACAATACAATAACCAAGAAAGGCTAATGTATAGATGTACTAATACATTGAAGGTCTATACTTAGTTTACTAATAAAGATCAATGAAAAGGATTTTTTTTTTCATTTCCCTGCTTGAAAATGCACCGCTGATCTACAGTTTTTTCGTGGTTGCTTTCACGTTTAGGGGAAGTGAGTCGATCTTGCCCATGGCAGAATATGCTCAAGTACGATTGTGAGGGCCATAACACGAATTGATTCGATTCATATTGACTTGATTACATTTCTGCACAACTAGACTTCAGAGTGACGCGATTTCAGTGAAGTATACAATGCAAACAAAATGTGTGTCATAGATATTGTCAGCCTTATAACACTACATAGTAGGTTGATGGCGGGTCAACATTTTCCTTCCATGCTGTTAGCAGTCAACTGCACCACCCAAACTTTATAATCAACCTCGGTATAAAACGAAAATAAGATATTATGGTTCTCGCGACGCTTTTGAGCAGAGACGAGGGAGGTGTTTTGAGTGAGCATGCGGAGACGTGGATGACTGAAATTCTGTGAGAGATATAAGAGTGAAAAATGATTCTCGCCCACAGTGTTTGTATGTTATGCACCGTGGCATGCATGCATATGTTTGTATGTATAGGTATATGTCGGTAGAAAGAGAGAAAGATATTATACATATGCTTAGTTATAATATAGGGAGTATGATAGAGAGAGAGAGAAAGAGAGAATAATAATTATCTCCATATATTACATGGAAAGAGTAAAGGAGAGACTATAGAGAGATAATAATCCATAAGAGACTATACAATATTATATAAAGAGAGTGAGAGATAGATAGATAGATAGATAGATAGAGAGAGAGATAGATAGATAGATAGATAGATAGATAGATAGATAGAGAGATAGATAGATATAGATAGATGGATAGATAGATACAATTGTAGATAGAGAGAAATACATTATACGTGTATAATCATGAAGTCAAACACAAGTATAAGTGGTTGTGTCCATGAGCGAAGCAAATTATTAGTAGAATGAATATGCACGTCACAATCAGAACGCTGCCATTGCACTGATGACTAAGGACAAAGACCATTGCCACACGAAGAAGCTTCATGGCCAGCTTTAGTACACTTTCTCGAAGGATAACCAGATTACCAGTCATGTTTTGCAGAGATATGAGCATTTGACGATTTTTAAGCCGTGTTTGTTTGGTACACATTGTTTTTGTCCATACGGTGAGAGAAAACCACACTGATTAAATATCCGCATTCTGCAAGCAGATGTAGATCACGTGAAACTTAACAACACAGCACATGTACATGTCGGTATTGCACGCGAACTCGTTATTAGTCTGTAATTATCAGACGTGTCAATTTTCTTCTCAGCGGGTATCTCGCGAATGCTCTCGAGTTTAATTGATTCCGCCATTGCCCACGAGGTATACCTAGATCCATATGTTCAGTAATTTGATTTTGACAACGCCTCTCCGAGTCTCGCAAACGAAAATTTCGAGCAAAGACATCGTGTTCGAGCATCGAACAATCATTATCGGCGATCTGCCGCGCGGTTGTTCAGCTAGCTCCATGTGATCAAAGAGGGTCTTGCACGTGCCCGAGGCCATTTCCGAAGTCTAATGCCGTGTTCGTTTGTCTGTTAAAAGATATAGCGTCAGTTCGGATCTTCCTGCTCAGCGTCGACGAGAGTTGATATGCTCGTCACTGCGAGAGTGCAATGATCTGAGAAGTTCAGATGGTGAACACATTGTGTAAGAGGATGCTTTCATGCCCCTATAACCATTGATCCTGCTGGGCGTTGTTTCGTGGTCTCCGTAATTCAAACAAGCACCGCAACATTTATGGGCGGTCCATGTTGCACTTGATGGTTTAAATAATCGTGTAACGAGTTCTGTCAGGGTGTGCGCGTTGATAGTGAAAAGAGCATAAGAATTTGCTTTCACTGTATTAAAAGACAGATGAAACTTTAATTGCAAAGCTGTTAATTGTACTTTGGAGAACGCCTACGCATAGCTGCTTCTACCATTAACTCATCTAACAATGGTTTTCTATTCTTCTTTCCCCCTTTCTCAATTATCACAATAGTCAAGATTATCCATAAGTACCCCTTAACGGGAAAGTTTCCCAAACAAGTGGATTGAGTGAATACAGCAAAATTACCATTGTACACGTAGGTCTATACAACACATCAGTGAAGTTTAAAGAAAATTAAACAAGCCATTCAAAAGTTACGGGACCGCCATCTCTGAATGAGAAGAACAAGTAGCTAGACAACGAGAATTCCAGAAAGTGTCCATTTTCTAGCATAATGAAACTCAGCAATTGACTTACTTCTCTGAGATAGCAGGAGAACAATATTATGTTTACATTTCATTTAAAATGATCTTGTGAAAATCTCTTTGCAATTCATTTTCTTTATATTGTTTTTCTACGTGACGCCTCGAACAGAATCAACATGAAAGGTTGGAAAACGTTTCCTAATTAATATAGGCCTACAAATCACTGATAATCCACCATTAACAGCACAGGTGTTATAAACTGCTCCAAACTAACACCACATATTTTCGTTTATCATTTCTACAATGACATAATAATGGATCCGTTCCGAGTGCAGTAATAAAAGAATCAGAATGGTACAAAATGTACCTTTTTGGGCACTTCGCATGCCCTCAGCAGTTCATGGGTTAACTTTACATGCTCAGAATCGTGAACGTTCGTTTGTTTGCGCAATTTAACTTAAGATTTCATCCATTAAGGGTGCTACGGGATAATTTTATGCACAAATTTTGGGTGACATATCATGACAGAAAGAAGCAATATCCGAAATTTCCATGCAGAAAATTATTACAGCTAATTATTTGCAAGTCGGAACAGAAAGGCTTTCAACATTGTCTTCATATTAAACCCCATCATCTTGTAGGCTCATAATGTTGAGAGTATATTGTTTTCAACAACTAGAGATCATGGTTTATTGATGGGCGCAAACTTGTATAATAATATTTCGAAGATAGGCGGAAAATATTGTTTCATTAAGAGAATTTTACCCACAAAATATACACTCTGATGACAGCCATTTGCATTGCTATTAATGCCAGTGATTTTAATATCACCAAATGTAGCAAAGGTATTATGTAAACAAGTCGATAGCTTGTAGTTTCCTTCGAGTGAATATAATTGCTATAGTACAACTGGATGTCCTAAATTTGTATCAAGTTTGTGTAGTGCTGAATTAACCTTGTTATCGTGTGAAATGGCCCTCACGAATAACAGTGTATATATACAGTGTACAGGCTACACCGAAAGGTTACCGTGAGCAAATAATACTGAATGAATAAATACATGAATAAATATTTGTTATCAACTGTTCAAATTCTTCTCACAAACGAAGAATGCCATGCAGGGATGGCAACAAAATCATGGAGAATCCTTCGATATTGTGACAAAAACGAAACGAAACCAGAAAATGCCTGTATATAGAAACCCATTTGGCATGATGATGTTGTCACTGGTGACGCAACAGGTGAACCCTTGAACACGACCATGAGATAAATCATGGTAAATATCTCTATACCCTTGTCTGAACTCGTTTGTTTGAAAGGTATTTATAGCGAGCACCGGCGACAAGAGTAAAAAGGTCGAAAGCTTCGACTCGAGAATATGGCTCTTTAGGGGAAGATTACAATAGGCGTCCAAATTTATCCCCATTCGCTTGGTTAACCGGCAGGCCATTGTCTCTCGAATCCCTCTCCTACCACCCCCCCCCCCCCAATCCTGGGCATTCACAATAGATGAACTTTGTAGTCACATTTCCATCTATATTGTGGGCATGAAGATAAAAGGGTATAGACCGAGTTTACGAAGGCAGCCAGTGGCATTTTGACGTTAGTTGAATATACCGTCTATTCTCTCTGTAGAAGGTCGGAAGTTGAAATTTAAGTCGCTACATAACACAGTTCAAGCTTAACACGCGGGCAGAGAATGATAACTGTCACGGAATAATAGAGAGAAAAGTTTTTTCCTCCCTTTACACCCAATGCCTTTCTCTTTTCTGTTACCTTCTTTTCCTGTTTGTTTTCCTGGGCACCTTTTGGAGGTATTGTGGATACGTTCTATATCTGTCGAATCTAGATATTGAAAAGTTGTCTGGATCATGTAGCTACGTTTAGTAGCTCCATGTCCGGGCAAACATAGTTATCAGCATTAACTCAGCATTAACGTCCAGACGTTGTCGTGGCAATTGTCGCGGTGGTTACCCTAGGCGGCCTATAAAGGGTATAGAATTTGGCCCAAATTATCACAACATTGTCCGGACAACATTCGGCATGGATTGAGCGTCTTAACACGAAAGATAAAACAACAACAACGACGACGACGACGACGACGACAACAATAAAAAACACAGCAACCACCAATCCCAAAAGCAACAAAATAAAAATAGCAGCAAGTAAACAAACAAAACAAATATAAAAGCAAAAGAGGGGGAGAGATTATCCGGACGCTGTCCGGACGATGTCGGGGAAATTCCCGTCGGGAGAGGTTTAGTCATCACAAGGATGAAGACGACGAATCGGCGCTCGAATTTGAATTCGGAATTTTGTAATGTACACATTGCTCAATTTAGCAGCTCCTACGTGTTTTTTTTTCTTTAACCACTAGACAAAATCAAAAAGAGTTATGGACGCTAAAATTCGTTGTGGTTTCACGAAATAATGTTTCATTATCATAAATAATGAGCCATTTCACAAAGTGATGGGTCTAACTGCTCTTTCACAGCCAATAAAATGAAAGCATGATTTATCTATAAATTTTTATCACCGTGCATTGATAGGGACAACTGCTGCTATCATGATTACCACTCTGTATTAGAACTATTGCAATGGATATGTTATTTTGGAATCCATCAAAATAGGCTTCAATCATCTTTGTAATACAACTTGTGTGGTTAGAGCAATAGACAACACCTGTTGTATTCGAATGAAATAGAAAATGTAACGTTTGTATTCGTTACACACGTGTCTGTTATTTTCCATGTAGAAAGTAATTTTCTACCATTCTGCTTCGCAACTGACACACTGAATTGCAAAGGGATACTGAGCTGTGTCGATAGCAACAACGCAAACAGCATGCCATATACATGATGGCGTATCTCTCCTGTAATTTCAATAGGGTCTTGTTTCCCTTATTGAAGCTTGTTGAATCGCCACCTGAACCACTGATGCCATTTTCCTACTTGACAAAACGAAAAAGAAAAAGGTAGAAATGTAAGCGCAGTTGCCATGGAAACAGTGAAGGACAACATTTCTCCCTGTAGCCGATTTCTCTTCAATGTACCGTCTCTCCAAATGCACGCACTTCACACAATTCGAGAGTCTGACGAGGCTTTTGATATGACGCCCTTTTTCCGCAGCGAGAAATGGGTGAAAAGTGGCTGCTGCTGTGTGCAGACGTTTACAAGCCCTCAAAACGACCCAATTAACGATGACCGAATTTTCTTTCTCGGAGAACGCGCGATCATGCCATGAAATATAAATGAGAGAACAAAGGTATAGCGCCGAGGAAATTTAAACAGAGTAGCTGAATAATATATACATTATAACGTAGAATGGGCGCTGATTAAATCGCATGAGAAATACATCAGTTAGCTATTAAACGATCTGCAACATTTCTCTCTACAAGTGTTTATTTGACAACTAAACAAATAAAACCTTTCTGCTTGACATTTCGCCCACCTCCCCCCTTAAAAAATCCAAACTAACTGAAAACGATTGTCGCAGAAACAGATAAGAGCAACATCTCTGCCATGTCGATTTTCAACAACACTCCGTCCTTTCAACTTGTGATGCACTTGGCAAAAACAGATTGCAAACAAACTCAATATGAATTCAGAGATGAAGCACGATCGTCACATTCCCCCTCCCTCGAATTTCTCGGCAGTAAGCAGTGGATGAAATGCAAGAGTATTATGCAACGATCGGCATATTCCATTCGAATCAATAAGTGGACAATCGCGCAACAATACCATTTTAAAATGTTCATGATATTTCAAAGAAACAACACCAAAAGAGTCAGCAAGTATTCTCTTCATGTCGAATGTGAAACTGTCAACAGCGCTGTAAACCGTACAGTCTTCAAGCATTCTCTTTAAAACACAATGCCCAACGAATGCTGAGTTGAGAGGATTCTTACACAATTCAAACATAAATTCAACTTCTGTAGAGCGATTGTGTCCATTCAGTCTATCATGAATTATCCCTAATAACTCTGAAACCTACTGAACGTGCATAATATTACATTTCTTGTATGTTTCTATACATTATTATTTGCGTATACGTTATTGGGGCGTCCCAGTCACAAGCTTTGAATAGCTTATGACGATTCACAGACACACACACACACACACACACACACCCACACACACACACACACACACACAAATGAACATCAATAACCAATGATAATAGCCGGTATTGTTTTGACGCCTTTTCTGTACTGACTAAAAGCGATTCATCTTTGACATTCTTCCGTGTACAAACTATTAAAAATCTTTACATTTGTGTATTATGTATTGTTATGCATTTTGTGGAGAAAAAAAGAATCAAATCAAACCAAATTGTGTCATCCTGCTGTGTGATTTGCCAACTTACATGAATGAAAATTACAAGAATTTAAAGAAAGAAAAGAGTTTGGAAATGATTCGACAACAGTGTAAATTTTCACGATTATTTATCTCAGGCTTCAAACGTAGGCCCTATCCGTCTTCTGGAACACTGGCCAAATACTTGCAAGCATTCTGAACAATTGGTATCAACCCCTCCTCCCCTCCCCCCCCCCCTTTCATTTCCTGGTCGCCTCCAACACTGATCCGGTGGGCCTCAGTCTCGGTCATCTTTTGTTATGCGGCGAAGGTCACTTTGAGTTGTAAAAGCGATCGACAAAAATAGGTTAGGAACAATCCGATTTCAATCTGTTCATGGTTCACCGGAGTTATCTTTTGTACAATATAGTCAGCACGGAGTCAAAACAAGTTGCTAACTCATTCGTCAAACCAAGGAGCTTCAAGCTCCTCGATGGTCAAACGTATAACGCGCATATAAACTCTACCACTGACCCAATTGTAGACGCGCGGAGTGACGGAACACATGGTTTACGAAATTGATTACTTAGTATCATAGCGCGAGGGTGATTTAGTGATCATTTAATTGCATAATGTGGGGGCGCCCTCGAGTGGAAACTGGGTCATGGTGCGGAACCTTTTTAGTGTGCTGCCGAAGTATAACATTATTATCATAAATTTCATTTAAAAGCATGGGTGTGCTGCCGAAGATATATCTGGAATGAAGGCATATCACACAGATAATAATGATAATAATAATAGTGATGATGATGATGATGATGATGATGATGATGATGATGATAATAATGATAATGATGATGATGATGATAATAATGATAATGATGATGATGATGATAATAATAATGATTGCTTATCAAACAATTATCAGAACTATACTTAAATAAGTACACTGGTATGCCTGATGCTTCGGGTAAAAAGATTTGACTCTATTTAAAGATTTGATATGAAATGTCAGTTTCAGGCCATATTTGTCGGACTGCCTAGCGATGTGCATGTGTGTATGGGGAAACAAAGGAGTTGGGCATTCCTCTTATTTTTTTTTTTCTAGAACAGGAACGATTCTTTGTGCAGTATGATACATGGCGTACAGAGGCTTTTAGGATAGCACTTAACTTTCACAAAGACAAAAATCACTTCTCAAATTGCTATGATGATATTCTAAAACTACAGCTCGTTATTCCGAAGGTTCGTTATTCTGAAGGCTCTTTATTCATAAGATTCATTATTCTGAAGGTTCATTGTTCCGAATTTCATTTTCGGATTAACCAATCTTCGGAGTAACGAACCTTCGGAATAACGCCACAAAATTTCGGATTAACGAACCCTTTTTCATTTTCGGATTAACGAACCTCTAGGTATAGGGAATTTGCGTGTTTCGGATTAACGACCCTTCGGAATAACAAACATTCGGAATAGCGAACCTTGGGAATAACGAACAGCACCTTTAAAGGCAATGGTCGACTATACGACCCTTTTGATCACCTGTGGTCGACTATACGACCTTTTTGATCAGTTTTATCTGTCTTCAAACAGTCTTTAAATCCTCATTCCACTCTTCGCATATAGGCCTATCGCTTGCGATGTTACACATTTATGGAGATCAAGGAAACTAGACAATTCGCCTTACTAATTACCTGGACGACCCCAACCTTGTCCTATCCGAACGTTATCAACTTAAAAGCCATTTAGACAGATAGCAAACAACAAAATTGTTTTAATGGAAGTAGAACAGCATGGCCCTACAGGATTTTGTACGTGATTGTCCCCTCCCACGGCGTCCATCAGAAGGGTGAAACTTCCAGGAGATCTAAGGAGATGTTTTGCTTGTGCAGATTCTGACAGCGACATCGACAGCGACAACAACATTCTGACATCATCATCATTATCATTATACAGCAACTGGCTTTTGTTGGTTGATTATCATTACTTATCCGACCAGGTAAAGAACAGAGAATTTCTATCATAATCATTACATGAAACAAAAACCAGAGTGAATATTACAAAGGGGTATGCGCTGTACTAAGTACAGCGTATGTAAAATGAAAGAGAAACAAATACTTTCGCCCGCCGGTGAAATACTGTAATGTAAGCTATTAAGCAGACACTGAAATGGCAGAAGCACCTTAATTCATATCATGTGTAGGTCAATTCTCATCATTACCACTAAAATGCAGTTGTAACCTTTTTTATTTTTTTTTTAAATTTCTACCTCTATTTCAAAGACGAAAATAATGAAGCATCTTCTACCCACAGTTACCAAACAACAACGAAAAATCTTCCCTCAATGAAGAAAAAAAAAATCTAACTCTAATCTGGATTCCATTGATTTATCGAACTAAAAACAATTAAGTTTTTTTTTTCTATTGTTGATAACTCCATCTAGGCGGATGGATGAGGTCCCATTAACCTTTTTCAGAAAGTTGTTATTTCTCCTTCAACTATTATCATTCATGATTAAGGGAACAAAAAAAAATAATAACGCAAGGTCTTTGCATGGTTTCCAGTCTATGAACAGAAGGCTTGTTTTGAAGAAAGGGATCTACATTTAATAAAAAAAATAAGAAAAAAAAAAAACAGATTTCACCTAATCAAGTTAATTGTGATTTTACGTTTCATGATACTTTTTACAATTTTCATGACGATATACAGGAAGATGACGCAAAATAGTCTTTGTGCCTTTTGAGAAAGCCCGTTGAAATATCTTACTATAAGGGAACAAAAAAATAATAACGCAAGGTCTTTGCATGATTTCCAGTCTATGAACAGAAGGCTTGTTTTGAAGAAAGGGATCTACATTTAATAAAAAAAAAATAAGAAAAAGAAAAACAGATTTCACCTAATCAAGTTAATTGTGATTTTACGTTTCATGATACTTTTTACAATTTTCATGACGATATGCAGGAAGATGACGCAAAATAGTCTTTGTGCTTTTTGAGAAAGCACGTTGAAACATCTTACTAATTAGACACATGTATAGTGTATGTATGATTGTAATGGTGCATTTTATGTTGTATGCTGAATAACTGCGCTTGGTTACAGTGTCGTCCTATCAATACAGGTAACTCCTACAAAGACTACAATTGAAATATCATGAAATATCCTCCGTGGAATTTTAAGTTCGAATTTGAAAATTCATTCTAAATGGATTCCCTCTTATGATATCACTCGTGCCTATAATACAACTGTCCCTATATCAGTTGGATGAAAGTCAACTTGACATAATGTACCACTTTGAATCCTAGTTTTTAATGGAAATACTGTAAATAAACTATTGAATTGAACTGATTTTTTTAAATCAAAACAGAAAGGGGGAGTAAAGAGTAAACATGGGAGCTGAACGGAGATCGAACTTGCCCTTGAAGACGGGGACGAAAGCAGCGAGAACGTTTGGCATCTGCTGGTAGAATCGCACCTCGTTGGCGTTCTCGATCTTGCACACGGACTTCTCGTCACACTTCATCATGGCTGCGTGGCCGCCGACCTGGTGCTCGAACGGCATCAGCAGCACGCAGTTGGATATCGGCGAGCGCTTTCGCGACTCCACGTCCACGTCGGCCTCTTCTTCGACGTCCATTTCGCCGGCACAACTTGGCGTGACGACAGCGTCCTCGAGCGAAGTGCAGCAGGCATTCAGTTGTATCGCGTCACAGTTGTGGATAAATGCCATTTCTTCGTCCTCCGGTAATTAATGTGAAGGCTCAAACGCAGGCGAAGAAGCTCTACTTGTTGATGCTCTTTTGTGGCTGCTACCATCCGCTAATCCAGACAAGACTAAATGTTTGTTTTAATCGATGCTCAGGACCATTTGTCCTTTAATTAAGTAAACCAGACCAAGTTTCGCAAAATAATGTCACACGAGCAGAAAGACAGTCCGACCGCTACCTTCAGCTCGGGAGCAGTGCGTTCAGGCGATATCGCACAGCTGATCAAAGTTATTTTTCCTCACACAGCAACGCGCAGATTGGGATAGCTTCACGCATCCGCAAATTTAGGCGCTGACCTGGACAGGAGCGACCGAAACAATGGGGGCCAGAAACGAAAATGCATGCGAGAGAGGGAGAGCCAGAGGCTGAGTACAAACATTCGAGTGTCAATTGTTGTATACACACACAGGGCAAAAAGGCAAACTAGTATGCCTCGATCTCCGCAGCTTGTCAACCCTGCCAGAATGCACGCGGTGCCTACATGATCGGAAGCACACTCGAGCAGCATCGTATCAGCTACTGCATGATATATCCATAGGCGAGAGACATATTGCTTATATTCATGATATTCGTGTTCATAATGTGTGTGTGTGTGTGTGTGTATGTGTGTGCGTGTGTGTGTGTGTGTGTGTGTGTGTGTGTTTGCTTATGAGTTTGTGTGTGTGGGCGTGGGGGTGCAATTCGTTTCATCTTTCAGCAGCCATACAATGAAGCTTTTCCAATGCGAATTTATCTGGTCTTCAAACAATGGGAAAAGTGAGCTACAGACGAAAACACATGATAATGGCGTCTTAAATCATCCTCAGGAAAGACATACTATCACATAGCTTTCCAACAAATATCTCATGGAAACTTCCATTTAATTTGAGTTAATTCATTGAGAAAAGGAAATATATGGTATCTATTTCTCATCAATTGATAGAGGAAAAAGTTTACAGTTTTTGCGCTATTATGAAGCACTATATAGATTCCTCTAAATTTTTGGTTTCCACAAGAAAACGACTTGTTTTTCTTCATTATCTTGAATCATGCGACCTTGTGCATAATGCGGTGCACAGAATATACAGAAAGATGAAAAGAAGAAAACAGGTGGAACGCACATCCCCTGTGTTTATTCTTTTTGGTTCAATTATGGCCATTTATTCGGTGAAATAAGGCACAAAATTAAATCATATTGACGTTCAAAATGACGACTGGGACAACCTTGAAAGCATCGCCTGAGTTTATTTGGTTGCCCGTACATAGCAAATATTGTGATTAACAATGTCAACGTATAGGATATGGAACAATTAGTGAAGTCAAATAACCCTTTACCGTCGCATGATATTACTGTGTAGATACAACAATTTTGGGTTTGGGGGTTTTTTTTTTTCGATTTCATTCCTTGCTTTACGTTCCACTCGAATGTTTGAATAAACAAAATAAATGTGCAGAACATCCTCTCCTGTCAAGAAGTACATGTGAATCTTTCTATTATACTTAAATGTGCAGGTAAAATACATACACATACACAATTCACACACACACACACACACACACACACACACACATCACACACACACACACATCACCCTAACACACATAAACGAACACATACACCGTGACATGCAGGAACATAAGGATAAAGGAAGGAAAAACCTAAGAGGAAGAGAACATGGAACATGTCTTCTCAGCCATGGATGCCATTGCATTAATGAATAAAAAAGTTCAGTGAATTCCTTTGACTAGTAAATAAATAAGAGTGTTTGGTTGTTGTTGTCATTACCCTACAGCTGGCAGTGAGCCATGCATTAAGTTTCATAAAGAAATGAAGAACACTTAAAGTCCATATAGGCCTATACCAACATATCTGTCAGTTCTTAACGAACCAAGGGTAATGACCCTGCTATTATAGGCCTTCAGATAAGACGTACTTACGTCAATTAATCATTCTTATCAGTTTCACCAACAATGTTTCCCGTTATCGCAAAACCAACAAAACACATTCGCATGTCTCATCAGCGATAACCTCGTGTACTTGCGAATGTGTTTTAGGCAAACCCTTTACCACTCAATTGCTATGTAAGTGCGCCGTTATGACGATTTTAGTTCCAACGAGCAGTCATAAATCCTTATCACGAAACACATATAGTGTGAACAACATGTCGACAGAAATAGTAGATGCGTCAACGTTATTCAAACTAAAGAGTTATAGAAGCGCTCTTTATAATTGATTCAAATAATACCGAATGTGAACTATATCCCAGCTGATGATGTGGTAATGATTTTTACTCAAGTTACTTCTATTTTGTATTTTTCTCCAGATACAAAAAGTAAATTGAAATAATTGAAGTGTAAACGAAGAGTTTGTTCGCAAAAACCGATAAGTCCATTTTTGAAGATTTTGAAGTACGGTCTCTGTCATAAAGTACAAAATAATACCTTTTAAATGATATATTGGTCACTACATATGAATGTACATTTTTGAAGTTATGGTCAAATGAAGCAAAAATTTTCTGATCATTCTCTTTATTTTTCTTGACCTTTAATCGCAAATATCTCCATTTGGCAAATATAGACTTATCGGTTTTTGCGAACAAACTCTTCAAACCCTTCCTCAACTAAAAATCTTGGGACGCTATGTCCCCCCCCCCCAAAAAAAAAAAAGAAAAATACAATCGGATTTTTGCATTGATAACTTGCAATATGAGTAAACTGTCTGAATGCTATTTTAGGGCATTAAAATATAACATCTTAGCTATATTTTGCAGAAAATCCCATTCAATTTGGTTGAGTGGTCACAGAGAAATGATCATGATCGTTGTAAAGTATGTCAAGGGTCTGTTTCTTCCAAGTTTAGCACCTGGATGTTCTCAGAACTGCATGACAATGTGTGAACACAATGGACAGAACCTGGAGGGAAGGGACCCCTGACATGCTCCACAAAAATCCTCATTTCTCTTTGACCATTGAAGCAAATAGGATGGGGTTTTCTGTAAGAAGTAGGTATTAAGTTATAGTTTCATAGCCTGAAATAGTATTTGGATTGATTTACTATCTTTAAAGTTATCGTTGAGGAGAGTCCCGTTGTAATTTTTTTTTTCGGACATATATTTCCTGCGACAAGACGACCTGAAGAGTTTATTGTTGAGGGCGCTTCGTCCTCACACAAAGACAATACATTTGCATGTGATGTTGGTGAACATTCGATAGCCTTGACGAAAAAAGTGAAATAAACTTTTCTCGACAAGCTGCATCTATCAAAAACCCTCACCGCCTAAAAAGATTAGTTAGTATCGGAGTGAAGGATAACGAAATTAATTGTACGAACAAATGCCACGATTCTCCAAATTGACCACTCCACATCAACCATGATTATACCAACGTTGTCTCAGAACTTTGTAGTAATGGCATGCGACTATATACTTGTCTTGCGACATGTTATGATTGGCATTGAATAGGAAGTCTCTAATGCAAACAATCAGTCTTATCTGTAACAATAAGGATTTATCAAAGCTGCCATTCAATGAACAAATTTGATTGACAAAGTGACACAATTGTACATGTTGTATACAATGTTCGTTGATGCTAGTCTTGTACCAGACCCGTCTGCTTCCTATCTCGACTGTGCATGTAAAATGTACATCGCTCCCTAATTTCATGTATGCATGGATTCTTTTTTATTCTTTTTTTTTTCAAGGAGTTCCACCATATGCAGTCGCCCTTTGATTTGACGAGTGAAAACAAAGATGTTTGACAGCCAGAGGGATAGATGATAACCTTCGACTCTTCTGCTTGATCCTGATGGCCCATTATTCTAAAGTACACTGCTTTTTCGGGACCAGATTGTTTTCAGGGGCGATGTCATCTACGGTTAAGTAGGCCTACAGAACACGGAGATAATGACTCTGAATGGTTGAACTGGGCCGGTATGTAATGCCTTTGTTTTGTTAACATGAAAGGATTGAATGGACGCCATAGACCAGCCATCATGTGTATAAAATAGTAGTGATGATTGAGTTTCATCCATGCATATATTCATCATTCTCAGTAAATTATGTATTATCTCCACGGTTTCAATCGATATTATACATCAGTTGAAACCAATATTTGCGTCACATATATAATTTTAAACAATATAATAGCGACACGCAAATATTAACTGCGTGTCAAGCACATACTAGTATCATGTGTAACGTGCAGAGCAGTTAGGCCTATACATGTAGGTAAAAAACGAAATTAATGGCCCTATAAATAGCTCGCAAACCAATTCACACTCGACAATGCTCGATGAAACCCCATTGGTCACAGCAGGTGGTGGTACTGGGTATAATGACAAGTTTTGAGAACGATGATTATTATTTTGCTTGAAGCACATGGAATGCCCGTCATATTCCCCAGCTGACGTTGGTGGTTGCCAGTAACTATCAGTATGTACACAAGCCGGACTTTGTCCTTTGATACACCGTCTCCATTATCTGCTCGTCTGGTAACTCAATGGTATCGCACATTATGATCTCGTAAACGTCAAATAATCATTGAAGTTCACTGACACTAATTTCTTATCATCTCCTTCTGCAGACAGGCCCACTTCTCTTTATCAGAATGAAATAAGACAATTTTTTAAAAACAAAATAAAATGAAATGTAGAATAAGATTGAATGAAATAAAATAAAATAAAATAAAATAAAATAAAATAAAATAAAATAAAATAAAATAAAATAAAATAAAATAAAATAAAATAAAATGAAATAAAATAAAATGAAATAAAATAAAATAAAATAAAATGAAATGAAATAAAATAAAATAAAATAAAATGAAATAAAATAAAATGAAATGAAATGAAATGAAATGAAATGAAATGAAATAAAATGAAATGAAATGAAATGAAATGAAATGAAATAAAATAAAATGAAATGAAATGAAACTGATTTGAATCAAGTAAAGTAAAACGAAATAAAACAATAAAATAAAGGTGCTGAATTCGCTTTTTCCCTCAGTTACCCATTGATTTTGCTCACATTACACCGCGTATTTATATAAGGTAAGAGTGTATTTACTATTAAGCTTGTCAACGTAATATTAATTGATTTGAATATCCTTAATCAGTAACTTGGCATAATATTGGAACTTTCCTGATCAACTTCTATCTGCAATTACACGCTCTAACCACGTGCTATAACTGTTCCCTACAGTATTTACATGGTGATATGACAGCTCATCGGGATTTAAGTACTGTATTGCCATTCGTGAATCAATGTACGGTATGAGTGGGTGAATACGTGTTACTATATAAGTATATCATGTAATCATCCGGTGTTTGAATCACTTATCATTTCGTCCTTACATCCCCCAAGTTCATCTTATCCATTTTTATAGGTCACATAATATTATACTTCGAAGGATAGCATGATTCTGTTTTCACACATAGTTAGCTGATTTAAAAGACCCTTGTTTACTGCAATAGATCTGTTACGCTTAATTCTGTCCTTGATCTATCTCATAATAACCATTAACATTAACGGATGTATCGTCAAACGCTGAACCTTGCACTTCATGCATTTGCCGGAAAACTACTTAAACATACAATCTAGAAATAGAACACCACATACAAATTGATAAACCGACTCTTATACTTGTCCAAAAGTAGGGCACAGTCATTTCACCAAGCAGAATGTGCATGGATTCAATGAATGGAGACTTTCATTGAGGTTTTCACATATTATAGCTAGGTGCAACCGTTTAAAACATAATGGAAATATGTCGAATTCGACATCTTATGTGTTGAACAGCTTATGTCCTATTTTCGTTCATTTCATTTCATTAATTTCAAAACGCCAACAAAAATACAATTACAGTGAGACATTATTTTGAAGATACATAATATAAATTATACAAAATCAGTACGACATTGTAATAAGAACATTGTGAACTGAAATATACAATGTTGTGATTTTTTGGGGGACAAAATAACGGATCAAAAATGTTTTAAATGTAGGGGACTGCTTGAAAGCAGATCAGTTTGCATTCTCCTCATAAAAAATAACGAAGGACGAAGACCTTCGACCGTTCTGTGTGGTTTTTTTTTTTTTTTTTATTCATAACATTTATTGAAGCCCACACGCGATGTCAGAAGGGAATGCCTCCCTGCGTAGAATGTGATCAACAATATTTCTCTTGAATGTCAAGTAGGTCGAAGCTCTATACTCTCAGAAGTATAGTGAATATCAATTAGTAGCGACGCAAGGCAGGTTTAGTTACGAAGATCGGGCTTCCTCAGAGGTTTCTGTTGATGACGTATGTCTTTTAAATGTAGGCGTATATGCCTTCCTTACCCTATGATTAAAAGGGAAATTCTGTACCATGCCAGTTGAAAGACAGTCTGTAAAGAAATTAAAATTTAATCAAAATTGGATGATTTAAAGAAGGTTGTGAATAGTGAAATTGTGAAATACCGCCAATTTTCGTGAAACAGCTCTTGAACAGTCAACAGAATGAATGTGCAAATTGTGAATTGATGATGCTAGTCCCTTTCAACTTGCCATACAGTTTGTGAATAAAAATTTGAAACTTCCATTAGGCCTTTCGTTCAAACACAATAATACCACATTCTCAAATTTTGAGATATCTGACTGATCATCACTCGGAAGATAATGTGGATTCAACCAGGAATAATATTATGTTTTACACTCTAATAGCCAAAAAGTTGAAGTTTCGTCGCTTTGTGTAACACAATCAAAGGAAAATCGTGCGGAGATGACATTAGCAGCGCATTAGTCAATTTCACATCAGCTGTTTGATATCCTTTTTTTTTCACAAAATTTAGCAAATCTTTGAAATTTCACAATTTCCTTACTTCGAATCCAATTTTGACCAAATTTACACTATTGTGCTTGTCACATTTTACTTTTCTTTTTAGATTAAGACTTAACTGGTCCAGAATATTCTCCTTTAAAAAAGTCACATGCTACAATGGTAATGCTGACCAGGGTATATTAAAGGGCCTGTCCACCCGTACACGCCATAATAGGCTCAGAAACCCCGTCTGATTTTTGTCCATGATCGTTCACGAAAGCGAATGAACTTGGTAGAAGGTCCTTGTACGTCACAATCAACCGTGAGGTCTGTGGTAACTCCGTCATTGATGATCTACTGGGATTATACAAGTTAGAGTGTTTGCATAGCCATATTAATAGGCCTATTGTCGATGCATACATTGTCCGTCACACCCCCCCCCCCCCACCCCGCCCCATGTGGTCCTCTGCTCGCATGTCGAACGTTCCCAATTTTTTTTTTTTTTTTTTTTTTTTTTTGGTGGGGGAGGGGGGGGGGGAGGGGAGGGGAATGGGTACATTTCAGGGCTTCATTCGGTTGAAAAGACCCCCAGATTCGTTGAAAATTGGGGGTCAGTTTTGAATATTTTTGATAAGGGGTATTTTCATATCTCTCCCGAAAATATTCTGAAATATGATCCGGAATAGAGGTAGTTTCAAAACACCGCAAAATCTAAAATGGGGTTATGTGTCATTTTGGTGTTTTCCTCGATTCTCCCGAATAAGCATGTTTTGCTAAGCTGCAAAGCATGCAGGGCTGCCCTTTCTTTCGCAGGACATAATTAGCTACTGCTAACTTCCCTTCTTGAGGTATTTAGCCCGTGATGATGTTGGGGGTAATTTTGATGGCTTCTCAAAAAAAAAAAAAAAAAAAACCGGTGCCACTCTAGGGGGTCAAAATCCTAACCAATTTCCATCTGAAAAGGGGGTAACTCTAACAATCATTTTGGAATTTTTGAACATTTCAATGTTTGTCCTACAAGGAACAAACATTCAAACATAATAGACCCTATGGTTGACCGCTTGAGTGGGGGCTCGGTCGTTAATGTGGCAACATACAGTGTACTGAGTCTCAAACTTAAAGTCAGCTCAAATATCTCATCTTTGAAAATAATCAGCGGAGCAAATTATTCCTTCCTATAATTAGCTGGTCTATGAAAAGACAACAGTAATAGATCTTTAAGGCGCAATGTCCAAGTTGCCTTTATTGAAAAGAGATTAAGTGAAATTAAGGTAACGGAATTACTCTTAATAAAAAATAGAAGATATGAAAACGATAAAATTTCCTTTTTTTTCAACATTTATGTTAATAAACTTCACTCACTCATTACACGTATTAATCTTTTTGTGGAGATGTGCGCTGTAGCGACCAGGGAGGTGGGAAGAGACAGGGGTTTCCCCACCTCCCTCTGGCTCTACGGAGTACTGTCACAGCACTTCCTTAACAACAGAGGGCACCATACACCAGCATGATTACACTGTATGTTTGTTATTCGGCACCTGAGCCTGAGGTTCGGCACCTGGGAATCGTCTGGCGATACGTTGGGATTTCGTTTTTGCTTGTCTGAAACTAAAAGCAATTCACCTTATATGCCTACTCACAACTGACGAAATCTACCCGACTTACCGACTTAGCATTGTTGCGAGCTTCGCATCAAGGGTGGGTATAAATTTGTTGGTCCTGCTGCATGCACACGTGCACGATGCAGCATCGGATCGCAGTCACCGCGCCAGACACTTGCCCGGCCCGCTCGGCCGGCCGGCGGTCCGATGATGCGACGCCGCGCCGTCAGCCTTATGAAGAAGGTTCGTTCGTGTTACACTGGTCACTGCTTGTCAAAAAAAAAGAAAAAAAGAAAAAAAAAAAAGGGGGATGAAATGTAAAATTTGTACTAAGTATAAACTTTCCATGAGAAAGTAGAAGAAATAGGTTTACTTTACTAGAGCCAAGTAAACTTAAGTCGAACTTGACTTTTGTTGATTCAGGTCGGTCAATTGTAACTTGTAAATGAGAAATTCCTAGCGGCATCATACGAAACACAGCCTCACAGGCCAACATAGCCGTGTTGATGCTAGTCGCTGTACAGTGGGGTGTTTCACAAAGCTGTTCTTCTTCTTGGACCATGACTAGTAAATTACAGATGTGTATCAGCGTACGTCATTGTGTGGGCAGTAGGGCTGAGTGATAGGCTTCTGTTTTTTGGTTACAGTGACAACCTAATACTTTGGGGGATTAAACTTCATAATCCAATCCTGTTTCCATTGCTACAAAGCATTTAGGTCTTGCTGCAGTGCAGAAGAATCCTGTTCTGAGGTGATTTTGCCATACAGCATGCAGTCATCCGCAAACAGATGTACTCTCGTATCAGAAGTCAAGTACTCTGGCAAATCACTGATGTTAAGAAGAAACATCAGTGGTCCAAGATCAAGGACACTGCCTTGTGGCACCCCAGATGTAACATCGGCGATTTTCGAGGATGTCCCCTCAAGGATCACCTGCTGAGTGTGGTCCTGCAGGAAGGCGGCTATCCAGTCATTCAACAAGCCCCGGATTCTATAAAACTGTATCTTGTATAGCAGTCTTTGGTGTGGGACTTTGTCGAATGCTTTGGAGAAATCAAGTAGGATGACATCGTGTTGTTCCCGAGCATCAATTCCTTT
This sequence comes from Diadema setosum, assembly GCF_964275005.1. Taxonomy (NCBI): domain Eukaryota; kingdom Metazoa; phylum Echinodermata; class Echinoidea; order Diadematoida; family Diadematidae; genus Diadema; species Diadema setosum. The sequence goes on along the minus strand of NC_092704.1, from coordinate 27,771,778 downwards.
GGCCAGATCTTGAACAGCAAGGATGGGCTGGGTTTCACTTGATCGTTTCTTGCGGAAGCCATGTTGTGAATCATGCAGGACATTGTGGCTGTCTAGGTGGTCCATGATGGAGCTGCATACGATGTGTTCCAGTATTTTACAAGAGATAGATGTTAGGGAGATTGGTCTGTAGTTACCTGGGTGGTTTCTTTCACCTTTCTTATTGATGGGCACAACATTGGCTTTTCTGCAATCATCAGGAACTTCACCTTTATCCAAGGATGTCTGAAAGAACAGTGTAAATACTGGAGTAAGTTCTGCTGCAAGATCTGTCAACAATCTCACTGGGAGGTCGTCGGGACCAGTTGCCTTGTGGACCTGAAGATTTGAGAGGAGTTTAAACATACCGCTTTCTGTGACCACAATGTTCTTCATTGCTGGGTAAGGACTACAAATATGATACGAATTGGCCATTCAAGATGTCTGCTTTCTTTTGACTATCAGAGTAGGTTATGCCATCTTGCCCCTTGAGTGGGGCAATGCCTGTGATGTCACACCGCTTTGCTGTTAATAAAGGACCAGAAGCGCTTTGGGTTGTGGGTGGCATCTGGACTGATGATGTTAGTGATGTAATTATTGTAGGCTTCTTTGCAGGCTGCTCTACACTGCTTCTTCAGACTCTGGTATTTGTGGAAGTCATTTTCCTTTCTACTCCTCTGGCACGCAGGTAACTGCACTTCTTCCTTCTGGTGAGCCGCTTGACTGGTCTTGTGATCAATGGCTAATCAAATCTTGTGGAAGTCATTTTTGAAGGCACATGTTTTTCAAGAAGTTTAAGGAGGAAGTTCTTGTTGTCACACCACATTTCAGCAATATCACTGGATGAAGAATGTCTGTTGATAAACTCGTTCTGGAATCCTGTACAATCTTCCTTCATGTCCAGACTGGAAGCATGTTTCCACAAGTAGATTTTCCGTTTTACAGGTTTGTTCCTCCTGGGGGTGGCGTCTGATTCTACAAACACAATGTCATGGTCACTTAAACCTGGAAGACTTGTGCATCTGTTTATCAGCGATGGTCTGTTAGACAGGAACAAGTCAAGAGTGTTATTATTTCTTGTAGAGAAATTCACAATCTGCTGCATCCCACTTCCAGCCAAGTAGTCAAGAAAATGCCTATTCAAAGCAAGCAGGTTTTGGTTCCCTTTAATGGTGTGAGAGATCCAATCTATATCAGGCAAGTTAAAATTGCCACCAATCCAGACAACAGCTTTCTTGTGGGATTTCTCAAGATTGGCAAAAAGGCAGCACATATCCTAGTGTAGTGGATAGAGCTTGAAGGTGGACGGTATGCAGATCCTATAATGAGATCTTGATTCCCATTCACTTTGAGTTCAATGAAAACAGCCTCACAATCTGTGTTACATGGTAACTGCTCGTAGCTATAATCCCTAGATAATCCCAAGGATTGAACCGGAGTCCGTTGGATCGTGAGGCAGGCACACTACTGACTGAGCTAAGTCACCGCCCTCTTGACAAAAGTATTGTAATCTCAGCTCTAGATTGGTCAGGCAGTAATACTGTACGAGCTGAAATTTTCGCGTACAGATATTTTCACGAATTGCTGCTTGGAGGACATTTTCGCGTGTTGTTAATGTCGCGGTTGCGAGGGTCTAACTGAACTCAGTTATTCGCGTGTTGTTATTTTCGCGGTTCAAAGGCAATTCACGAAATTCGCGAAAATAAAACCACCGCGAAAATTTCAGCTCGTACAGTATTTGATGTGTATCCTGACTGCATTGTGACGTTCTGAGGCCCAGTCATTCTCAGAAATTCAGAGTACACTCTCAGAAGATGCTCAAAGTAGAGCATACGGTAGGAGGAAAAAATGTTGGACTTTGATAACACATAATTTAGGTTTTTGATCACCCATGTAGGCTTGATTAAAGTAGATCGAGTCCTAACTCTCCTCTGAAATATTTTAGACATTGGGTGGGAGTAAATATTCATTCCCTCGCTATCTTATAGATTTCTTGCAGGTCAATGCTTTAAATGCTGGAGGATGAGCAAGCGAAAGCGTGACGAGCAGCCATCGTCGGACAGGCGAGAGTTCACCAACCCCTACCCGCTGTTTGACGCCAACTCGGCCTCGAGTGTTCTCAAAGATGACATGGTGAGCGGTATTGGAAGTGCAGCGATATCGGCTGGGTGCAGCTAGTGCTTGTACTGGACATTCCTGTAACGTAGGCTCCTTGTGAATTTTCTTCATATTGTAGATGAAGAAAGTCATCATGTTTGGATTTGATCCTTTGGAGTGATAATGTGTTTTCTCTTTTTTGTAGAGCCAACCAGTAGTTTTCATCAACATCAGCATAATGGGTGTTGTTTTTTTGTCATTTTTATAAAGCTTGTCAAAATATAATTTTCATTTGTGCATCACTGATGACATGTATGTATTTATAGTCTCCCTGAGAGTGATGGTTGGGGAAAAAAACACTCATTTGTAGTAACCTGGGTAAAAAGCAGGGCTTGACACTAACTTTTTCCTCTGGCGGCCTGTTCGGGCCACTAAAATCTGTTCATCTGAAACTTTGGTGGCCTGAAGAAGAAATGTAGTCATTCCAATAAAATAGAAACAGCGATCAATTTTGAATCTTAAGTGCCTTATTAGGCGACAAAAAGACGCTAGCCTTTTCAGAATTTTGGTGGCCCGACATAAATTTCTAGTGGCTCTGGATCACAAAGCCACTGCTAATCTCGAGCTGTGCATAAAGTCTTGAATTTTCTACCTATATAGAGTATTGTAGGTTGTACATTTTATGCTTTATATTAGCAGAGAAAAACAAAGAAAATAAAACAAACTAATAAAATATGCAAATGTCAAAAAGTGAAATTAAATAAAGATTGCCATGGTTCACTTTTGTTCTTTGGCTTACTTTTAGTGTGCCAATATTATTACTAACTACTTAGGCTGCTTCTGCTGCCATTATTTCTCCTCTTACTATCACTGGTGCACCTACCTTTATCACTACTGCTGTTACTTTTGTGATCTGCTTGACCTGTCCACAGCTTTCGGAATCCTTTCGCAAATCTGTCGGGGACTCTGTGGCCAGTCTCATTGGTCAGTTGGAGGCTGGACTAAGGAGGGAATGCGATGAGACTGACCAATCAGTCTACACTGGAGTCACCGGTATGTCCAGCAAGATGTGCTACTTCTATGAAGCCATCCATACCTCTCCTTCATTCTTGCCACCATTCAGTAAAAAAAACAAAACAAACAACAACAAAAAACAAAAACAAAAAACACATATAACTTTCATCTACTTGTCACCCATCTACATTTACTAATTGTCAATTACCTCTGCCAAGGAGGCTATATTTTTGTCAGCATTTGTTTGTTTGATTGTCTTTCTGTTTGTCTGTCTGTTTTGCAAAATAACTCAAAAAGTTGTGAATAGATTTGAATGAAACTTACAGGTAAATTTGATAATTAAAACAAAAAATTAAAAAAACAGCTATTATTATCTTGTAGAAAGATGCTACCCATCTGTAATGGAAGACAGTAATATGTATATCATATACAAAGAGTAATTCATAGCACTTCCCTCAACCTCCCACCTTCGATGAATCATAGATCAAATCAATGATTCTTTGATTTCATTAATTCCTTCACAGGTGTATCATTACTCTATCTCCATCTCTACCGAAAGCTCAGGCGTGAGGAGTACCTCGGTAAGAGTCTGGAATTTGTGAAGCGCCCTCTACGGCACTTGAAGGGGCGGCGCGTCACCTTCATGTGTGGTGATGGGGGCCCCCTCGCTGTTGGGGCAGTATTGTATCACTTGATGAATCAACCGTCTCAAGTCCGCGACTGTGTCAAGAAGTAAGATTAATTTGGCCACTTTCCACAGAGTAAAATGTTATGTGCTTGTCTTTATGCCATAATGCTGTGTTTCTGCCATGTTTCCAGCTGCCACGGCAGTCCCATTTTAGGCCACCATGCACAAATCGGGATGGATGTGAGACAGCGCGGTGGAATGGAATGGGCACAAACTTGCTGTGGATGCCTGTCTGATTTTTAAACTTAAAAAAAATTTGCCACAGGAGGAAGCTAGTACGTAGGTGGTAATAAAATGGTGTGAATACAACAAAGCATGACAGCACAGAATAGGCTGTAACAAAACTCAAAGGTGGTTCGTAGTGGGACGCGATGAAAAATATTGCGTAGTCTAGCCTGACCAGACGCCATGAGAACGACGTGTGACAGCTACATGTTTACCGTAGCGAGGACTGGAACCAGCAAGACTGGAATACGGAGGGGGAAAAAACAGGAGAATATTATCCCATCTACCCATGGCGCATTACGTTTCGGACAAATGGGGATGGTGTAAACAGAGCCTGACATTTAGCTAACAACCCGGTATGTGTAGGACTTGTAAAACACAGTTTCACATCACAAGTGCTTGGTCAATTCTCAGTGATGCAGAGACTCCAACTCTCCCGTTTTCGACGGGAGATCTCCCGCCGAAAGCCCATTTTTGCAAAATCTCCCGTTCTCCCGTTTGAGATTTGATTTCTCCCGCCCTGGCTCTGTGTCTCCCGGTGGAAAAGATTTCTTACTTATTTCTATTGTATGTTGAAAAAATAAGCCTTAGCACCAGAGAACACCTAAACCCAAGGAACTTCGCGCCTCGCACACATCAACTTAGAGTCTCCCGTTTGCTAGGGGTTTCGGGCGGGAGAATCTCCAGATCAGAAGGTGCTTGGGGTTGGAGTCTCTGGTGATGGGATGAGAAAGTACTAATATTGTCCCTTTTTAATAGAAAAATCTAGGGGATTCACAACTTTGAAACAATGTATAATGGCATTTCTTTTACTCAAGACAGTATTTCTGTCAGTTGCAAATTTTACGAAATTAGTTTTGACCACAAAGGCCATAGTGACCCAGTAGAGATTTAAAAGGGGGATTAGGTAATTTCTATTCATTGGCAATTAGTTTCCCCAAGTCTGTACCAAATGATGAAGGAAGTACTGTAAAGCAAGATATTTTCGCGGCATGACATTTTCACGAATTGGAGCCAATGGCCTTTTTCACGGCATGAAATTTTTGCGAGTTGCCTCTAACATTCAATGCATATCATGTAGACAAGAACTTTCTCGGGCATTTTAATTTCGCCAATCTTGGCTCTCAAGGAAATTTGTGAAATTAAAATGCACGCGAACATTTTTTTTTTTTTTTACAGTGAGTACTCCAGTGTGCATGACAGTTGCACAGCAAGAGTTAGATAATATTTATGCAGCCATGAGTATTATAGGGCTCCATCTTTCCCTCTCTTCTTTTCTTTAAAACAACAACGACGACATGAGTATTAGACACTTGGTATAAAAACATTTTACTTTGCTGTTAATTCTGTACTGTACCAGTGAGCTTGTACTCAACGCTTACTAGTAAATGGGAAGCAATTCATATGTCCACGTCTGTTCTGTGTGCATTGTTAAATGAAACAATCTTGTCACATGCTCATTCGTAATAGTGAAGCCCATTTTGCTTTTTGGTTGTTCTCATACTCTCCCTCAGGAGGGGTCATCACCCTTGATCCTATCAACGTCAATATCCAATCGGGAAAAGTGAAAAACACATAGTTGTTTCAGACCACATAAAACTCTGTTTACTGGTACAGTCCGACCTCTCCTACCAGGCCTCTCTTTATCCAGACTTCTCTATCATCCGAGATCTCGGCGTGATTTTTTTTTTTTTTTTTTTCAATCTAATAATTATGGGGAAAAGGAGGATTTCAAACTCAAACAAAATTCCTGCACAAGTTGACATGAATTACATATTATTCTCAACATAATGAACATAAATGTACATTCACATCTATGCATTCAGACATTAACTACCCCTAAAGCATCACAAGAACATGGACAGAAAACTTTTCATTAAATCAGGGCACATTACAAGCAATCTTTCTCCAGCAGGTGAGTGCATTGAACATCGAGTCTCCCATATCCGGCCAAATCCCTTATGTTGGGGGGGGGGTTCATAAAGCTGTTCTTAAAGTTACAAACGACTTAAAAATGGCTGGTGATCAGTTCTTGTGCTGAATTATTGAAATTCTGATAAGTATAGCACATCAGATCTGATCACCAGTCGTTCTTAACCCTAAAAAGACTGGGCTATTTTGATGCCTTGTAGGACTGGGGGGGGCCAAGATCTTGGCTTTTGACCACGTGATCGCAAGGAAAATAGGCACACGCGTCACCCACAAGGTAATCTACAAAACTGAATAGGTAATTATTTCACAAAATATTCAAATTTATTTTTAATGAATTAATTATGCTAATTTATGCATGGATTTTAAAAAAAGGCTGTAAATCTGTAATCAAGGGTCCAAAACTACTGATACTTGGTTTAGGTACTCTGTGTAGGATTCTTATTGAATGTACATTAAAAAAACGGCAGTATCAAAATTTTTTTCTTATATATTTTATTGTTTTTAAAATTTCTTATGTATTTCATTGTTTTCAACTTTTTGTTTTTTATTGTTTTTTTCGATGGAAATCATCCGCGACACTATTTCGATCATAAACAACATGAAATTAATTTATTTTGATCAGTAAAAGTAAAAATAATGATACATACATGAATTTTGGTCAGAAACAGAATTTGCATTGGATTTGTACATTAAATCACGTTTTTGAGCAATTTCGGGTCTGACATGCACTTACAAAATATTGCGTAACTTCAGAACCGCGTACCCGGGCGTCGTGAATTTGGTCTCAAAAGTTGCGCAAGACTTAAAAGTAAAAAGTCATAAAACGTTGCCGCGCAAGATTTTTATGTTCCAGATTTATCGCGAAAAATGTTGAGGGGGGGCCCAAAAAGCCCCCCCCCCCAGTCTTTTTAGGGTTAAGTCATTCGTAACTTTAAGAACAGAGAGGTTGGACTGTACTTCTTTTATATATTCTAGTTTTCATTAATATGTCTTGTTAGTTTGTGAGTTTAGTGAAGATGAAGTTAGCTGAACTTTTAAGAAAAACTTTTGAATTGTTTCATTCAGGTTGGAGGGGCTCCACAGAATGGTCCTGGACTCTGCTTTGCCTGATGAACTTCTCTACGGGAGGGTGGGGTACCTCTATGCCCTCCTTTTTCTGCAGAAGAACCTGGGGGAGGGGTACATCAACCCAGACTTGATAGACAAGGTATGTTTCTTCACACAAACTTGAAGTGCAGGGGAGAAAGTAATCTATATCATTTGTTCTGTGTGTCAAGAAGTATCTCATAGATATTACTTCTAGTAAATTTCTTCCTTCCCCACCCAAGAGAGAAAGAGAGATAACCTAAAAGTAGAAATTTTCACACATTTTGCATGGCATAATACTAGCGAGAAAATAAGGAGAGTCAATTTTTTTTTGTGCCTGTTAATTGTGAAATTCATTTTGTTTATTTGATTCTGTGAAATTCATCTTATCAGGCCCAATGCCAAAAGATTGCCAGCCCCCCAAATTTCTATTTTTACAGTAGAGGGAGAAAGATTTATTGTTAAATATTTTTCCACCATCATCCATACATCATGTGCCCGATGTGTATTTCACCATCTCTTGTACATGAATAACATTTTCTCACACACTGTGCTAGTTGGGACAACAGCACAAACAAAAATAGCAATTTATTAGAATGCTTCTATTCCTTTGATGATATAGTGACTTGTGTTTATACTTTGCTCCGATTCAAAAAAATGATTATTTGCCCAAATCATGTGACCGACACTGAGCAGAAGACCCTAACCGTTATGTAAACTTAGAATTATTTGGAAATTATAGGTTTAGTTTTGAAAGGTACATGTACATGTGAAATAATTTGTTTTGATGTTCATAACTTATTCAGGAATCTTCTTTTACACGATATACGTCGGACAGAGCACCCTATGTGCGACAAATGAAGGGTCTAGATCAGTGGTGCATGACTGAGAAGCCTGCTCAATTACGAGCTGGGCTGACCAGATTTTGTCATCATCACGCACTAGGACTTATCTGCCCTAACCATATAACCGCAGACTGTTCCCTCGGGCATAAATTTGATTATGAATTATTATAGTTTTTTTTTTTTTTCTGAGAAATTGATCTTTTGTAAAGTATTGATATTATGCAGATAAAGGTGCAAATATTCAAATGTGAATGACGTGCCTCTCAAACATAACAATAACAACAGTTCATCTTTCATCTGTTCATTGGATGGTTTCTTTCTTTTTTCCTTCATCCTTTCTTCCATCCCTCCTTCTTTTCTTACTTTCTTTTCCTTCCTTCCTCCCTTCCTTTCTTTCTTTCTTTCTTTTTTTTTCTTTTTTTCCTGGACAGGTGTGCCAGAGGATACTAGACTCTGGTCAGCGGTTGGCCAGAGAGGAGCGGTCAGCCAGCCCTCTCATGTTTGAGTGGCACGAGAAGAAGTACATCGGGGCCGCCCATGGCATGGCAGGAATCTTAGCACTGCTCCTGCAGGTATGGATCTGGAGCATGTGCTCTGCTGATGTGGAGCATGTGCTCTGCTGATGTGGAGCATGTGCTCTACTGGTATGGAGCACGTGCTCTGCACGTATGGAGCACATGCTCTGCTGCAGACTTGGAAGGAAGCCATACTTTGCCAGAACCCTTTGAAAGAAAAAAGTCTGCACATAGAAGGAGTGACGCGCAAAATCAGTAATCAGTGAAGAATACAGCAACTTTGATTTTGAAATCAAAACAAGATGCAGCAATGCAAAAGAAAAACAAGCAAACAAAAACCAAAACCTTTCCATAATAAAACCTTGTAAAAGATTAAAGGGGAATGCAAAACAAAAACCATCTTCATTAGAAACTCGTGAAGGATTAAAGGCAGCCGATCGCCAACCCTAATGGTACGTAAACTCCGAACGACCGAAGTTTGTGCATGCAATTGCGCAATGCCAGGCTCTCGGTGCTACAACTGTATATCCATAAATTTGTGGGACAATGCTGCCACTGAGACACGTGTGTGTGTGTGCATGTGTGTGTACGCATCATATACAAACATTGTCACCGCGAGCTGCGGTGATTGGAGGAGAGAGGCCAGAAGACGCGTGTGTATGTGTGTGTGCATGTGTGTGTACGCATCATACACAAATATTGTCACCGCGAGCTGCGGTGATTGGAGGAGAGAGGCCTGAAAACGCGTGGCTCTTTTGGCCTCTCTTCATGCGCATGCTCACTGAGTGTGTGCGTCCATTCGGAAGCTCACGTGGCTCGCTCGGACAGCCATTTTGGGTTAGGAGATAAGCACAGAGAGCGCTGTTGTGACCTACGCATTTTGTTCGCTGACCCATTGAGCCAGCGCTATTCTCATTCGGGGTCACTACATTTGATACAGAATGGGGGAGGCAGCGTGTTGCGTTCGTCTCCGTGCCGCACAAACCACTCGCCACGACTGAGTGCCTTTAAGAGAGAAATTTCTGGAAATCGTGTGATGTACGTCATGTGGGCGTGGCAAGGTTACCATGTTTGTCATAAGTAGTTGTTTGTGCAGCTCTCCCCTCTTGCTGCATAGGCTCAGTAGTAAACTAGAGCTTCCTTGTTTCTCAGGAGTGGGAAAGGTTCCCCTTATCTTCAAGGTTGTTGAGAATGTGGCATCTCGGTGCCGACTCAATCACAGTCTCTGAAAAATAGAAGATGTGGGCAATATCCCTCATTTCTCCAGTTTGTTACAATTTCCTACATATTGGGTGATTTCAGGATCAATGTTAATGTTAGTGCTAGTGCTATCTCCCAAGCAACTGCCTTAAATCGAGCCCCATCACCAACAGTCAGATTAACGCAACGATACTGATCACAATTATCGATCCCGACACTAGATGTTGGCATCAAACCACCGCAAAATGTGCGGGAATTGTGCGACAAAGAAAGTGATAGTGCATAGTTGAAATTAAATATCAAAAGATGTAGTCATGACTGCTTAGTATTAGACACATAATGAGGAAGACAGATTAAAATGCCACAAATTTCGTCACGTCACCAAAATACGATCTTCATTTTGCTCCCAGGCTTAGATTTATGTAAGCCATGTCTAGAATGTTTGTGTACATTACGTGAGCGATCATTGCATTTAGTGTAGACTTTGCACGTACGACGTGCAGCAACACCAGCACTGAACCTCAAATGACAAAGAAGATAATCCCTGGGGGCTAATGTTAGGGTTATATATGATAAGGTTTTGCGTTCACTTTGATGTGAGGATTAGGATTAGGGTTAGGGTTATGTTTGTGGGTAGAAGTTACGTAGGTTTGGCCTAGCATGCAGATATTTCATAGGAGCAATTGTCACAGAAGCAAATGTCATGGAATCGTTCCATATACATGGTTATTTAGTATCTCCTATTGATGTGTTTTTTTTCCCACAAGGTCAATTGCCCAGCAGTGACCAAGAGTTTGCAGTCACTTTGGTCAGTCAGGTTTGGCCTAGCATGCAGATATTTCATAGGAGCAATTGTCACAGAAGCAAATGTCATGGAATCGTTCCATATACATGGTTATTTAGTATCTCCTATTGATGTGTTTTTTTTCCCACAAGGTCAATTGCCCAGCAGTGACCAAGAGTTTGCAGTCACTGATAAAGCCAACAGTGGATTACATACTTGCGCTCCACTTTCCCTCAGGAAACTTCCCGTCATCGCTAGGCAACCAGACGGACAGACTGGTCCACTGGTGCCACGGGGCCCCTGGAGTCATTCACATGCTACTACAGGCGTACAAGGTATGGAGGCATGTACCGCCAAAGTAATTCTCTGAGAACATTCAAGGCCCCCAAACAAGATTCTTTTTGCCCTTCGACAAAGAATGGATGTGTTGCCAACCCGCCTGTGTGAAAGCAGTCATGCTGTACGTGTAACCCCTTTTTTTTTTGCCGTCAACTCCACGTGGCATCGAACAGTGGGAAATATTGATTGGACGTGATGTATGAATAGAGTGCGTGCTGATGGGCTCGCAAATTCTTTTGTTAGACACTTTAGTTGCACCCGTATGGGTCACCAAAGGTCAAAATCTAGTGAGTTCAGCCTTGATTGTTCAGTTTGTCTTCATATGAGTTTTATAGCAAACGAGCACACTTCTACTTTGGAAAATGTACATGTATATTAAAATGAAATGCATGCAGTTTTCATACAGAAAAAAAAAAAAAAAAAACCTTGAAAGAAGAAACTCCAATCTTTGATTAAAGTCATTTTTTTCTGGTCAGCATAGCACAAAGAAACATGAATTTAGGCCCTTATGATAGGACAGTCTTTGTCTACATTTTTGGAATCTGGGAATTCAAGGTCCCATAATGTCAAAGAGAAAGTCTGAGAATGACAGACTTTTTCACACTCTGGCCCGAATTCACGAAGGTGGTACAAATGAAACCATGGTTTAAACCATGGACAAAAACCATGGAATGCCAAGTGTCACATGCGATATTTCGCTACGAAAGCAGTCATTTCGTCAATGAAATGATTATTTTGTAAAGAAATGACAACATTTTGTAACTAAATGAACATTTCGTCCACGAAATGACCAATTTCGTAACGAAATATTCTGTGTGACACTTGGCGCTCCATGGTTTTTGTCCATGGTTTAGACCATGGTTTTGTTTGTACCACCTTCGTGAATTCGGGCCTATGAGTCTTCCTTAAAGAGTTCTGTGAGTGTATGCTGTTGCATAAACCACATTTTAGCATGTTGACAGCTGTTCATACATGTAAGCTTACTCGAGCAAGTTCATGCGTGACATCACTCTGGTCGGGAAGTTTTTAAGTTTGTCAAATTGTGTCTTCAAAGCTCACGCTTGTCAGGGCTGACAGTGGCAAGAATCCTGGATAAATACTATGGACAGTAAAAAAACAGATTCTTAGGGCTGACAGTGGCAAGAATCCTGGATAAATACTGTGGACAGTAAAAAAACAGATTCTTTCGAGAATAAATTGAGAGGTTGCTGAACGGATGCAAACAACTAGTTTTGCTGGAACGCCAGGGGGGCATTTCATGAAGGAACTTGTCGGATAAAATGTCCGACCAGTCAATTATATCCGACAAGTTCAGAGAAATCAGCCAATCAGACTAAAGAATTTCTCAAAACTTGTCGGATATAATTGACTTGTCAGATATTTTATGCGACAAGTTCCTTCATGAAATGCCCCCCAGGTCTTATCGATTTACTGACAGACTCGACCCTCTCTAAAGTTGTGACTCTAGGGACTGGTACGGTGCGGTGCGGCGCATGGAGCACAGCCCTCACTCGCACAGGGTGCTACACTACGCATCCGCATGGATGCGTACGAAGCTGCACGGGTGTGTATGAAAGTGCACAAGGGCGTATGGATCCGCACTGAGGTGCACGCTTGCGCACGGGGGCGTATGAGCCATGAGAACGCACCCATGTAAGGTAGCATGAACCTGCACGTAGCAGCATGAGGAGACTCCGTGCCATGACTGTGCGGGTGCTTCATTTCTTAATAGTCTGACTGTAGCTGCCTTGGTAGTGACAACGTTATTCTCAAATCTTGTGCATGCATGAGTGTGTTTCATGCACAGCAGCACCCTAGAATAGTAGTGAAGCAACCTGCGAAAGAACAAAGACTGTCCCCTGCCTGAGTGAGGGTGAAGCCACGTATGCCTCTTGTGGATATACAGCAAAACACATTTAACTCATTTTTTGAGACACCGACGTAGTCATGCTTTGGGAAAACATTCTGTTTTCCATATCTATGTAACCCTTACAGATTTTTGTTTCCCTGGACATGTAATGAGCAAAGTTGTAGAGGAAATGCCAAGCTTTGTTTGATGTAAATTACATCACAAATTTAAGATTGCATTTCTTTCAAATGACTAGTAGCTACATTATTGTAGAGGCATGACTTTTGCACACAAAACTGTGACAGAAACTCAGAATTACTTGTAAATCCAGTAGGGAACACCGCTTGATAGCCAATCATCACATAAAATGGAAGCTATATGTGACAGGAATGGAATCGCAAGAAACACTTTCATTGTACCGTGGTATTTTGCGATTTATTGATCGGTTTGGGCAGGTTTGTGCATTTGAGTAGAATATGCGAACTTGGCATGCTGTCGACTGAGTTGGGCGTGCGAATGTGGCACGTAAAGAGTTATAAAGCCTTGCTGTGCTGCATTGTTCCCCAATTGCACAGCAAACTAGAGTTGGGTCTTCACCCGTTGGTGAAGACGTCTGGAAATTTTTGTAGAGGAATGGAAAGATCTACTAGGTCAAATTTGGATTGTTTACTGAATGCTGATGGAAATAAAAAAAGGTGTGGCAAGCTAAGTTGAGTGCTTGAGCGCAGAAAGGATTAAGTAACACCTGTTCAAAGGACATCATGGTAATATCACTGTATGTGGTCATACAAAATGCTGGTATCGATGGATTTATAAGGCATCAAAAAGTACCATTTGTGATGCTTGCACAATGTGTCCCCCATATCATATGCATCAACATTAGTTTTTCTTGTCTTCCCTTCTCCCTTTGTCTCAGCCAAATAGAACAAATAAAAATATAAATAGTGAATGGTCACAAGTGAATATTTCACGCGAGGTGAAAGATAGAACCGCTTTATTCAACAAGTTGAATAGTGCGCCTCATCTTTCACCGAGTGTGAAATCTTGTTCCAATGCACAAGTAAAGACCATACACTATGGCCCGAATTCACGAAGGTGGTACAATTCAAACCATGGTTTACATCATGGACAATTTGTATGGAGTGCCAAGTGTCACATGGCCTATTTTGTTAAGAAAGTAGTCATTTCATTAACAAAATGATCATTTCGTCAATGAAATGTCATTTCGTAACGAAATAGGTCATGCGACACTTCGCGCCCCATAAAAATGTATGGTCTTTGTCCATGGTTTAAACCATGGTTTCAGTTGTACCACCTTCGTGAATTCGGGCCTATTTGTTTCATACAATACCTCGCTCATTGACAGATGTGGTCCACACAGATTTTTGAATTTAGCACAGATATGGCAGTCATTTTCCGTGAAAGGCGAATGAGTGGCTGGACAGTCACAGCCAGCTATGTGTGTACGTACGTACGCGAAATATTTGTGCAGTTTAATGCTTCCAGGTTAGCGTCCCTGGTCAGTGACGGAGCATTAATCTGCGCATTACTTGAATATGAGACCGTTCTGAAGCAAATTATTTTCACACAACAATAGATATACAATGAACTCTTGAATGAATCCCATAAGGATTGGAACAATCATCTCCCAGCATTTCCACTGATTCCCACTGATCAGTTACTAGCCTTCCCCTTTAAAACTCTCGGTAAACTCTTTGAACATGGCAATTAAATTAAAATTAAACACTTCAACAATTAAATCATGAAAAATATAGACTGGCGCAGTACCTACATTTATTATATCCTGATGACTTGTTGAATTTTTCGTGTAATAATGAAACTGAATTTGTATTCCTACACATCGAGCTACAAAGAAATGTAGCTCCATGTCATAAGTAAGTGTGCATACTGCCACTGAATATTCACACTTGTGGGAAGTACAGCAGGCTGATGTGTGTGTGCATTCATACAGGCTGGCCTGTTTATTTGGTCACTTTCATTGATAGATCTCATCCATTCAGTGAGACATTTATTGTTTCTTCGTTGACACTCAAACTCGGAAAAAGTGTGATTTGTCATTGTTGTCTTTAAAGTTCATGTGCTCAGTCATGCATGACATTTTTCAGCATAATTTTTCAGCATTTTCCAGCATAATTAGTTGTCAATGGAAAGAGGACGAGTTCTTCATTCCTCACAACCAACATTGCATTCTCCATAGCAGACAGTTATGAAATGGTAGGCCTCCACAGTTGGATTATCTTTTTTTTTTTGATACGCTCTGTATAATTCAGTGCTCCTTATCACGGCGAATTGTAGGCGTGGTAGAGCACTCCCATTTGCATTTCATCATCTATCCGTCCTCTTTGAATTTGTATACTAATGGATAATGGATTTCAAGGACTGTCAGGTTTGGCTAGTGAAAGTCAACATTTTACCTTTTGGTTTTGTTTATTTAGGAAAGAGTTATCCTTTCCAAACCTTCTAAGCTATCAAAGTTTTCCATAAAGTAGATGTAGAGTCAAAAAGTATAAAGTTTGCTGGGATAAAACCCAAGAACCAAACACGTTTCTAAATCCTACCCATGATAAATGTTCCGTCTATTATTTTCTGACTGTGCTTTGGCTGGTGTACCTTTAACATTTTTTTTTTTTTAATTCATATGCAAACTTATGAAGGTACATGTATAATCCACATACACAGTATGTATGGTAGAAGTTTTAGCTTGGGCCATCATGCAGTTTTCGAGATGTCAATATTTGTCTAAAGTGCTTGATATGCACATCTTGAGTATTAAAGCGGACTGGCTTTTGGAGGAAAGAGTACATGTTGCAACTGATTGACAAATTGCCCTACATCGACGTAAATAAATAAGCACTGAATTGATCAGTGTTTAGTAGTAGCCATGATAAAAAATCATGGGCGTACATACTCGAGCAGGATTCGAACCTACGACCTCCTGATCACCGGACAGGCGTCATCTCCACTAGACCACCGAGCTTTCGCCCGAAAGCAAGTGTTGGTTCTAATCCTTACAGCATGCAGCGGGTACTGCTTTGTTATTCAAATTCATGAATTTCTTGCGTCGAGATGTTTTCATTGCAACTGATTGACAAATTGCCCTACATCGACGTAAATAAATAAGCACTGAATTGATCAGTGTTTAGTTGTAGCCATGATAAAAAATCATGGGCGTACATACTCGAGCAGGATTCGAACCTACGACCTCCTGATCACCGGACAGGCGTCATCTCCACTAGACCACCGAGCTTTCGCCCGAAAGCAAGTGTTGGTTCTAATCCTTATAGCATGCAGCGGGTACTGCTTTGTTATTCAAATTCATGAATTTCTTGCGTCGAGATGTTTTCATTGCAACTGATTGACAAATTGCCCTACATCGACGTAAATAAATAAGCACTGAATTGATCAGTGTTTAGTAGTAGCCATGATAAAAAATCATGGGCGTACATACTCGAGCAGGATTCGAACCTACGACCTCCTGATCACCGGACAGGCGTCATCTCCACTAGACCACCGAGCTTTCGCCCGAAAGCAAGTGTTGGTTCTAATCCTTATAGCATGCAGCGGGTACTGCTTTGTTATTCAAATTCATGAATTTCTTGCGTCGAGATGTTTTCATTGCAACTGATTGACAAATTGCCCTACATCGACGTAAATAAATAAGCACTGAATTGATCAGTGTTTAGTAGTAGCCATGATAAAAAATCATGGGCGTACATACTCGAGCAGGATTCGAACCTACGACCTCCTGATCACCGGATACTAAACACTGATCAATTCAGTGCTTATTTATTTACGTCGATGTAGGGCAATTTGTCAATCAGTTGCAATGAAAACATCTCGACGCAAGAAATTCATGAATTTGAATAACAAAGCAGTACCCGCTGCATGCTATAAGGATTAGAACCAACACTTGCTTTCGGGCGAAAGCTCGGTGGTCTAGTGGAGATGACGCCTGTCCGGTGATCAGGAGGTCGTAGGTTCGAATCCTGCTCGAGTATGTACGCCCATGATTTTTTATCATGGCTACTACTAAACACTGATCAATTCAGTGCTTATTTATTTACGTCGATGTAGGGCAATTTGTCAATCAGTTGCAATGAAAACATCTCGACGCAAGAAATTCATGAATTTGAATAACAAAGCAGTACCCGCTGCATGCTATAAGGATTAGAACCAACATTTGCTTTCGGGCGAAAGCTCGGTGGTCTAGTGGAGATGACGCCTATCCGGTGATCAGGAGGTCGTAGGTTCGAATCCTGCTCGAGTATGTACGCCCATGATTTTTTATCATGGCTACTACTAAACACTGATCAATTCAGTGCTTATTTATTTACGTCGATGTAGGGCAATTTGTCAATCAGTTGCAATGAAAACATCTCGACGCAAGAAATTCATGAATTTGAATAACAAAGCAGTACCCGCTGCATGCTATAAGGATTAGAACCAACACTTGCTTTCGGGCGAAAGCTCGGTGGTCTAGTGGAGATGACGCCTGTCCGGTGATCAGGAGGTCGTAGGTTCGAATCCTGCTCGAGTATGTACGCCCATGATTTTTTATCATGGCTACTACTAAACACTGATCAATTCAGTGCTTATTTATTTACGTCGATGTAGGGCAATTTGTCAATCAGTTGCAATGAAAACATCTCGACGCAAGAAATTCATGAATTTGAATAACAAAGCAGTACCCGCTGCATGCTATAAGGATTAGAACCAACACTTGCTTTCGGGCGAAAGCTCGGTGGTCTAGTGGAGATGACGTCTGTCCGGTGATCAGGAGGTCGTAGGTTCGAATCCTGCTCGAGTATGTACGCCCATGATTTTTTATCATGGCTACTACTAAACACTGATCAATTCAGTGCTTATTTATTTACGTCGATGTAGGGCAATTTGTCAATCAGTTGCAATGAAAACATCTCGACGCAAGAAATTCATGAATTTGAATAACAAAGCAGTACCCGCTGCATGCTATAAGGATTAGAACCAACACTTGCTTTCGGGCGAAAGCTCGGTGGTCTAGTGGAGATGACGCCTGTCCGGTGATCAGGAGGTCGTAGGTTCGAATCCTGCTCGAGTATGTACGCCCATGATTTTTTATCATGGCTACTACTAAACACTGATCAATTCAGTGCTTATTTATTTACGTCGATGTAGGGCAATTTGTCAATCAGTTGCAATGAAAACATCTCGACGCAAGAAATTCATGAATTTGAATAACAAAGCAGTACCCGCTGCATGCTATAAGGATTAGAACCAACACTTGCTTTCGGGCGAAAGCTCGGTGGTCTAGTGGAGATGACGCCTGTCCGGTGATCAGGAGGTCGTAGGTTCGAATCCTGCTCGAGTATGTACGCCCATGATTTTTTATCATGGCTACTACTAAACACTGATCAATTCAGTGCTTATTTATTTACGTCGATGTAGGGCAATTTGTCAATCAGTTGCAATGAAAACATCTCGACGCAAGAAATTCATGAATTTGAATAACAAAGCAGTACCCGCTGCATGCTATAAGGATTAGAACCAACACTTGCTTTCGGGCGAAAGCTCGGTGGTCTAGTGGAGATGACGCCTGTCCGGTGATCAGGAGGTCGTAGGTTCGAATCCTGCTCGAGTATGTACGCCCATGATTTTTTATCATGGCTACTACTAAACACTGATCAATTCAGTGCTTATTTATTTACGTCGATGTAGGGCAATTTGTCAATCAGTTGCAATGAAAACATCTCGACGCAAGAAATTCATGAATTTGAAGAGTACATGTTGTTGTTATATTAAGTTTTTAAGCATGTGTGATTCAGTTGTGAATTTATATATGCTGTATTATACGCATGTGCAGTAGCGTGTGTGGTCTCCTTTTCCAGACCCCTTGCCAACTGTAGTTCCCTAGTCCACAAAATGAACCCTCTGCGGTGACGGAGTTGCTGCCTTTGCAAAGACTTGGGTGCAGGACCACCCAGCTCAACCTGCCACTGTCATTGTTAAAGAGTACAGCTGTATTTGACTTTTGAAAACAAAATAACACACAGGCAGATGGTCTTGAAACCAGGCTATTCCCAGTGCTGCAGTAGATAGATTACTAGTATTGAAATGTTTTGCACCGCTGATACCGTGAGAATTACACTGCTATAATGCAAGCATGGAGCTAATGGTAGTTCCATGATACAGTGTGGTTCTGAGGTGCAGCCGGAGGTGCACTGCATGTGTCGTACATCTTACATGTGTCACATCACATCATGGTTATGAATGTGTGGGACTTGGCGGCCCAACCGCAAGAAATTGAGAAATTCAGTTGAATTCAATGTGGATTTTTACTCAGTTCTTTTCATCAAAATATATATAGCTAAAACACATCTTTTTCTGGAAGTAAAAGTAGCTATGCTTGTATCATTTTTCAGAATTCAAATCCAAGTTTGAGATTTTATAGAAATATTCATCTTGTGAGTTTTGGAGCTGGAAAGCTGGAATAGCATGATGTTTGAATTTCATGCAAACAAGTTGCGGCACTCCCTGGATTTCTGCCCGGTAATTGGTGCGCTCTGCCATGTCTAATTTAAAGTACTGTGGATGATTTGCTCCCACACTCTTGAAGTCATGCTGTGGGTCACTGCCCATTTTGGCAAACTTTCTATTCTAGTCGCTTCTCAGCACAGCTAGGGCCCAGGGTGGTGAGAGTGAAACCCCACAAGTTGCTGTATATCCCTCAGTCCCTCCCATTTCTCGTGCAGTTGGGTAATGGTTTTGATAGAATCCAGGCAGCCATAGATTCACAGATTACCCTGGAGAAGCCAGTGACTCCCGAAATAGACAGAACGCCAGGGGGTATATGAAGACAAATAATATTCGAGGAAAATCTATATCCCTCTTTCGATCACCAACCGCAAGGCTTCCACAATACAAGAATAAAAACAAAAAACAGAACCATCATCATAATTGTCTTGCTTGTGTCGGTCCTTATTTCTGTCAGTCTTCATTTCTGGGCACCTCAAAATATCACGACGACTTGTAATAGCAGGGGTGGATCCAGGAATTCTGTAAAGAGGGGGCGCCTTTACAAAATTAAAGGGGGGCGCACGCACCCCACCCCCAATCTTTCATTTTTATTCCTTTTGTTTTCTCAAAAAATAAAGGGGGGGGGGGGGCGTAAGCCCGGTGCACCCCCGCCTGGATCCGCCACTGAATAGAGTTGAAGAATTGTTCATATTGTTGAAATCAAATGTAACTGCCCATTTGACAAACTTAACCAGTCAATGCTCATCTCAGTGCAGGGCATGGGGTTGTTGACTTGATATCTACAAAGGCTGTTTAGTCGTGGAGGAAATTTTACCATGAAAATCCCTTGCTTGTCATGGAGATTGGCACCTCTGAAATTCACTGCATGCCCTATCCTTCGGAAAGATCTGGCAGAAGTGGTCGAATTCATTCAATGTCAAAACTAAAAATTGGAAATGATTTTACCAAAATGTTGCCAATTTGAGAGGAAACAACTATGCAAATTTTCTGTCTTATGTTTCCAAGTTAAGACTAGATGATCAAATTTAGCAGTCAAAAGATTTTTGGATAGTCTGCAGGTGAAACAAACAAAATATGAACCATAAAGAGATCAAGAGAGGATTTTTGTTTTTCCTCTGCCATATGAAATCATAACAGTGAATGATTATGTACAGATGTGTATGTGTACCTTCCCTTGAGAGTTTCTGGTTTATACTGTGGGCTAAGATGACTCCAAAATATATACCGGGTAGTAATACATGATATAATAGTATCATATAGGTAGCACTGCGGCCCAAATAGAAACCAGAATTTAGGCCGAGTACCTTTGTTTTGTCGTTTGAATAAAAGATTTGGACAAAAGATGGGAAAAACAGGCAAGTTTAAGTCATGTTGGGGATGTGATGTTGTAGAGAAATCCTACAATTACTGTACAAAGCGGTACAGGATGTCACAAATGTTTTTATAAAGGGATAGTATAGATTTGGTCGAGATGGGGAGTTGGGTTTTAACTTTTTTGTGAGATGTTTAGAATCCTAGTTTTATGAAATATTAAAGAGCTTACCATTCAAAGGGAAATTCAAAGTTTGTTTGTTTGTTTGTTTGTTTTTTGGTGATGGGAATCAGTTTTGAAATAGCCGGGATATCCAAAAACCAAGAGGTCCTGATAAAAGGTGGGACCCACCTCTTGTAAAGATCACTTCGTTTACTTTGTTTTTTTATATCGCAAAACCGATTTTTATCAAACTAATTTTAAATTCCTCTTAGCATTGTATGCTCTTTGATATTTCATATAAGTGGTTTCTTATTAGGGAGCTTTAGATTTTAGACGCGCGGACGTTCAAAGGAAAAAAACATGTTCTGAGCGTGCGCAGTAGCGCGCGTAAAGTCAATCTATTTTTAGCTTGCGTCGCCTGAGTTTTTCACTACGCGTACTGGGCTATTTTCACGTCCGCACAGTTTGCGACGTAGAGAGCTTCTTCATGCACTGATCATATGGGGGCGCGATTTTATTTTTTATACGTTGCGTCCCAGCGTAATCTAAAGCTACTTTTCCACACGACGCAGGGAGAGGAGAACGCCAGCGCAAGCGTCGGCTCAAACGTCCGCGCGTCAAAGTCTAAAGCTCCCTATTATCTTGCAAAATGTTAATTGAATCCCCATCTCAACCACATCTATACCATCCCTTTAATAGTGACATCATTTCACAGAGTGACCACATGAAACAGCGCACAATGTTATTATTGCTTTGTGACTACATTTCACGTTTAGTGTACTGTTTAGACAATTTTGTCGTGAACACTGACATCATTTTCCAAATAGTATATCATCGATTGTTAAACATGACGTGCCCGTGGTTTACATGTAGGTTCATGTTTATATAAATGCGCTTCAAGAATCTGAAAGAAAAAAGAACCAAATTGCCAATTGAAGCCTTTGACCAACCCAACTTAACATGTGGCTCAAAAGATACAAGTGCTTTGATCCCTTATCCTCTTGCTTATGATTTTTTTTTTTGTGTGTGTGTGTCTAGGAAACAGACAAACAAACATACAGTATAAACAAGCAAACACACAAACTCAGACTCCACACTTTGGACTTGCTGTTGGCAGCCAGCCAAGAAAGTCCACACTCTCCTCCTGAGAGCTACATGTCTGAATAGCTGCATAGGTTATACATGTACAGATTTATGAATAAAATAATTGAAATACACATGGACGAGCGCAGTTAGTAACTGAATGAAATCTGCAAAATAGAGAAATAAGTAAAATAATATAAATGGTGAATGAGCAAATTAATGAGAAATGTGAAAATTTATGTAGTATTATGTTCCATATGTATGGTGATATGATATTACAAACAAGTAGAAGAACCTTCAGATTATAATATTGTGTGTGTACTTCAGTCAGCGGATATTATATGTAGTTGATCCCCTTTTTGAATTCTATCAATGTTTTTTAGTAGTGAGGAGAATATAGCCATGCAAAATATTGAAGTGTACACACATGATTGCACTGCCCTGCAATTCAAATTTAGGAACCAATACATGGAAAACTTGGAATATATTGCAAAGCAGCAGTGATTAGATGAGTACATTGTAGCATGCATTGCCATTTGTTGTTGCTGCATGAAAATTAACGGGAGTTTTCCATTTCTCTCACAGGTGTTCGATGAGGAGCAGTACTTGAATGCTGCCCTCTGTTGTGGGGATGTGATATGGCAGAGGGGGCTGTTGCGCAAGGGCTATGGTCTGTGCCATGGGACGGCTGGCAATGGATATGCCTTTGTCGCCCTCTATCAGGCCACCAAGGACCCCAAGCAGCTATATCGAGCCTGCAAGGTGACATATTTAAATGATGAACGACTGCTCTCTACAGGAAAATTGGAACATAACAATAATACTAATAATACTAATTCATTACCATTTTCATTCAAAAATGTGATTCATTTAAACACAGAAGTTCATTCGTATCCAACAAGGCAAGCAACAGACGTACACTTACGTAACCCCAGAACACTCTTAGCCCATAAATCCGTAAGACATGCTGGCCCAGATATTTGGAATAAATTACCCCATGAATTATGTAACATCAAGTCCATGTATTCATTCAAAAAAGCAGTTGAGAATATGTTGATCGCACAGTACCAGCACGACCAGTGATGTTCTATGTATAAACCTTACTCTATTCATTCTTTGTCCCTGGCTTTTATATATGTGACCGTGCACCTCAAAACGAACATAAAGTCGCACACACTGATTTTGCGTGAGGACTGAAAATAAGTGAAATAGGTCAACCTAGCCAAACTTGACTTTTTCATATTTCTGAAGGAGCGGGTCTTCTTTTACATTATGCTAAAATTTGGTATCATAAAACGGGCAGGAAAGTGTGTTTTTTTAGCAGTTTATCTCGAACATTTTTGGTAGAATAGTGTGATTAGGTGTGTCTTTAGAATCCCTTTTTCATTTCTGAAAAACCTTGTCCACACTCTTCACTTTCAACTCTAATAACTTTTGAAAGGATAGGGCTACTGCTTTGAAAGTTGGCATTAATTATGGACAGAATGCGTTAATGAGGCATGCCTAATTTCAGTTTAATTTGATAGTCCCTTCATTGTTGTTACTCTGGTGGTTTACTTCCTGTCTTTTGTCCCATTTATTGCACAGCCAGTACGGCTTGGTAAAGATTAAGCGCTTGAATAGACACTGTACTTCAGAGCCTCTTTTCTCACTTCACACTTTTCCTGAGTTTGTGCTTTCTTTCCAATATTTAGGTATGTTAGGAGAGTCCATTTGATTTGAGTTATACATCATTTTAAAGCTTAAAGTCTGCTCTTTCAGAATATGGTCTTAATTAAAAATTGATGTCTGGCGGCTTTTTGTTTGTTTTGAGGTGCAGTGTCACATATGTTAATTTGGTTCTTGTGACTCTGCACGTATGGGACGCACCTGCCTGTGCCCATTCCGCACTCCTCCCATATACGTCTTTGTCTCTGCTGTCTATTATTCTTGTTATGTCGGGCAAGTTATACTCTTCTATACGCCCTGGTAGAGCGCTGAACTGTGTATACTTTTTAGTCGTTCTTATTTCTCTTCTATTATCCCATTCTATTCATGGCCAGTTGTAACTTTGAAAGCAGTAGTTTTATCTTTTTAAAAGATATCACAAGTTGAAAGTGAAGATCGTGTTTCAAAAGATATAAAACAGAGCCTCTGAGACATATTTAATCACACTTCTACAAAAAGGAGTGTTCTAGAAAACTGCAAAAAAAAACAACCCACATCTTTCCATATATTTTATGATCCCAAATGTATGACTTATGTAGAAGGATTGTTTTTTTAGAAATACCAAAAGCTAAAAATTGACTAGGTTGACCCATTTCACCTATTTTGAGTCCTCGCGTAAAATCTTGGCATGCGACTTTCTGTTGGTTTTGTGATGCACGGTCACGCATATTGCGTGGGTGAAAACCATAATCATAGCACAGGGTGCATTAGAGGGGAGTCTTTTGAAATCCCGTGTGGATGACTACTTGCAATTCCTGTCTCATTTAAAAAACAACAAACAAATAACAAAACAACACCTCAAAACTAAACAAAACACTCACATACGCACAAATATATGTAAGTAACCAACGGAACAATAGACAAAAGGAGGATTCCCTTTCCCCCACCATACACTTCTTTTATTTATTTATTTTTTTTTTTTGTACTATGGACCATCTCTCCTGCGGACCAACAATAAAACTGTCTTTTTCAGTGGCAGTGCCGGTCTCCTGCTTCAGCGTCTTGTACTTAACCCCTATGAAACCACACAGTTAGAAATTGGGTCACTGAGCATCTGTTGAATTGAAAGAAGCCTCAACATTTGAGATTGCAGGCAGAGGACGATGTACAATGTATTTAGATATTGATTAATAGCCTTGTGATACGTAGCGTGCGCCTGTGTGATTACTACCTGTATTTGCATGCAATGTGGAACTACACCTCTTCTGCAACTGGCCAGGCATAGCCCTTTACCTCTCAGATACTGTAAGTTTTCTTTGAAAGGGTTGATATATGGATATGTGGCAAAGAGGGAAAAAAAAATACCCCCTCCACCCCCCCCCCCCCCCCAAAAAAAGAGGTTTTTGTATAAAGCAATAGGTTAAAAGCTGAATTCAATTACCTCCGTGATGCTAGAGTTGTGTGCTTGGCTGATCTTTCTTGATAACACAAGATCTGAGTTTGCCAACATTGTGTATTTTGCCTGAACTGTCTGCATGTTTTTCTGCAGCAGAATACCTTTTGTTTTGTTAGATTTTTCCATTTTGTCGTGGTTGATGTGTCACAAATGTGAATTGATCTTGAAATAAGAGATGACCAGGAATCGATACAAATCTCTGCTCTGCATCAACTGTACTTTTGAGCCATCACTTGCATAATTACGATAGTGCACTGGATTGTCAAAACATGCACTTAGGAGCATAATGGCTGATGTTTTCAGTTTTAAGGATCACATTTTTTTCTCATCTTTGTGTATTTGTCTTCTGCTATGTGGGAATTGATAGGGAATAGTAGAGGCAACAATTTATTGCTGTTCTAACAAAGAGACCTTATCATTTGCATCATTTCATAATATGCTTGTCTTTTGTGTAACCATGTTCGTCTTGTACTAGTCAATCATAGTAAAATACATGATATGTGATTGAATTCTCAAATTAGATGTTATTTTTTATTGTGAGTTTGTTGTTTACATGAGAGATCAACTGTTAGATAAGATGCCATTGACACTGACAGCTGTTTGCTGATTATTTCCATCACTTTTATCATCTTCATGTCATTATCACAATCTATTTTCAAGTAGCATTGATTTTATCTTTGCTGAAGGTTTCGTAGCCATTGTCTTGTATCTTGAGTAGGCACCTTCCGCTGCAATTTTACTGATCTGTTTACGTCCTAAAGACATTGAGATGACATTTTCCCTTTACTAGATGAAAAAAAAAAAAACACAAGCAAACAAACAAGCTAAGATAAAAGAATGAAAGAAAGAGAGACAAACACTTACTTTGAAGAATCTTGAAACTTTGACAGGAGTACAAATCTTACATTCCCAGAATACATGTATGTGGGTAGGGGATGTAGAGGAGGTCAAAACTTTTTCGCAAGTCGGGTGCTATTCATGAATGTAAAAATGTGTTAAGATATCACCTCTGATCCCAACATGAATGTGATGTGCACGCATATTTCTCTGTTGATAACTGTGCTCCACTATCGCGAATTTATTAAAACCACCCGCGAAATTGTCGGGAAGTACTGATTTGTGAAAAATTAGACTCGCTAAATATATGGAGTATACAGAATTTATTCCACCTTACTCATTTCAGAAGTGGTAATTTTCCCATTCTATAATAGCTTTTCCATGTCTGAACCTGCTCACATGAATAATGAGTAATTAGGTTGAAAAAAAAAAAAGAGAAGGAAACAAACAAGCATGACTTGTTTATGGCATACCAGTACAGTTTTCTCTTATCTAACTCAAATCTTGTTGTCCACTGTGAAGGATTTTGAATATTGTCTTCAAATGTACTTCCAGAATAGGATGATGTAAATAGTCTGTATTTGTCCCGCTTCGCCTCCTGAAATAGAAGCATCGAGACTCGTTGTTCTTGAGCAGTGGCAGTCTTAATTGGTCAGCAGGCAGTTGTGTAAAAAAAGAAACAGTCCTTATCAAGATAGTTCACTCTTCCAAATTGTGGTTGAGTAACAACACCATATAAGTTGTATAAGAGGTAGAAAAAAAAAAAAGGAAGTGAAAGAAAACCCCAGAAAATAGAGATACAGATCCTACCAAAATATCCATGCCATATTCTTTGTTAGATCATTGTGGGCTTTGATTCAGAATATGCATTTGCACATTCAGCCAAATTGGGCGGAAAAGGGGGAAAAATGTATCACTGGCAATTAGTTTGCCACACTCCAATTTTTATCGTGCATTCATTTACTGTAAAACATGATATTTTTGCAGCATGAAATTTTTGCGAATGGGAGCCGACAGCCTTATTCGCAGCATGAAATTTCCGCGAGTTGCCTCCAACATTCAATGCATATAGTGTAGACAAGATCTTTAGCATGCATTTTAATTTAGGGAGACTCGGCTCTCACGAAATTGAAATGTACACGAGCGTTCCCTGTTTTACAGTATGTATTTGGACTGATTTTGTTGATATGCCATGATTGATGACATGTATATTACAGTTAACATGTGATAATATATGTGAATCTTTTCTCTTTCTTTCTTTGTTTTTTGTAGTCAAAACTATTTCTTTCTTAATTTCTCATTTCCACCGGATGCACCAACTTTCTCCAGCATATGACATTCTCAACATATCATAAAAACAAGAGAGAAAATGTCACACAGGAGAAGATTAACTCTTTATGTACCATGGTGTCAACCCCCTGTGTGCCACATTATTCTGAGACATACTTTGGGAAAACATTCTGTTCTTCAAATCTATGCTACTTTCATAAAGTTTTGTTACCCTGGAAATGTAATGCACAAAATTGTGCAGAAAATGTGAAGCTTTGCTTTGATGTAAATTGTATGACAAATCTATGATTGTTTTTTTCTTTCAAATGACCAGTAGCTACATTATTGTAGAGGCATGACTTTTGCACACAAAACGGTGGCACAAACTTAGAAAATACTCGCAAATCCAGTAGAGAACTACACTTGATATTCAATCACCACTTCAAATACAAGCTACCATGACAGGAATGGAATTGCGAGAAATGCTTTTATTGTTTGGCAATTTATCGATGGGTTTGGCCTGGTTTGTGGGTTTGAGCAAAATATGCGAAGTTGGCATGCTGTCGACTGAGTCGGACATGCGAACGTGGCATATAAAGAGTTGGGGGATGAATGGCATGAAAAAGAAAGTAGATTTCTATGTGATTGGAGACATAAAGTCATTAAAAACCAGGCGAATTTCTTCCTCTTGAACAGAGACTACTCCAAAATGGAGCTATTCCTGCAGTTGCATTTGATGAAATTGTGTTGGATGTGGCTGAATGCTTAATCAGTCTCCTTTCTCTTATATAGTTTGCCGAGTGGTGCATGGATTATGGAAAACATGGCTGCAGGGTAGCTGACAGGCCCTACTCACTAATGGAAGGTGAGCTGGCCTTTGACATGGCCGCTACTGTATACATACAAATTATCAAAAATGCTCGTCCTCCAGCTGGTAAAGGTCATTCAATTTTTAATTTGTGTGTGTGTGTGTGTGTGTGTGTGTGTGTGTGTGTGTGTGAGTGTGTGTTTGTGTGTGTGTGTGTGTGAGAGAGAGAGAGAGAGAGAGAGAGAGAGAGAGAGAGTGTCTGTGTGTTGCATTTCTGTATCAGATTTGATAGTCTTGTCTACTCAGAGATCAGAAGGAAGATTTTTATACCGCCAATATGGAGTGTCGCCAGAGATATGATGGTTTCAGGTTGTCCCTCCGTCCTTCCGTCTGTCCGTTTATCCGTTCATCCGTCCTTCCGTCCTTTCGTCCATATTAAATCGGTTTTGTGGATGACATAACTTAAAAACTGTTTGAGGTATGAAAGTGAAACTTGGTATATCATGTATTTATGAGTGGACGAAGCTGGATCCATCAACTTGTGGGTTCACACTCAAGGTCAAAGGTCATGAGGTCAGGGTCAAATTCTAAAATTTCACTTTTTCCCTTATATCTCTGCAATGCCTGAAAGTATTATCATGAAACGTTGTGTATACCAGATAAAAATTTTCTAGGCAAAGTTATAGGCCAATGGGGACAAAGGGGAATTTAAAATTATTTCTAGATGATGATTATTGTTGCCAATCATGTGAAAGAAGAAAAATGGGAGACGCATGAGAAAGGAAATGCATTTGATACAGGGAAAAGAGGATAGTATTCATATTTCATAACACAGTGAAGAAGAAAATGGGATTATATAAAGGGAAGAATAGATGAAAAAAGTCTTAACCCTAACTTACCTGGGCTATGTAGCGAGCTTGAATTCCTGGGGGGGGGGGGGGGCATTGTGGCCCCCCTTCAGATCTCGGCCGTTGATCGCGTGATCGCCGCAAAATTTTGCATGAACATAAAGCCGGATGTAATCTACAAGACTGTTGAGCTAAATTTTCAAAAAATTTGCATTTTCTATTTTAGATCAATTAATTATGCAAATATATGCAAAAAAACCCTCATTTTCGTCTGTAATTGGCTTATAAAAGCTTATGGAATGCTGATTTTTGGTGTAAATATTCCTAGTAACATTCCGAACATTTGTGCGTTAAAAAAATTTCAGTATCAAAATTAATGTCTTATGTTTTTTATTGTTTTATCAATTCTTTATGTATTTCCTTGTTTTTCGAACTTTTGTTTTTGTTGTTTTTTCAGCAGGATTTGTCACACACATTTTTTGAAGCATAATTATACTAAGATAAATTGATTTCAGCCATTACAATTAAAAATATGAATCTTTATGAATTAATTGAGAAAAAAACCCCACAATTTGTATTGACTTTGTACACAAAATCATGGTTTTGAGCAATTTTGGGGTTGACGAAAGTTTTTTGAAGGGGCGTGGCTTCGGAATGGTATGCCCGGGTGCGACAAATTTGGTCTCAAAAGACTTGAAATTAAAAAGTCACCAAACGGCGTGGTCAAAAAATTTTGCGCGCCGGAATGGTTGCGGAATTCATCGACGGGGGGGGGGGGGGGGGGGGGGGGCATTATGGCCCCCCAGGTAAGTTAGGGTTAATGGAAGGAGCATGAGGAGAATAATGATAGCTGGAAGAATTCAGCAATGATTTAGGGAGTATTTGGTAATAAAGAATTTTTTTTTCCATGCTGCTTTTTGTCCCTTGTTTGTGGCTGTGAAGATGATGTAAAACATTTTAACAAAATGAGAGCAAAAGACAGGAGCAGTAAAAAACAAGCCAATAAATGTGTGATATGCATTGCATAATATATGTGATGTATACATAGTTGTTTTGACACACCTATGTCCTTTTGTTGTGCTTACACAATATGATTTATATCTGTATGTATATACATATATAATATCTGTATGTACAGGGGCGGATCCAGGAATTCCGTAAAGAGGGGGCGTGTTTACAAAATTAAAGGGGGGGCGCACGCACCCCTCCCCCCATTTTTTTCTTTTTATTTCTTTTGTTTCAACAAAAAATAAAGGGGGGCGTGCGCCGGTTGCGGTCCTCCCTGGATCCGCCCCTGATGTACATGTTATAAGGTGAGAAGGTGTATTTATATATAAGAAAAATGAGAAGGTGTAACAGAAGTGGGAAGACATGAGAAACAGGAGCATGTTTACAACTGGGAAGAAAACAATGACTGAAAGAGAAAACTGATGCCACACAAACTATCATGGTAAAGAGACGAAGAACATGAATCACTTCCAGATACTTTTCATGAAATCATTCCATGTGTTTTGTCCTTCAGGACTTGCCGGGACAATCTACTTCTTGTCGGATCTTCTCAGTCCTTCACAATCAAGGTTCCCTGGTCTCTACACCACCTGAGGCGAAGGAGCATACATCCTGGCCCCCCTCTCATCAGATACCACCTGAGGCGAAGGAGCATACGTCCTGGCCCCCCTCTCATCAGATACCACCTGAGGCGAAGGAGCATACATCCTGGCCCCCCTCTCATCAGATGGTCAGCCATACACATACTATGGCTGTTCTCAATTCTATAGTGATACCCCCTTTAGGGAATGAAATGGGTTAGACTTTGGCCCCCTATCACAGGCCTTTGGAAGGGAAGCCATCAAAATACCCCCCACCCCCCATCACAGGTTTTTGGAAGGGAAGCCTGCAGGTGTTCGTACAAGCAGCCTGAGGTACATGCAGTTCATGTTGCAAAATGCCCTGTGAAAAAAAAGGCCAGCCTGCTATGCTTTGCAGCAAAACATGTACAGCATAAAGCACATTCGGGAGAATTGGGGCAAACACCAAGTAGCCGCGCACTACCCCTATTTCAGAATCTGAATTGACATTGTGGTGTGAAACTAACCCTGTTTGGGACCCCATTACAGGATTGTTTGGGAAAGATTTAAAAACATGTAAGTCAAAACATTTTGGGGAAAAATACTTATTTCAAAAATTTTTCAGGACTTTTGATACCAAACTGAGCCCCTAAAATATACAAATATACCCCTTTCCAGAATAATTGGGAACGCGCACATGCAGTACAAATGACCACCTGGGGGGGGGGGGGGGGGGAGAGGGCAGAGCATCAGAAGAAAAGTCAGCAATTTCTGTGCAGTGTGTAGTCTCTATTAACCCTAAAAGGGCCGGGGGGGTGGAATCCGCCCCCCCCCCCCTCGACGTTTCGCGCTATAATTCTGTAACGCGAGAAGGCCTCGTCACGAGGCTTCTTGACTTTCTCGCGCAACTTTTGAGACCAAATTTGCAACGTCCGCGCATACCTTTGCGAAGCCACGCCCATTTTTGTAACGGAATGTCGCCCCAAAACGGGCAAAATTTTGTGATTTTGTGTACATTTCCTATGGAAAACGGTGCTCTGTCATGAAAGTCATAAAAACCTGATTATTTTTACAATTAATCACTTTCATTGATTAATTTTGTGCTAATTATGGTAGAAAAGTGGTCAGTGACAATTTCCGATGAAAAAGCAAAGAAAAAACAAAACTTGAAAAACAGAAATACATAAGAAATTCTGAAAACAATAAAATACATAAGAATTGAAATGAGTTTTGGAAGTTTTTGTGATGTACTTATTGTTGAATATGCTAAAACAGATTTACAGATCAAAAATTAGACTCTCAATGCTTTTAATTAGGCTAAAATATCACCTTGAGCTTAATTTGCATAATTAATTAAAATTAGAAATTGATTGTTTCAAAAAATCTTATGACACAATCTTGTAGATTATGACGCGGGTCTCACGCATGCAAAATTTCATCGCGATCGCACCTCCGATGGCCGAGATCTCAGGGGGGGGGGGAACTTATTCCCCCCCCCCCCGGTCTGAGCATAGCCAAAAAAGCCCGGCCCCTTTAGGGTTAAAGGCTGGACATTGCGTCACTTTTGCTATGTACTCGCATGCCACGTATTGCAGTGTGAGATGCCATGCCCCATTTCTCGTTTGTGCGCTGCACTTTTACGAGAATTTGCTATAGAAAGTACAGTGGACTTCATGACACTTTTTGCTACTTCTCGGTCACTTCTTGCCATCTGTTACTACTTCTTGATCCTAGTGAGTGAATATGTTGTACAGAATTGCATGCAAATGAGTGGCTGAAGAGTCCCTGTCTTTGTTTGTTTGTTTGTTTGTTTTTTTAATATATGATTATTATATATACAATGTACAGTGCACTCCCGTTATAATGAACACAGTTATAATGAAATTCCAGTTTTAATACAACTTAGTGAAAATTTTGATAGGCCGCAATGTTATCCACACTATGTATTCTTATCATTTATTTGTTCGGTTATAACGAAATTTCGATATAACGAAAGAAAACTGCCGGTCCTGAGGACTTTGTTATAACAGGAACCCACTGTACAATTTTATTAGTGTTATTCATTTGAGTGTGAAAAACAGTGGAAAATGCCTCTGGAATGATACTGTAACGACTGGACTGTCCACACCATGCGGCACTTCCCCATACGTCACCTGTCAGAACATGCACACGCCGTCCACAGTCATTCATGGGACTGACACACAATGATTCTTCAATTTAGATTAAATTAATGTCACTATCTCAATTCTTTATTGATGATCAGTTATGCATAGTACCAAGTAATCAAATAATCACATTTGACTTTTCATGCAATCCAGATTCGTGTAGCTTTATCCCGATTATCACTGCCCAGTATCTGTGTCAGTTCCGTGACCTTGCCTGTCACCCCGCAGCCCACCTAACATATGCGGCAGCAAACCACCAATCCGTTACAATTATTGCTTGTTTGTTTGTTCATCTGAGAAGATGGCTAGATAACTCATATTCAGCTATTAAAGCTTGGTCTTCCATGGGTTCCAGGTGGATGTACCACTATTATAACTCACCTTGTTTCTCCACCAATAATTGCTGCTGCACATATATGTACAGGGTTATGCAACAGGCAAATTGTCCTACATGCATTGCTTGAAATATTGGTATTAATTCATTCATTTATATGATATACAAAACAAAAATTGCATACGGTTGAAGTTTTCAATGACTTGCAGTGAAATAAAAGAGATGGAAAAAATACCTGATTGTCATGGCTAATGTACAAGCTGCGCACTCGGTGTCAAAACATGGTCTCTTTTGATATTCTTTGTCACTCCAATGTCACTAAGGTTCATTCACAACAGGGAAGCATTGATTTCATCTACATGCATTTTAAATCATACTTCTCCTTATCTGTAAATATTTCAAGTGCATTATTCCCATTCACTTGCGTCTCTGAAAATTTATCATAAAACATAAGTATACAAAGTGAACCAGTGAGTATTCTGAATATTTGTGCTTATTCACTTTCCCTTCTTCGTCATTGTATTTTTAGCTTGCGGCTAATATTTGTTTGACATAAATGCGGCCTAGAGAGTTAAGTGCCGATGAAATACATTGTATTTGAACTATAATCCATTCTATTATTCGCATGCTGTTTCAATGTCGCTCTCTTTACAGAATTAAAATCATGATGTGAAGGCCTATTTACAAGGAAGGTTGATATACGATGTATACTGTTAGTGGTTACTATCTGAATGACTGCGAGTAATTATATTCTCATTGATGGATTAGAAAGCCCTTTCTGTAGAAGGAGTTGGTAAAGCATATTCAGATATATTGGATCTCATGCTGACATTTTGAATCAAGTTTTGGAACAAGTGCATGGTAATAAATAACCTGCTGGAAACTATGTAACAATTTCAGGCTATCTTATCTATGCATGAGTTGCGTATATATATATATATATATATATATATATATGTGTGTGTGTGTGTGTGTGTGTGTGTGTGTGTGTGTGTGTTTGTGTGTGTTTTCGTGCGTATCTGTGTATGTCTGTTATAGTATGCTTGAAAAATAGAACAATCAGATCCACTGGAATTGCGTAAAAAAGTCATTAAAATCAAATGTGTCTTTGCGATGCTGATCTGGCGCAAGTAGCTCTGATGTAGATATTGTTGACGAACCCTTCATTTACATGAATGAGCACAAACGAAGTGAAACTGAAATGAGTATACAAACAAATCTACCAGCGGACTCCGGAAATATGTCGGTACGCATGTATAGGGCCTATCTGTATTCACCCCACTTCTATTCAAACGCTTGCATTTGAATAAATTTGCGGAATATTATATGGCATCGTTGAACAATTCTTATCTCTTTCCGTTTCTGTGAAGGGGAAATGAATTGGTTAGTGGCAGCAATTACAACATACTTGGAAGACAGCCATAATTACACGCCTGCTTGCCTACCCGAACATATAACCAACGACTACATGCAACGCACGAAACTTCTTAATTTTCATTTTATCAGTCTTCTTGTCCTTTGTCCGGCAAGTACTTATTAACCACTGTATAGGTAAAACTCTAATTTTGTAGAAAGGATATGGCGGTCAATGGTGGTTGAAAGCTTTTAAGAGGTCCGTGAATACTCCGCAAGAATCATTACAATTCTATTGTAAACTTTCGTCAGGCTCTTAGATGTAATCAGTAAAATATATCACACTCAATAAAAGCGGATTTATTTTTTTTGTTAAAAAACCAGACTACTCAGGAATTCATATATTCCTTTTTGTAAGAAAGTCGGGGCACAAGTAGTACATATACTACAGTACGTCTTTCAAGCCATTTAGCAACAAAAAACAACAAAAAACAAAAACAAAAAAGAAAAATAGGAAGATTAGCAACCCGTCAGCATTTTATTCCCAGGATTATCTTTTTAGAACAATGGAACTATTTTCTGCTCAATGGAACAACACCAGTCCTTAGTAAGATACGAGTATTAAGATACTACATAATTGATCAACGGTATAATAGTCGAATGCATTCTGTGACGGAACGAACTCTATCCCACTAGTTTTTGATGTTTTAATCAAAGAAGATGTGTGTGTGTGTGTGTGTGTGTGTGTTTGTGTGTGTGTGTCAGTCAATGAGATGTCACTGCATAATTCAGCGTCATCTGTTTGGTAAAATACGGATTTGTTTTGTTCTCAAATGGGGAAATATTGAAAGACTATATGATATCCAAAAGTTCTGGGTTTTTATGCCTCCGCCACGAAGTGGTGCCGGAGGCATTATGTTTTCGGGTTGTCCGTCCGTCCGTACGTACGTCCGTCCGCATTCGTTTACGCGATAACTTGAGTAATATTGACTGGAATTTTACCAAACTTGGTCCAAGTATAAAGTATGATGGGGCAATTACTTGATTAGATTTTGGGTGAAATCGGCCAAAGGTCAAGGTCAATGTCAAATCATGAAATTGTATCCGTTTACGCGATAACTCAAGACTGGATCAAGTAAATTTCACCAAACTTTGTTGGAGGATAATGTATGATGGGACAATTACTTGATTAGTTTTTTAGTGAAATCGGACAGAGGTCAAAGGTCAAAGATCCAGGTCAAATCCTAGAATTTATCTGTTTACGTGATAACTCAAAACTGGATGAAGCAGCTTTCACCAAACTTGGTCCAAGGATGATGTATGATGGGGCAATTAGTTGAGTAGATTTTAGTGACATTGGCAAGAGGTCAAAGGTCAAAAGGTCATGGTCATATGCTAAAAATGTTGCTATTTCCCCCATATCTATGCAATGCCCAAATGTATTTTCTTGAAACTTAGTGTAGACATGTACTTCTGCGTAAAGATTCTCCAGAGAGAGTTTCATGTCATAAGGTCAAAGGTCAAAAGGTCAAAGGTTAGGTGAAAATGTTGCAATATCACTTTTCTCGCAAATGGTTCAACGTATCTTCATGGAACTTGGTACATACGCATGTAGTGACTGGCAGCGATTATCTAGGGAATTTAGGGGTTATGGGTCAATAGTCAGGGGGTCAGAGGTCAATGTCAACGTCAACTACTCAGAATTTTACTATTTCCCTCATATACTAGTATATGCAATGCTTGCATTATTAGTTTTAAAACTTGATATATACATGCATTACCTAATGGAGATTCTCTGGGAAATTTCCAGCCAGAAGGTCAAAGGCCAGGTTTCAATGCCCCCACCCCAAATCTATTTTGTACTGTAATTGAATACTCTTCATACCTTGGAAATTACTCAATGCATACACTCATAAAAGGGTCGGTCAGAAATCAAGTAAAAATTCTCAATTCCCCAAATATGTGTACCTGGACTCTTAGACAATCATAGCAAACCAAGTTCAAGGAAAGTGAACATTCAAGATATTTCTGACAAACCTGTCATTTCAATATTTTGCCAGTTATGTGAAACTGTCATCACACATTGTGAAGACATTGTACTATACACCTATTGGGAGAATCATGCATTATGGCGGAGGCATCAGTCGCCATAGCGACATTTCTAGTTCTATTCTGTAATTTGATAAATCATTGTTAAAACTGCTCATCAGATAACTTTCCCTCTTTTCAAAATTCAATGTTTATAATATTATATAAGCTGGAAGTATCAGTATTTGGAGAACCATACATACATGCTGCAATAAAAGAAATAATATTTTGGGTATGTTCATTAAAAAGCATTCCACATTGTGTAATATACACTTGACAAATAATGTATTGAATATTGAATTTCATGTGTAACATTCAGAGCTATTCCACCACACACTTTACCTGAAGGTCTACAAGTACGAACAAATGAATAATGATCGATGTTGTAAAATTCATTTTTGAAGAAAATCAGATTTCATGCACTTTCATATCAAAACTGAACTCTAGTGAAGCAAGAAGTGTAGAACAATAGAACTATGTTCTTTAGACTTTTTCGGATGTGGCATGAAAAAAAAAAAGACAGATCAGGATTAATAACGACGCGCTTTCTTTATTACAGAAATGTGTTAATTTCGACAAGATGCGGAATATAACCTCTCGACTTTGGTCATAGTCGGGTGATCGGTGACTTACTGAGTTCCTAGAAAAGGAATTAATCTTTACAGATTCCATTTTACTGACATTGATTTAGTGTAAATAAATTGAAGTAATTATGAACAGTCAAGGATAATTCATTGTCATCAATTAGTATGGCAGTGCATCAGAAGCTCAGCTTACACAAAGCCACGTCTGGGTAGAGGAAGAACGCTCATATGAATTTTAGAGACCTTCCTATAATTTTCCTTAGTACATAATATACACTGTATTTGCCTCTTCACAATTCTATTATTGCAATTTCCACCCATCTACTATAGGCAGTATTGTATTTGCTTGGTTCTTTCTTGTTCTTTCTCTCTCTCTCTGCCTCTCTCATCGCCTCCCCAGGTCGTTTCTCAGAGTTGATTTCTATTAAGAAGGACGTCCAGAGTCCTCATAGATGCTGAATATACAGTAGTTTTCTTCTCTCTCTCAATTTCCTTAAAATTAATATCAACCGGTTCTGGCAGTCTCTACAAGATACAAGTTTCGCTATGATGGGCCGTGGTTTTCAGGAAGACGGGGTAGATCCCACTGGAGGTTCCGGACGATGGCGGCGGATGAAGTGGCTTCTGTCTACATCCGCCATCTTTGATGGGGTTGGTACCAAAGCGGTTGTTGGCGATGTCACATGCAACTTTGTTGGTATCCTCTATTTCTCATTCAAGTAGGCAAACACCGAAGCTATGTCTAGATTCGGACCGTAATTTACAGACTCGGTATAGACCGATTCTGTGACGCGCTATGTGTATTTTTGGCAAGGGCAGCGCCATTACTGCGGTGTCTCAGCCGACCCCCCCCCCCCCTCTCCCCCACCCCTCTCACGCGCACGGAATGAAAAACTGATGCATATGTATTTTGTTTTAGCCAATGGGCGTCTCGTACTGAGTGCGCGAATGCTTGCTTAGTGCGCGAACATTTGTGACAAGTGCGCGATAAACATGTTGCCCGTGGGGTGGGGGAGAGGAGGGGGGTAGGCTGGGACACCGCAAAATCAGGGCCCCGTTGCAAGAAAGTTGCAATCAATTGCAAATAATTGCTAATTTTGAAACAACCATTCTGATTGGCTCAGGGTCTGCCATATTAAGAAGACATGCATGCAACAATGATTTTGATTGGCCAGTGACAATCAGTTGCAAGTTGCGTTTAAACGCAAAGTTTCTAGCAACGGGGCCTGGGTTGATAGCACCGAACTAAAACGTTAATTTGGCTGCACGGTCTCGTGTATGTTGGGAATAGGGACACGCATTCCAGTATGTTTTAGTTCGGTGGTTGATAGATACGCAAAATTGTCTGCTGCCCTCAACGAATCGGTCTATATATAGCGTGATGATGTCATGGAGTAGGAAGGCTATATATATATCGGATATATCATTCAATTTTCAATTTCAATTCAGTTTCAATTCATTTTTATTTCATTCTCATTTTCTTTCCAACAAAACATAACACGAGGTAAATTAGAAAATCCATCATAAGCATGTATACAGTACAAAGTGCGAAGGATTAACGATATACAACAAACTAATAGAGATGAATCATGTATACATACGGGAAAATACAAAGTTATATTCGAGAATCCCCAACGATTATTGTGTATATACAGCTTTATCACTGATCTCTGGTAATCATGTAAGTACACACACAGCCGGAGAATCTTGACTGGAGTCGACCGTTACCATGGTCACCGATAAATGTGCCCTTCGATGCATATCTTTGCTGACCAGTGCTTTTCATGGTTTTCGAAAGTACCTCGGTGGACAGCGAAAGAATTTGGGCCACTTTTGAATCCCCACGCTACTGAGGTCTTCAACGTTGATAAAACTACTGGTAGACATGGTAGATGCTAATATCTCTCAAGTGATGTTCTTAATAGTTCTTCGAAAGTGAACCGTTTTAATTGATTGATTATGATAATTATAATTTTTTTAGGACAGCCAGAAGTAATGTTGGCTAAGAATTGCAATCATATACAACTTCTCTCTTCGTAATACTTAGATGGTGCTTTTTTATTGGGAAGGAGACACTCGTGGCAGCGAAAGAGCGCTTCTTTGACGTCGTTTATCGACATCTGATTAATTTGCATATCAAATCCCACAGACTGCCCAAGACAGTCTTCGACAAGACGGAACACTGAGTATACCTCATTAAAAGTTGACAGAGATTTAAATCTTGTCAGGTCGATCCTAAAAAGAAATGACTTCGAAATGGCCTTTCCCAGAAACAGTGCGCCGACAAATCTTTTTCAGAATATCAGATTGGAGCGCTACATATGCCTCAAAGGCAGATTTTTAAGTTTGATCTTTTTTTATTCATGGAAGCTTCGGCCATTTGATATATACTTGATAGACCATCGTCTTCGTTACGAGTGCCGACTTTGCCGCTCGTCAAGTAGTGAATGCCGCAATTTTCTTTCCTTTCGCAGGATTACAGCCAATAAGCTGGAGACATGTCATTTTGTAGGTTGAAGTTAACCAATTCAGAGATAACCTATGCATAATACTTATGATTTTACTTTGATACCAATCCGGTTCGTTATTCACGTACACTATCTGGAAGATGATCGCCTGAGGTTAGTAATTCTGTTCACTGTCTGAAAGCATAAAATAGTCACATGTCGCACACACACACACACACACACGAACACACACACACACACAAACATAAACACACATCCAAGCAATGGTAGGCCTTTATACATACGTTTAGATATACACAGGCAAACATGATTTTTTTTTTTTTTATTTCACCAGCAGCTATTTTTTTGAACCTATTTGTTTCTTTACCCGAAGAATTTGAGACTCAAACTGCTCACCGCGAGTAAAAACAAAAAAAAAAACACACACACACACAAAAAAAAAAACAACATTCCTGCGCCTGGGATCCATCCCTCGACCCACGTCTGCTTGAAGACAACGAGTGAAGATGGCTCTTCCGAAAATGTGCTCTTGCGAAAAATATGTCTGCATGAAAAATGCCTAATTTTGTAATGATAATTGACAAATGTTATTCTTTGCTATCTATGTATCATTCCTTCAAACGCATGTCGAATCTATATATCTTTGTACACTCTGTTGAAAGAAGTGAAAATAAAACCTTGGAATTTGAATATTTGAATGTCTGTAAATCATAATTTTCGTGATACACCTACTCTGTTTGCAAAGAAAGCCTCATATAGGCTGAGAGCCAAACCATACTCATACTAAAATTCAATTTAGTTCAATCGTTTATTTATTTCCATCAAGAAAAGAATACATGATACAAAGCGCTACATGTGTCAATTCGTCTTTCGTCCAGTCGTGCAGGACAGATAATTGAACGTACGCCCCGCGTATGGCAAATTGCGTTGAGATTTCCAATAATTCTTGTCTTTTCTCCAATTGTTGTATAGTCAATAGCATGGTTTGGACGTGTGTGTGTGTGTGTGTGTGTGTGTGTGTGTGTGTGTGTGTGTGTGTGTGTATGTGTAATGAGGCAGATATGGATTGGTTTGATTAGGTTGATCAAGATATTTTCTGAGGGTCATGCAGGATTTCATGTCATTTTTCTTATTAAGTGTGATTGGAACAAAAAACAAAACAAAAACGAAATATATTGCACTGTATGTTGGAATAAATTATTTAGCAGCACAATTTAGAGAGAAAAATATAGCTGTTTATTTTTTTAAAATATTAATTTCGTTGTTAACATGGACCTGATGTTGAATTAAATTCAAATAAAGAATATCATAAGACAATACAAAACAGAAAAGTGTGCAGGAGTGCATGAGTGTAAGGTTTGCGCTTCGTATACACGTTTTTTCCATTCTCGTTTAAAATAATTAAGAAAATCAAGATATTGTAAGTTTGCACTTTTGCACCTGGCGATATCGTTAAATGCATACAGTATTTCCAAGACGATGAGATCCAACACAATTATACAAACAACATACGATGACGAAATGAAAATGACAAACCAACACGTCTTTTTTTTTCTCCCGTCTCCAGGTTTGATAGGCTTCCTTTAAATTTTGTCGTCGGTCACTGCCTATTTTTGAGTAAGCTCTGATCCCTTGGCGGATTTGCTGCCAAGCCCCAAAACCTCCGATTATCTTGCAGGTGGAGGCGTCCTTGCTCTCGGAAAAAGTGATTATGTTGTCTTGAATTTTGAGGTTTTCCAGGGAATCCCAGCGATTAGCGAGCGAGATATGGATTAGAAAGTGATATTGTGTTTGACACCGTGAGAAAGGACGAGCTTGAAGCATTTCATTCTACTCAAAGTCCATAATATATAAATGTTAAGTATATTATCTCACTTCTCTGAATTGCCGGCATACTGCTGATCTGTACATGTATGAATGGACTTACTTTTTTGTTTTTGATTTATTGATTCCTTCAATTAAATTGTTATTTGTTTGTTCGTTTCAGTTTTCTTCTTATTATTATGATAATTATCATTAGAGTAGTAGCAGCAGAAACTTTGTCATTCTGCTATTATTATTATTATTATTATTATTATTATTATTATTATTATTATTATTATTATTATCATTATCATTACAGTTATTATTATTATTACCATTACTACTACTACTACTACTACTACTATTGCTCCTACTATTATCTTACCTATTTTTTCTAAAAGAAAAAGGAAACAGTCAACATTTCGCTCGGTTTCCATGTTTTGAAGGGGTCATCCTACGAGACCGACAACCATGAGTCATATGGCAAACGAGTTCTACACTAGGCCAAAAACGCCCACGAGGCCAACAGAAATACATTACGAGGCTTAATGGTTCGATCTCATGGGCATTTTGCTTAGTGTCGAACTCGTGGACCTTGTTTGCCTAGTATCGGACTCATTAGCCTTCTTTGCCTTGTTTCGAGCCCATGGGCTGTATGACTCGTGGGCGGTATAAATGAATCTTTGGCTGTATTACTCGTGGGTTTCGAACTCTCGACGTGCATCCGTGTTGATGATGTCCCGCCCCAACGAAGTATTATTAATTAAGCGCATAATACTATAATGTTCGTGCCATCCTTTTAAAAGCACTGCCTGATCTCAGCACTGCCAAAATTTCTGAGCCCCCGGCCTTTTCCTTGGCTTTTCACGGATTTTTCTTCCCTTTGGATATCCCTCGAAATCCGGAACCACTATTCATTGCCCGGCTTATTGCACCCCATATCTCACGTTTCAAAAATAAAGGGATGGTATAGTATTGGTGGAGATGAGTTTTTTTTTTCTTTTTTTTTTTGCAACATTATCAAGGAACCACTTAGGAAATAATACAGAGCATACCATTCTAAGAGGAATTCAAAGTTTATTAATGATGAAAATCAGTTTTGGAACGGCTGAGCTATCCAAAAACAAAGTAAAACAAAGCGATCCTAATAAAGGGTGGGACCCACCTTTTGTTAGGATCGCTTGGATATCTCAGCCATTTCAAAACCAATTTTCCTTAAGAAACAACAACAACAACAACAACGTTGAATTCCTCTTGGAATTACTTGCTCTTTCATATTTTATAAAAAGGTTTCTCATCATATTGTCACAAAAAAAAAGGAAATGTTGGAAACATGAAGTTAGGTCTCAACCAAAACTATACAATCCCTTTAAATCTCATTCCAACCCACCGTATTAGAAATCAGGCACGCCCCCTCAAGTCCAGGGGGACAGGAGCCAACATTTCTATACTTATTAAGCTAAAAAAAAAAGAAAAAAAAAGAAAAAAAAAAGAAATTAATCCTAAATGAGGAATGATCTTTCAAAACTGGGGTTATAGTGGGGTGATGTGCTTCTCTGTTTAACGCCTTGCCTCCATCTTGCTTTTACGATGAATGCAGACACGTCACAATGCCAATTACCAGAGCGGACTTTCTCGAACACCTCACAGCATACATTAGAATGTATCATGTGTGCTTACGCGGTTGAAATAGTACATGTATAATAACGTACACGTGTGTGTGTGTGTGCGTGAGTTTTAAAGTTAGTGTATTGGGTGCACTGATAATATTCATAGATCCATTTGTGCTGAATAGAGAACAACAATGGTACAAACATCGCCTTTATTTTGTCACACTTGTGGGGTATCGGCCTCAGATACCAAAGGGGAAAATAATTATGTCCCCGCAAGTCAATAAATTTGACTATGTGCACTGTATACCAATGCCGAACTGTTCGTTTCTCTATCATTAATTTACAGTTTCATTTTAATTCAGTTTCAGTTAAGTTCCCGCAAATTAATATTCTCTATTCTCAGTCTGCAAGGCTGCATGCAGGTCTGTGAAATTTTCAAAGAAGGGAGGGGCACGAAATTTCCCCCCAAATTTCGTAAATCCGCACTTCTTAAGTAAGTATCTATGAGTAGATGTTTTTGTTTTTCGTTTTCTTCTGGAGAGATCGAAATCTATGATAAACCCTTGCAAATATTTTCTTCACTTCACTTCACTTCTTCTTCACTATTTTCTTCCGGGGGGGGGGGGGAATCTGGGGGGTGGGAGGGGATGGCAAATGTACATATAGTGCGACCCTGGGGGTTATTATGGCTTCTATAACGTCGGCGTCCGATGGTGCAAGATTTTTGTCTTTTGTGTGACTATTCGTCTGTATAGCATGTAGAAATCCATGATAATTCCGTCCTGATTTACCGTTAACCCTATAACTATAAAACGACAAAAATGAAAACGACAAGCGTTCTTTTGAGTTTTATCAACCTCAGGAGAGGGAAAGATGAAAGGCATCTTTAATATAGATAATGATTTGCGTGTAAATCCGATAGACAGTGACAGAGGGTACGGGTTTTAAAACGAGATTAGATTCTGAAATGTCATTTCTTTTAAAGATAAATCTCTTATTTGAAATTGAGCGAGTTTGGGGAAAATTGCGAGGGTTGGAAGCAAGGTCCTTAAAATGTCGCTGACTGCGTAATAACATCCTAGGGTTGTCATGAAATTATAATCGAGGAACAAAGACTGTGGGATTATAGACAATAAAAAGCAAGTAGTAATGGACAATGATTTTACAACATGTGGTATTGCAAATTCACGCACATGTACAATTTAGATGAGGTTCTTATAGTCTTATCTCCTCACGTTCTACCGTTCCCTGTTGTCATATTCAAATGAATACCTGAATGATATTATTGTAAGAACGACCCAAGCCCACATTTGGCTTTCGTCTTGGGAGACCCTTTACGAAGTCTTGCAAGGATAGATGATCAGTCAAGTGACTGTTTTACACATAAATTTGTATAAATAGCATTCAACTACAGTATTGCAACTTAAAAAACTAACAACATTGAGGAAAATATTTATTGATTTCATTTTTGTCGAGCCCACCAATGGTGTGGGGAGACTAAGAGATCGCCTGCGGCGTCTGTCCGTCCGTCGTCCGTCCGTAACGCTAACTTGTCCGTAACATGAATAACTCTCTACTGAGGACTTCAATTTCAATCAAACTTGGAGGGACGAGTGGTTATACAAAGTTTCACATTTTACGAAACATGTAGGTCACCTCAAGATCAAAGGTGACAGGCAGGGGTCAATGAACTTTAGGGCCCAATGTTAAGTTTTTACGGCGCGTTTCGATTATGGCTCATAACTTTTGATGTATCTGTCCGTGTAAGGAGTTGATTTAAATCTAATTCAAATACCCTCCAGT
Organism: Diadema setosum; assembly: GCF_964275005.1. Lineage (NCBI taxonomy): Eukaryota > Metazoa > Echinodermata > Echinoidea > Diadematoida > Diadematidae > Diadema > Diadema setosum. The sequence continues at coordinate 27,727,451 of NC_092704.1, read as the reverse complement.
CTGGGAGGAAGTGAATTTGCATATGAATTTAGTCGGGTTGGAGGCATCCCACATGCAGGTGTTTGACAGCTATTGTTCCACAGCATAGCTAAGTTTGCAGCAGCCAGCGTATGTATAGGCAGGCTCACAAGAAGTGAAGCTGCCACACCCTGTCTTGCCACCAGACAGACCAGACGCTGCAGAGCCTTGTCTAGCAGTGATACCACAACTGGGGTGTCCAAGGCCCAACTACGGCTGTTAAGGGTATAGTGGAGCTTCGTCCACATAAGCTCACACAATCACCGGGTCGAGACTCCACAGGTGTCTCCTGTTCAGCCGCTGCCTGATCCGTTTGCCCGGATTTCCCTACGCGAGTTGCTTCGACGACTGAGAGCAGCAAGACTGACTGCTCGCCCCAGCAAGTGTCAACTTGGTTGCAAACAAGTAGAGTTCTTGGGACACCTCGTGCAACACGGAAAAGTCCAGCCCATGCTAGACAAAGTGGAGAAAATCCAGAACGCGACTAGGCCAGAAACCAAGAAACAGCTGCGAGCTTTCATAGGTCTGGCTAGTTACTACAGACGCTTCATCCCAAATTTTGCGTCGATCGCAGCACCCCTGACTGACAAGACGAGGAGCAGAGAGCCAAGGCAAGTACAGTGGACTGAGCGTGAAGAGGAGGCCTTCATGCGATTAAAGGGTAGTCTTGTAGAGAGCCCCATTCTCTGTCTACCCGATGTCCAACGAAGATTCATCGTTAGGACAGACGCCTCATCGACTGGGCTCGGAGCTGTTCTCCTCCAAGAGCACGATGGAGAGAAACATCCAGTCGCCTATGCGAGTCGTAAACTCTTGGCTCGAGAACAAGCCTATTCCACGATCGAGCGAGAATGCTTGGCGTTGGTGTGGGAAATTCACAAGTTCCAAACGTACCTTGAAGGCACTGAATTCACCCTTGAAACCGACCACCAACCGCTCCTCTATCTCAACCGTACCAAATGCATCAACAGCAGAGTGATGAGATGGGCTCTCGCCCTCCAACCATTCCGCTTCCGCATCGAAGCCATTCGTGGCTCCGACAATGTTGGAGCCTACTTCCTAAGCAGAAGCTGAATTTCTCGGTATTGCCCCATTCTCTGTTTTGAATGCATCTAATGTTTACATTTTGGCTAAGGTATATCAATTAGTGTGATAGAAATATATTAATTTAGTTTAGGGGAATATATATCTTCCCAGGAGGAAATTTTAATTATAGCCCCCTTTTTTCATCAGGCATGAAGAATATATGTGAGCCTTATGACGAAAAGCGTCACTTTATTTTATTTGACAGGTTATAGGGAGAGAAAAGCATAATAAGTAAAAATAGCTCTTCTGTTGGGTTTGGCAAAATGTGATACATTTTCTTGAAATTGGGGGTAGTGTAAGGAGTTGATTTAAATCTAATTTAAATACCCTCCAGTCTGGGAGGAAGTGAATTTGCATATGAATTTAGTCGGGTTGGAGGCATCCCACATGCAGGTGTTTGACAGCTATTGTTCCACAGCATAGCTAAGTTTGCAGCAGCCAGCGTATGTATAGGCAGGCTCACAAGAAGTGAAGCTGCCACACCCTGTCTTGCCACCAGACAGACCAGACGCTGCAGAGCCTTGTCTAGCAGTGATACCACAACTGGGGTGTCCAAGGCCCAACTACGGCTGTTAAGGGTATAGTGGAGCTTCGTCCACATAAGCTCACACAATCACCGGGTCGAGACTCCACAGGTGTCTCCTGTTCAGCCGCTGCCTGATCCGTTTGCCCGGATTTCCCTCGCCGAGTTCGAGACACACCCCCTCCACAGTAACGCCGGTTACACGGGGCTGGAACCGCCGCCTTCGCTGAACCGCGGTCGACCGGTCGAAGGACGTCGTTGTCGCCCCGACACATTCTCCTAGCGCTTCGCGTTCGCCGTCTCCAAGGACGCAAGGCTGTCGTCGCATATGGAGAACGCCGATTCGCGAAGCAAAGTCAGTATGACAACCTTTCCCAATAAATGATAAACCGGAACCACAAGTTTGTATTGAACTGAACCCTGAACGCTGACCGACATTATGGTCAGGGATATCTTTTGTTGTGGCAAGCCACATGCCCACGCCGTCTCATAATTGTGTCAATATTGTGAGGAGTGTGATAGTACTGGGTTACTGAGTTAGTTTATAAGTCAAAAGATACATATTGAGAGTTATTAGTTTTGGAGTTAGAAGGTTGTTAGTATTTGATATATGGGATGACAGTCATTTAACCTGCGAGATATGTTTAAGCTCTGAGCTCAGAAGACTATTATATTGTACGACCGGATGTATGATTTGAAGACTTGATTACACTTTAATAAATGCACACATAATTTCAACGGTACTTTATCTCTTCTTATATTTCATTTCGGGTGATCAAACTGCCTCATCTAGACCAATAAGCTAGTTCACGTGTAACACACTGTGACAGTCCGTTTGTGACCAAACTTGGATGGAAGATGTCCCTTGGGGAGTTGAAGGTTACCAAAAGGTCAAAGGTCACAGACAGGGGTCAACGAACTTTATGGGCCCAATGTTAAGTTTTTATGTCGTGTTTTGATTATGGCTCAAAACTTTTGATCCATATGTCTGTTTGAAACCAAACTTGGATGGTAGATGTCCCTTGGGGAGTTGAGGGTCACCACAAGGTCAAAGGTCACAGACAGGGGTCAACGAACTTTTAGGGCCCAATGTTACGTTTTTACGGCTTTTTTCGATTATTGCTACTAACTTTTGATCCCTATGTCCATTTGTGACCAAACTTAGATGGTAGATGTCCCTTGGGGAGTTGAAGGTCACAAAAAAGGTCAAAGGTCACAGACAGGGGTCAACGAACTTTATGGGCCCAATATTAAGTTTTTACGTCTTTACGTCTTTTGCGTTTTGATTATGGCTCAAAACTTTTGATCCATATGTCTGTTTGAGACCAAATTTGGATGGTAGATGTCCCTTTGGGGAGTTAAAGGTCACCACAAGGTCAAAGGTCACAGACAGGGGTCAACGAGCTTTTAGGGCCCAATGTTAAGTTTTACGGCGTGTTTCGACTATGGCTCATAACTTTTGATCCATATGTCCGTTTGTGACCAACTTTGGATGGTAGATGTCTCATGGGGAGATGAAGTTCATCACAAGGTGAAAGGTCACAGACAGGGGTCAACGAACTTTTAGGGCCCAATGTTAAGTTTTTTCCGGCGCGTTTCGATTATGGCTCATAACTTTTGATCCATATGTCCATTTGTGACCAAACTTGGCTGGTAAATGTCCCATGGGGAGTTGATGGTCACCACAAGGTCAAAGGTCATAGGCAGGGTCAATAAACTTCCGGGAGTTAGAAAACCATTAATTTCTTCTACGCGAATGGGCGAGACACATTGGCACTTGCCTTCTTCCCTATATTCTCTGTAATCGACTTGGGTCGTTTTTATATTCAGGTATCCATCCATGTCATTCGTAGTTAAAAAGAAAACATATAATCAAACAGAGGCAAAATAGAAAAAAAAAAAGTATGAGAGACGCTGAAAATTTGGGCTAATCTGCATTACAGTATATAGGGCATATATGAACGCGATTGATACTGTCTATTGACAGCCGTGTTTGACATGTATAGACGTAGTGATTGATGTTTGGATTTGAATGCAATATTGTGACTGATATAAAGATGCAGATTTCCATGACTCTTTATTTCTGACATTTTCACCTCTTCACATTTTTGCTTCGGACGTACTGAACTTGAATATCTGTACTTGCCACCAGATAGGAATTGGTTCATCTTTGGTGTCTGAAAACCTTTCATGACTTTCATTAATTAGCGACACTCTTTTTATTAACTGCTGTCTCACACTCTGATGTTGGTCAAATAAGTCAATGAAACTTGAGTAATTGAAAAAAAAAAATGTAGAAAGGCTAAGTCCATTATACCTGCATGCATAACTGATACATTCATTTTCATAGTATTAAAAAGACGTTTGCCATACATATTTCATAATGTTTTATATCGACATTGTCTTTTCTCTTCTTTGCTCCTTGGAGAATATACACTTTTTTCAATCTCCTTTTCATATCTTTAAAGCTTTTTCTATTTTTTTTTTATAGAAATGACACACGTGACATTATTGCTTTTACTTTCTTCTTTGTTTCTTTCCCCCAAATTCTGCCCCTATTTCTTCCATTTTGTTGAACTTCAGGGTTTGATATGTGGCACGTTTAATGTTCAAGATGTTTGGTATTCAATAAATTCCTGATTGCTCCGACACAAACAAACAAAAAACAAACAAACGAATAAATAGAACAAACTAATGTTTTCTATAAAATGCTCACTGCATTACAGCTGACATGAAGCCAGATTCGTAACTTTATTTGATTTCCATCAACCCTCTTTTAACACCTTGTATGGTCTTTAATGTCGATTAAAATACGTAACCATGGTAACAAATCTTGGTGGATTAAGCCTGTATGTTACGAATGATAGAATACCATTTCCTTTTTAAAGTTATGTTGATGCGCTTTTTTTTTCATAACCACAGTGTCATCATTCTACGGTATGGTCTAGCCGCAAAAAAGAAGAAAATGATGAAATTTCGTTTTCGTCCATGTCGACAGAACGAGTAAAGTTCCTTGTCAGAGACAAATTTCTCTTGTTAATGTCTTCGGAGCTTTCGCAACCAATGTAAGTTTCAGTCGACTGCATGCAGTATCATGGAAACCGTCAGAAGCTGAATCGTGACACCATTACGTAACAATAACGTTACATAACAATAATTACATTATTGTTAAGAGAAGAATTGTGTTTTGGTGGTCCGATCGGGCCACCATTTTCTTTTTATTCTGTAATTATCATTATTTCTTTCTGGTCGGGCTAACAAAAGCATAAGTTGGCACATGCAATAACATAGTACATAAGTTTGTACATGCATATAAAAGACGCACACAAATACAACACACACAGACACAGACACCTCGCATACATACGTATGTACGCAAGTCTATTTTTGCTTGCAGGACAGGACTGGTCTGGACTGAAATATTATATTTTAATATTTCAGTCAGTAGACATGTCTTGCAAGCAAATTCATCAGGATTTGATCGGGATTGTCTGCCTTTCCCGCAGCATGTAACTTTACACGGTGGTCCGACCTGGCTTAGGATTAGTCATTGTAAGGTGAAACCGATAGGGCCGACGTCAGTTGACCATCGCGGGTATAAAGGGTCACCGTCAGTCATCATGCCGCCCTATACCATTCGACGCAGCACGCGCGCGTACGTGGCTTATTTACTTTCCCGTGTATCGGGAATGCTTAGTTGTGCAAGTAATAGGCAAACTTGACGTACAAGTTGTAAGGATTGTAGGGAAAAGGCCAGATGCAGGGTTTAGCGCGACCCACATCTGTCCAAAAGCTAAATAGCGCCTTTTTCTTTTTCTTTTTCTTTTTTTTTTGTGACGGAGTCAACGGATGCGACAGATAGCGGCGTCCCCAAACAGCACTGGCAGCCTGCCCATTCAGATTCAGAAAAAGCAAGCAGCATCTGAATGCACACTGGGTTTAATAAAAAACGAGACGGTATGAAAAGAGTCCTTCCGATGCGCTCTTTTCTGACACTTGGTAATACCCAATAAATGTGATATGGTACAATCCTGACACTACAACCGGCAAACGTCATGCCCCCTCTCACTGTATGCTTAATGCTTAAATCGCGAAGATCATGCTTTAAAAATGTTTTCCATGCTGACAAAGCTGTTCCTCTCATTCTATTGAAATAAAAACTTTTTTTTAAATCTTATTTCTAACACACCGAATTGTAAAAGCAATCGGACCACCGAGGAAAAAAGTGTCCTTGGACACAAACTGTAATATTTTTGTTAAATGTATAACTCTGACAACATCAACACCAAAGAAATACGAAAACCCATTTATGTAGCTTGTTCATCAGTTCATTGCTCTTTGATAGTCCTTTAGCAACTGGAGATTCTGTACATAGTAGTCTATAGTTCCCTGGAAAGTAAAGCAATATTGTTATCATTTAAACTTTCTAAATGATGTAAACTACACGATTGCATATTTATTTTTGTCTGTTATGAGCTACAGTATGTTTATTTGAAAGCTTAGTAACATTGATTAAGACCTCACCAAAAGAATGGTGTGTCACAGAAGTAATTCTGACATATTTCTGTTGACATTTGACGTCTTTCAAATTACACAATTACATATTCTTTTAGTGGAAAAAATGAGCAAGAAATGTATGGGATTCAAAGGAATTGGATTTCCAATTAGATTGAATGGAATTGGATTTCAATGGACTTTGATTTTAATGGGACTGATCATGGAAATGGGATTCAATGGAATCCCATTTTCTTTGCTCATTTTTCCACTAATAAATTATATTCATTTCTGGTCAGTTTATCTCTGTTTGCGTTATTCTGTATAAAAACAAAAATGGTAAGGCATAGGCGTTTCAGTGACTAATGGGTCAAAAATATTGAGATCTCCAACATGAACGGCATCCTCAGTTTGTTTGTTTTTTTCACGACAAGACAACGACAGCAATAAAGTTGAATTGTCCTTGCACTCACACGATGTGCTAGACTTTATATTGTGGAGAAATAATGTTGGCTTTTCATAAATTATGCGAAAGAAGCAGACTATAGATCTAAATAATGCATCAGATCAGTGAAAGTTTTAGAGTGAGGAGATTAAGAAACTACGACAGTAATGGAATGGAATTACACAGTGTGAGGTACGCTAATCCAAATTGCCGTCAAGACGTATTCAAAGTTGTCCAATGAGTTTATAGCTAATGACTTATGCATTATGCCTCGTACATGTGTGTGTGTGTGTGTGTGTGTGTGTGTTTACCATGGAGCTACAAACGAAAGTGCAGCTCTATGTTTGGACGTAATTATTCGTTTGCAAGTGTATAATGTTGTACAACATTCTGTATAAGCCTCAGTTGGCCAGACAAACGAGTTCTTTTCGAGGAGTTAGAAGTACAAGTAACAATAAACTGAAAAAAAACCCCCAAACATACCAACAACGCCTTTATTTAATGTGGAGAAAGGTTCGGGTCACGAGGAAAAAATGACCCCCCCCCCCCCTTGTGTCTCCCCCTTTCTCTCTTTCACATTTTCTTCTTTTCTTTATTTTTTCTTCTTCTCCTTTCCCCCTCTTTTTAAGTAAAACAAATTGACACCCACGTGTTTAGATTTGTTTTTCATATTGCGCTAAATTGCTGCGTTATTGACTTATGTTATGCAAATTTCTTTCTATCTATATTCAACTGATAGTTCAGAAAACATAGCATAGAGAAGAGTTGCACGTGTACTTTTTGTGTATATCCACCCATGCAGTTTGGGATGTGCTCTGAATGACAAGTTTTGCCCACGCTATGGTCAATTCTTGCGTCGTCACCTTTGTTATTGTTGTTGTTTTTGTTGTTGTTGTTGCTGCTGCTGTTGTAATGAATGCTTTTGTTGTTATTGTTGTTTGTCAGTTATCGTTACAGAATGCAGAAAAAAATTTTGAGCAGATTTTTTTTTTTTTTCATGCGTTATTGAGGCAGCAGTCATTACGGATACTGTGTACGAATCTTAACAAAAAACGACGCCACAGTTTTACTGCTTTATCCTCCTTATCCTGTCTATTTATATGATCAGAATTATGTACGCCTGCCCGTATCGGCGAAATGTCAAAGGGGCAGCGAGTCTTCGCGTAATTCACAAATTCCAGGGGCGTTTTCCTAACATTCTGACTGACCTTTCATAGATATTATGATCATATTCCTGCTCCATAAATTGTTGTTTGAATTGTTTGGCTTCTTGTGCATATTTCCTCTATTTTTGGTTGCACGTCCTTTGCATATCTACAACGGGTTTATTATCATCTTTTAGATGCCATTGTTTACTTATAGAGTAGGAATGCTACCTTAATTTTGCTCTGTATCCTGCGTGTTTAAGGTCAAAACGTCTTTCCAAAACTTCCAGTCATATATTGCTATCTGTAACGTATTTGTTCGGGGCATGGGAAATTCTACCTTGACCTGTGATATTGGGTAACGTTTTACTGAGCCTTATTTAACGGACGTAATGTCAGTTTGCGAACATGATTATATCCATTAAACATAGAGATAAGGTACTACCTTTCGTAAGACGTATAAGTTCTTATCACTACCGATTTGTAACAGTTGTTTCTATGGACTTCCGTTTTTATGATTTTCTTCGAAAACTTTTTGAGGCTGTGGACAATTTTTCCTTTCCCAAGACTCTGATTTCTATAGTCTAAGTAAGCCCCTTTCTCTCAGAGACGATGTATACAGTATTTGAAGCACTTAGCATACCTGCCCAATATCCCATAATAATCTATAGCTTATTGCATTATTTTAGTTTATGTTAATTGATTGCATTTTCATGTTTGTTTTTTTTTTCGAGCCAGCAAAACAATGGTCAGTGTCGAGCCTTGCTGTATATATACACTGTATATATATATATATATATATATATATATATACATATAACATTTATACTTATAACATTTATATATGTATATATATATATATATATATATATATATATATATATATATATATACATGTATATACCTATAACATTTCGATGTATATGCAAATGACGTTTGTAGTCCGCGTGTTGGTACTAGTGCGAATTATTCGCACTAGTCATCCCTGATGAAGAGGAAGGATCCTCGAAAATTCGGATTATATATATATATACATATATATATATATATATATATATATATATATCAATGGGGAAATGCGGAATAAAAAACAATGATAGTTGGGGGAATTTTGATAAAAAGCATGAAAATATTCAGAAAAATGCAAATATTGCCCTTAAAAAAAAACTGCATTACCATGGGTTCAATGCAGAATTGAACTGACAAGAGCACAAAATGCATCTTATACCACCAAATTCTGTATGTTAATGAGAAAATACAGCTCTTTTTTTAATAGAAAAAGCAGATGTACCTAAATTCCCCCATGACCCGTTTTCTATGCACATTTGATATATACACCCATTTTTTTTTTTGCATCCCTGCCAATCTCCCCTAAATTGTGTTGATGGTACAGTCCTCAATCTATACATACTATGCCATCTGTGCCCTACCATGCCTACTGTGGAGTAGTCCTGAGGCCCCAGATCATTGATAAGGCTTTGAAAAACATTGTCAAAGCCTTAAGGGGAATCAAAATTTCCCCTTTGGAACGAATTCCCCATTAGATACCTCGTTTTCAGACGTATATTCCCCCTATGGACGCTTTTATACATATTATGTATGTATGTATGTATGTATGTGTGTATGTATATGTATACGTATATATGATCTGATGATTTTTGATTAAACTCTCAAAATAAGTTATTGTAGTTTAAATGCAGGGAACATCTCTCTATTTGTATTTTCTTTTTCTTTTCAAATCTTCCTGGGAAATTGTATTTTGTTTGCTGACTGAGAGACAGCAATGCAGAACACAGCTCACGTTTTTACATCGCATTTGCCATGTCTGCCAAACTTAAACATATAATAATTATATACATTTTGTAGTAGGAGCGTTTAAGTCAGCAGGTGGATTTTATGCTGCAATTGTCAAAAAAACCTCAACAATATTAAACAAACAGATATTATAGTGATTTGTAGATTCTTCGAAATACGACTGTAAATTACTATTGCTGCCCGGCAATTTTAAATGATCCGGCATTGATTAACGCGGTATTATGAGAAGGTCGTTTCTGTTTCTAGGTAATTACAGTTTTACGCGATGTGTTACAAATTGTGTCCATCGTGTGCTTGTGTGTGTGTGTGGGATGATTATGCATGGAGTGTGATAGTTTGTGTGTGTGTGTGTGTGTGTGTGTGTGTGTGTGTATGTGTGCACGCCCGTCTATGTAATACTAGTCTTCGGCAGGTTTTTTTAATGAAATGCTGTATTCTCAAGTGCGGGGTTTGTGTAATGAAGGAGATAAGAATTAGTTTGATCAAGGTAATCAGTGTACCTTTTTCTGAGATTTATGCAGAGTTTTACATCACTTTTATATGCATCATGGTATGATTTGCACACACACACACACACACACACACACACACACACGCAAAATGTATTATACTTTTAAAATTGTGATTCAGCAGCACAAATGTTAGGGTAATGAAGCGGATGTTGATTAGTTTGCTCAGGTTGATAAAGATTTTTTTTTTTCTGAGATTTATGCGGAGTTTTATATCACTTTTGTATATGTGGTTTGATTTGCAAAAAAAAAATGAAGATATTGTAATGCATGTTTTAAAAGAAAAAAGAATGTGATTCAGGAGCACGAGTGCGAAGAAGAGCTCCTCATTCTTGTTCAAACTAATTTCCTTCAGAAAATGAGCCTGATATTGAATGCAATTCAAATAAAGAATATCGTGGGTGTGGATGTGGGTGTGTGTGTGTGTGTGTGTGTGTGTGTTCATTGATAACAGAAGATTTTAGAATCAGTGCCTACAGCCACAACACCTGACTTTCGATGTTACAATAGACAATAACAGAGGAGAGAAAGGGGAAACAATGAGTCGTCAAAATCATTATAGGGGAAACCAGTTTTCCAACTCGTCGCCCGAAGCCAGTAAAACCATGCTGAAAATAAGCATACAATAATACTTATGGAGCAATATGCAACAGTAACCAGAGATGGCTGTTAAAGCAATTTTTCAATGGGAGAAACATATTATACACGATATGATGATATTCATTCACAGTATAACAGATACAATCGTAATCTTCGTCGGCTTGGGTGTCCGACTGCCTGACAACTGCAGCCTGACTGCAGCGTTCGCTTTACAAACGTTGATGGGCACTATAGGTGTGTGCGCGTTCGCAGAGAAGGAGTTTTGTACCCGATCAGTTACACGTGGGTGGATGTGAGGATCGAGAAAGGGGTAAATCCCTTTAGGGCTTCTGATGCAAATGCGATGCTTAGATGAATTTATCAGGCACTTTAGCAAATCGAGACGAGGGAAAGACTTCTCAAAGCAATGAAAGATTGAAATATGCCCCTCTCCTCGCCAACTACTATAGCTGTCGCCGCTTTTAAGATGAGTAGAGCCTATGAGGTAACAATGGAGAGAAATTACAACTAAATTGCTGAAAATAGCCATAAAAGATGGATGGAATAGATGAATTAACCTATTTCTAATAGGTAGCAGGTGTAGCATGCGCCGTTTCTTCTGGGAAACGACGCAACTCAGAACCAACGGATTGATTATTATGCTAGTCGTGGCAGTCGCTGTTACGATACTTGTAGTAACAGATGGAGTATAGAAATATACCATCAATAATTCGATCAGACAAAGACGTGTTATAGATGTGACCATTATCGCTGATTATCCCACTACGGTTATGTATTCTGCAATGCCCCCATTCAGTATCAGAGCTTATGTACATAGGTAGCGCCCGTCTGTTTATATAAACGCCTCCGGCGGCAACCCGGTTGCAGTGTTTTGATTAAGGCGCACCGGGTAACTTTCGGCAGTGATAAATGTTACTTTAGCAATGTCCAGTGCCGTCAAATTTCTGGCAAGAAATTGACATTCATCTTTACACAGTAATGCACACACGACATAATGGAGCAGGTTCACAACTCTATCGAATAGTTGTATAAATAAATGGTTGTTTCACTTATAATTACTGACCCATTATCCATGTATTATGTAAAACAATGTCTTTTTATAATTATAGTCGACGTATACATCATAATGTATAGTTTAATACAGTGTAGACTCAAGCCTCTTCATTACGTTATGATGTTTCATTTCATAGGTCTATCAAAATTCAAAATAGCTGCTGATTGTTGTTGTTGTTGTTGTTGTTGTTGTTTTGACATAGAAATGCGATTTTTTTTTCCTACGAAGACCACTGTTGTGGTATCCATTTCCAGTGACTTCCGTGCCATTCTGCAAGCCCCAAAGATTTGACAGTTGTAATTTGTTTTATTTTGCGGGTGAGGAAGAAATGGCACCCCCCCCCCCCCAGGTAGTGTTTCGAGCAAGAAAAAACAGTGGGAGTGAGAAGTTGGAAGAGTTATCGTAACAAAAAGTAACAGGATAAAAAGAATTATTACCTATACGAGGTAGTTTTGCGAGGCAATTGCAGTTGATATTTTGCAGGGTTAAAGGTCAGCAGTTGTTATTTTGCAGTGTTAAAGGTCAGCAGGCAATACTCGTTCGCCTCTGCCGGTTTTCGCCACGTCGCTGCGTGTCGGTTACACAAAACAATGTGTGCAAACAGTGCAATCTTCGGTTTTCGCCATTCACTTTACACAGGGAGGTGGGAAGAGAAAGAGTATTAAATGTAAACACGAAAAGAAAACATTCCAGGACGTCGCTGGGTGTCGGTTACACGCACCGCAGAAGAACGCTGATAAATTAACTCATACAAGGTCGACCACTTACAGCAGCACTACACGTCAAACAATGACTAGTCCATTTGTGCTCAATAATTGCAGAGTGACCGTAAGTTTTACAACTCTCCAAATTCAAACAGAAATAAAAATAAAGTGTAAAAGCGTTCAGATATTTGAGGTTCGCCTGTTACAACAACATATGTATCTTTGAAGTTGGAGTTGAATGATATACATTGATGAACAATTTTTTCAATTATTCGACATGTTGATGATCTACAGGTAGTCATATGTGGCTTGATCTATATCATAGTGTATAGCCGTATTCACATATTTTCTTAATTTGCCCAGGGGATAGGTAATAATCATAATCTTGACTGGCCATGAGGGAGATACCAGATAAATATTGCCCGCACTGAAAGAATATTGCCCGCACTGAAAGAATATTGCCCTCGTCTTCGACTCGGGCAATATTCTTTCAGTTTGGGCAATATTTTCTGGTATCTCCCTCGAGGCCAGTCAATATCATATAAATGTATCTGGTGTAGATAGCTGAGCGCCGTTTGACTGATATTGAGCTCACTCAATGACACAAGATGAAGCTTCTCAGCATAATTGTCAGTTCACCCGCGAGTTTAATTAATTTGACTTTGGCTTATATGTCATTTTGTCCACCACTTTTTTGCGTTTCGTCATGGCGTCATTTCACCCTAGGATATGGTTTAAATCTTGTATTTCCTACACTAATATGCTCTAAGCTATATCAAGGGTAATTAAGAACCTCTGGCGTACATTGGTGATCTCAATGCAAAAGCCTTTTTTCACATGCAGTGGCATGATAGTGACTGAAGTGCCCATATGAAGCCGTGTAAAATGCCTTTAGCAGCATGCGCACAGTTACTGATTTTCAATAGCTTCCTCAATTTATTCCCATCTTTACTTACACACTTCTTCTACTTCCACTTTTTGTTCAGGTCAATAGAGCAAGGAAGCAGTAAAAACAACAACAACAACAACAACAACAAAAACAGACACAGAAAAACATCAACCAAGAACCAGACAAACGAAGAAATAAACATAAAGACACAAACACAAGGTATAGACCTTATGGATTGGCAAAGTTCTCTTAGTTAAGTTTGATATTTCATACATTTTGCAGAACAGAACAATACACTGTAGTTTCTATAGGTTTCTGTTATCTGTTATATCATTTTGTTATATTGCTGTCCACATATGACGTCATAAACTCAGCAAGTTTCCTCATCCAGCGCTTCCAACACCAAAACTTTTGCATCGATTGTCTGATTTTCCTCAAACTTTCACTGATGTATTTTACTAATGTTACTACTTTCACTCAATCCACATTCCTCTTGGGGTTTGGATTTTCTTTAAATGTGCTTGTTGATACTTTTTTTTCTTCCTGTACTTTTCAATCCGTTGATCAGCAGCTACCACTTGAATAAATGTAGTGTCATGGTAATCTGGTGTTGACTTGGAGAGATTGCAGGTCAATTCATTAGTACTTGATCCTGATTTTTTGTGTTCCGGTTTTGTTTTGTTTTGTTTCTTCTTTTGATATGGGGAGAATAAGTGGAATAAGTGGGGTTCATAGATGTCGGGAGATAGGGTCAATGGTATTCAAGCCAGCGACAGACGTGAAACAAATAATTGTTACTCAAGATTTCGGCTCTTATATAGCCCCGTGCCACTGCAGGTTAGAAACGAGCCCCACCGAAAGGCACTGTGGTGATACGAGCCTGCCAGCAATATCTCGTCATTTCCTCATCATTTCAGAACCAGGTGAACTATTTTAAATCAATCAAATTGCGACGTCAGCAGAACTTTAAAGGATCTTCTGTTTTTAATCTTTCTTTCGTCAATGACTTGTTCGCTCGATATAGATCGAGTAAGTCGCCGTGCAGAGTCGTCTTGTGGTCCTGTCGCTGTTACCAAATATCTATTTTCATTGAATATTCATGGAAAATTGCTGTGCAATTACTGGCCATCCGACAAGCTCGTCTTAGCCTCAATTAAGGCTTGCTTCTCTCCTGATTCATGTATTCCCTCGTGGACATTGCTGCGAGGACTGTGTGACTGCTCGGATATTAGGCTATCAAAAAAGCGCGCCTAATCGACGTCTTTTGGACGCTATCTACAGTCCCTCTGTGTACATGTATTAAGGGTGTGTGTGTGTGTGTGTGTGTGTGTGTGCAGGGACTGATCTCTCTTTCCCCCTCTCTCTTTCTCTCTCTCTCTCTCTCTCTCTATATATATATATATATATATATTATATAAATAACATATACATATATATTATATATATTGCCAATGAAGAATGACTTTATTTGACTCAAATTTTCTGCGGCATCCGCCTTCTTCAGAAGTCTTGACAAGACTCTTGAAGTAGGCGGAGGTCGCTGAAAATTTGCGTCGAATAAAGTCATTCTTTATTGGCAAAAAATGCATTACCAGTTTATTTCTTCATTTCTTCGTCGAGCCAATACGTGAATTTTCAACATATATATATATATATATATATATATATATATATATGTATATATATATATATATATATATATATATATGTACATACATATATATATTATATATATGCATATACATATATATATATATATATATTTATTTATTTATATATTTATTCATTTATATATCATTGTGTATGATAATTATCAAGTATTGCATAACAATGTGTATACAAAATCATAATTATCGATAAAGGTTGACATTCGTTCTCACATGGTACATATATAACGGGTCACAGTCATTCATTCAAGCATAACAAAGATACACCGCATCAGAAGAGTGAAATCACGATTCATAAGCGAATCTGAATGATTGCAATAGACTACACGTTTTTTTTCCATTCATAAGTTTTAATTATTAAAATAACTTTTTTTTTATGTCGCCATGTGTAGTATGTAAATTTCGTTTTTGTAACCTGTTCACAGGTAAATTGCATTGCTCGTGAATATCTATGGCATAGACTTAGCATAATTATGTATGCACGGGACTTTACACTTTCCAGGCAAGGTAAAACTCTTCATATGCATGCCTGTTAGGTAGTTGTTGTTGTTTTTTCCTCATTTGTCGCCTCCTATTTGGTCATTCAAATGGGAGCTACGAAATTATTAAGGTGATGGAAAATTATATTCCGTGCGGAACATGAATGTAAATTTATGCGCAGACCAAAAGACGGTTTGTATTACAACAATATCTGATGGTTTTTAATGTCGTACTAAATATTTCAATTACGTAGTATGATGGCATCGAAGAAACGTTGCTGTCGATACTGCTTACTTCTAGACCTAGTGAGGTTCACCGTACATTTACTTGAGTTCCTGTTAGTATTTAACACGGTGATTGAAATACGGAGCAATAAACTACGCATCTAACGTGATCAACACATCAGAAGATTTAACAGTGCCTACTTATACAATGAGAGTTGATTTAGATAACACTATATACCAATCACAATAGATTTTTGTCTTCTCTCACATGAGTTCAACTCAATATGATAGTAGGAGAAATATTTTGGTCTTTTTTTTGGTCGCCAAAAAAAAAAAAATGAAATGCAAGACTCAAGTGCAAAAGCATACACATAGTAGACAACAAGGAGCAACCCAAACAGCTTCGATAAAGTAAAACAAACATCAATTGCACACTCAAATTAAAATCTGATACATAACATGGATGCCCGATTGAAGCATGAATACTAAAATTCCGAGAATATGAAGTTACACAAAGTAAGTTCCTTGAATATTAGCTTTTTCTTCACACTGAAAGTATAGGCATAGATCGTAACGTACAGACAGACATTTATCGAAGTTTATAGCGATACGCCACTGGATATAGGGAACAGCTTTTGTCATGATATAGGATGTTCTTTTACAGTTGTTTCTTCAAATTACTGATTATACACAGATTGAGCAATATAAAGCCACGGACGAAATCCTCATCTCCCATCTAAAAGCTTACAAAGTCGAAATGTTACATCGGCTTACACAATAGTCCACTGCTGGCAAAGAATAAAACAGAAATCGATATTCATGAAGGATATTGTTTTTTTTTTTTTTTTTTGTAATGACGTCTTAAATGAATGCCCCAATTTCTAAGTACTTGTGTCTAAAAAAACACATTAGGAACATAGATAGTCTATTTGATTGTACGGTGACGTATGTCATAGTTATATGTCGTTCTTCTTCAGGGCTACATGATTCATTAGTTCTTGCGAGAAGGCCTGTAGTAAGACACGTTGAAAGACGAATTATTCCGCCAAAGAGATCCGTGGGTGATTGCCATTAAATCAGAAGGTTCTCGATCCTGTTCTAATTGCTCTAGAAGAGTTCAGAAATGACGAAAATAGAAAGAGAAACATAACAAAATAAGACGTAATCATATTCAGCTAAGCGTGTTTGATGGAAGATAAAATTATTTGGGCGTGTTCTTCCACTCTTTCATGATAATAGAACCGTGAACACTATAGAACAATAAAATGTAATTTCAGCCCATTAAAACCCTTACAAACACAAACACAGTTTTACTTTAGTACTCGCAAAATACAACTTTAAGAAATACAACACAAAAACGGTATACAGTCATTATGGACAGAAACGATTTGCATTTAACGTGTTTCTCATTTCTCACAGATTTAACATTAAAACTATCTGACAGTAAGTGGAGCTATACATGCAACAGGGATTATGTTCTAGGAATTACATTTTCGTTTCAAAAAGTCATAAGCTCAACCGTCACGATCAAGGTATGATTCAATTTTTATCCAATCAAAACATTAGAGATGGAGTAAGCAACATATTACACAGATATCATGGCTATGAAAACTATTTTTATCCCATCAATTATGAAATATTTCCATAAAAAACGATAGTTCCTCAACCTATTTATTGTTTGTATTATGATTCTTTGATAGGTCTAAGTACAGTGTTACAGTGAGTTGTATGTTGAATCGTTATGTCTGATCCACTCAATTTCAAAAATACAGCTTGGATGTTTGACTGTTTCAGTTTCAATTTCAGCTTTTTTTTTCTTCTCAACTTGCACAAATGAAATCATTAAAAATTAACAATCTTCAGATTTCATTTTTCATTTCATTTCATTTACAGTATTCAATTCTTTCTTTTTTTTCAGCAAACATAACACAAAATGAATCAGAAGATATAACATAGGCATGTATTCGACTTTACATGATAGATAATGGTTAACAAATCAAAAAAATACACATAGATACCGGCAAAATATAAAGTTATGTTTGGAGGGAAAAACAAGTATTGAGAGGTACACTGAAAAGCATGCTTGTAATTTGTGAACCACTCAAAGGATTCTTGTGAACATGTTTGTTTACAAAGACAGGATAGACCATACAGGAGAAACACAACGACATTACATGACTTGACAGAAGGGTATACCATTGAAAGTAATAAATCAACAGATCAAAGTGCAGATACGAATACTTAAAGAGCACTCAAAGAAATAGATGATAATTCGAAGATTGAAAGTTGTTTTTTTTTTATTAGGACGATTGCAATCATTACAGACTACGTCTAGGACCAACAGGCAATGTGTTCTATACATGAGGCCATACACTATCTTATTGATTTTTTTTTTGTGATATGATAAATTTAGTAGTTTTCTTAATGATAGTCTGTAGAGTAACGGGAATAAGATATGAATGGATGAAACAAAAATGAAATCAATTGTTTTTAACATTACAGCATATTATAGGAGGGAGCTTCCTGTTAGTACTTTATGCAGTTTGCCAGTTTTGTGAATGTCAATGATTCTGACAGCCTTCAAGTCATGAAAGAAACATTTATAATGATAATGATAATGACAATAATAATAGTAATGACAATAATAATGGTAAAAATAATGATAATGATAATAATGATAATTATCAGGGTAGCCTCTTCAGTGTTACCACTGCTCTACCAGAGGACCCTGTCATTATCATTACCCTAGCCTTGCCAGGTACCCATTTTTACACCTGAGTCGAGAGGGGCATTGTGGGTAAAAACATCTTGTCCAAGGACGTAAGCACTGGGCGGGATTCGAACCCGGGTCCGCCGATATCAGAAGTCGGGAGTCTTATCCACTATGCCACAGTGCAGATATCAAATAATGGTCTCTCAAATGTACTGTCGTATGGTTTTCATTCATGTTTATGGCAAACGACCAGTGAATATGGAGGCCTGTAAGCCAAATGCCCCGCTATGACAAAGAACAGCATACAAGTCAAAGTTGCAGTTGCTGTGCTAGTTACAGCCAAGAATGATACATTTTTTACCTTGCGAAAATTACTGTTAAGTGCGCAGTGGTGCGAATTCTACATTTTACGAAGCATTTTAATTACCCCGATTTCTGTATATAATCAAAGTCATAAAAACGTTGATATAGGGTAAAATTCTAATCATGAGGTGTAATAAATTGGACATACAAATGCTGGTAGTTTATAGTAAGTACTTTCGCTGTCACAAACTCCATATTTCTTTTTTTTTGGGGGGGGGGTGGGAGAGACTGAGGGGTTGGGGACATAAGATGATGCTGTTATTTTTTTTTTCAAAGAGCGGATGTGAGTTCTGCGAGTATTAATTTGGTATTCACTTCCCAAAAAGGAGATGGAATCTCTCGAGTGCTACTACATGCTGTACACGACTCGATCTTGATTAGATGTGAACGTGTTCACTCAGGGACACCTCCGCACCACACCTCCTTTGTCACTCTCAGTCTGCCATCCAATAACACTAATCCTTTGCAAGGATTACGCACAATCTAAGCGCTCTACACGCCGCGCGTCTTGTAATTGTATTCAGAGGGCGTGACTTAATCAACCCAGATATCATTGACTTGTATTTGTCTATTAAAGCAGAAAATAATAGTGGGTGTGGGCTGATGATGGAATATATAGGCTTATGGTTCTACTGCTAAAAAAAATACAATTTGTGTTGTAAGGACGCAATTCCTTTTGTGTCTTCATGGCCTAATTTACGACAGATGCGTAATACGTAATAAACAAAAAAAAATGTTTAATTTCCATGCAAGCCTGGTAACTTGGCATTGTTCGTTGTGGGAGCTGAGAGTTTGATGATTAAGAAACGATGCGGTTATGCATTTTTTTTTCTCTCTCTCTCTCTTCTAGCTGATTACGATGGAGGATCGCTGGTCTTGGAGAAATGGGTGACGTTAGCAAGACCCGTGCAGCAATTAATAGTTGCTACCCAAAGATGAGGCTAATGACATAGAAAATGACAGCAAGACATTGAACAACTAGTTTGAAGTATAAGGTCATACGTCATTTCTGATTACGTAACCCAGGAAGACAAAGACAGAGGTATAAATTGCTATTTCTTCTCTGTTTCTTGCGATTTTTCAGTGATCAGTTCTCTGATTCATGAAAGAAATCCCCGCCATTTTCCTGATGTATCAAAGTTACGCAGTATCTTCCATAACTACCTCAAAGAACATTAACAGTTTTTGAAAAACATTATCAGCACTCAAACGCAATAATGGAGATCTTATCAGTTTTGTCTGGGAATTGAGGAGATGAAGTCGATTGCGTAACAAATTTGATGGGGAAAAAATAATATTAGTATATTCCCTCTCCTCAGAGAGAGAGAGAGAAAAGTGTTTTTTTTTTTTAAACGCTTAAATTCTCAGATAGAAATCGTAGTATTTTCATTTTGTTTTAGGGTTTTTAGGTAATAGCTGAAAAATGATCATCCATTATGTTGTTACAGAAGACTAGTATATACATGTATATGTATATATATATATATATATATATATATATATATATATATATATATATATATACACATAAATATATACATATATATATGAAGAGTTTGTTTGCAAAAACCGATAAGTCCATATTTGCCAAATGGAGATATTTGCGATTAAAGGCCAAGAAAAATAAAGAGAATAGTAAGAAAAATTTTGCTTCTTTTGACCATAACTTCAAAAATATACCTTTATATGTAGTGACCAATATATCATTTAAAAGGTATTATTTTGTACTTTATGACAGTTACCATAACTCAAAATCTTTGAAAATGGACTTATCGGTTTTTGCAAACAAACTCTTCATATGTATATATATATATACGTATTTATATATATGTGTATATACATATATACATATATATACATATATATAATATATACATATACACATATATATAACACTGAGACACGCATAAGCTTTGAAATCAAGAGCAAAAGATGTATGTGAATGTGTAGTAGTGTCAAACTTTGTGTGTGTGTGTGTGTGTGTGTGTGTGTGTGTGTGTGTCCATGCTATTGTATTTCTGAGTGTAACACTCATCAAACATGTCAAAGCCCGATAAAAAATCACTGAAAATCGAATTCTTAATCTCAGTATTTTTAGATAAATCTTCTCTAGAGAAAAGTCACAGATCGAAGAATGCACGACAGTAGGAATTTCTCAAGTTTCGACACCGTAGTCAGGTACAGGTGTATCAAAAAAAGGTAATCCAACTTTGGAGACCTACCATTTCATAATTGTCAGCTATGGCGAGCGCAATGTTGATTGTGAGGAAAGGAGAACTCATCCTCTTTCTATTGATACCTAATTATGTTGACAAATGTCATGCATAACTGAGCACATGAACTTCAAGACAACAATGACAAATTGCACTTTTTCCAAGTTCGCGTGTTATTGTGAAGGAACAGTGCATCCCTGTCAATGAAAGTGGCCAAGTAGGCCAGCCTGTACGACTGCAGGTTTATGTTTAGGATTTGTGTTTAGGGTTTCTCCTACATGGTCCATAACCTTTAACATAGCCACCTGTGCGACAACTTGGTCGCTCACACAGAGGCCAACATACACAGTCCATTTTCTCTGTTCATATTCAAAAGACAGTTTGCAGCGACAAATCACGTCTTGAATATGAAGAGAGAAAAATGGATAATGGTTTACCCTTTATGGGAAGGACCAAGTTACCGACAACAAGGCCATGTCGAAGGTTATGAAACATAAAAGGTTAGAAGAAACCCTAAACACGAACATGCAGTCGTGCAGGCTGGCCTGATGATTTGACCACTTTCAGTGACAGATCTCATCCATGCAGTGAAACATGCTTTGTTCCTTCACAATAACCACGATAACACGCAAACTTGGAAAAAGTGCAATTTGTCATTGCTGTCTTTAAAGTTTATGTGTTCAGTCATACATGACATTATTTTGTCAACATAATTAGGTATCAATGGAAAGAGGAAGAGTTCCCCTTTAGTCACATCTAACATTGCGCTCTTCATAGCTGACAATAAAATTGTAGCCCTCCAAATTTGGATTACCTTTTTTTTTATACGCACTGTAGAGCCTCATAACAAATAGGAATACCTTGAAATCCGAAGCTGTCTTCGGATAAACTTTTCGTAAAAATCAAACTTTCACTACCGTAAAAGTGCTAATTCCCTAGTTTTATCTAATCAAACATATTTTGTTGTTTTAAGTACGTCTGTTGTTTCATCACGGTGACATGGCGACGGGTCTCTTGGCTATAGTGATAGTGTTTTGAGCTATATTGTAAAGGGAGGTGCATACAAAACTAGTGTGTGAACAATGAATGTCTGAAAAGTCAAATGATTTCACTGAAGGTAAGATAAAATACACACTAAGTACCTATCATATGTATTGGGGAAAAAAAAAA
Organism: Diadema setosum; assembly: GCF_964275005.1. Lineage (NCBI taxonomy): Eukaryota > Metazoa > Echinodermata > Echinoidea > Diadematoida > Diadematidae > Diadema > Diadema setosum. The sequence goes on along the minus strand of NC_092704.1, from coordinate 27,705,339 downwards.
ACAAAACCTCGAAAAATCGAACAAACTACAAATAAGCAAACAAACAAAGCATAACTAAAGAAAGAGTAACATTTTTCTTCTTTCTGTACGATTATTCAGCATAAGTTTAGATATTCATATCGGAAAGATAAGCAATTATCGTTGTAATTCAAGGTGGGATAATCTGATATACCAAATTGTTCTCTCCGCCTTTGGGATGATTTACAAATTGACGACCGATGATGAAAGTGTTACATGAGATGTGATCATTATACACTCTAGTATGATCATCCGATGCATCATAATGCATGTAGATACAAGTCAGATAAGTGACAGAAGTCAACGTGATAGAAACCCACATTGAATTCACCAAGTGCCATACATACCGACAATTCAGTGTGATCTTTAATACTGTGATGTATACGAATCATAAACAGAAGTTTATGTTCTGTCTGACGATTGTCTGACAGAAAATTTAATGATTGAGTTACTGTATTTCTACTGTCACCTTCCTGCAAATACTTAATTATCCTATTGCGGATGCGCAAGGATTATACTTAATAAAAACAAAGCAAAGAAATGACATGTATTTACCAACGAAATGATATTCATATGTGATTGACAGCTAAGAAGGTTTGTCTTTATCTTAGTTGTCAACAACGCTGTCATTTCTTTCTGATGTGAAAAGGTATTCATTTAGATATGTGCATATCATTATACACCACTGTGCCTTTTACACAAACGCACACGAGCATATTCACGCACACACACGCATTATACTCTACAGTTACATGAAACATGTAACTGTTGCATATGGGGAATGGAGGAGAGAGGGACATTACATCAGACGTTACATCAGTAACGTTCAAATTCACTCTTTCACTACTGAATAGTTTTAGTTTGTTTGTTTGTTTGTTTGTTTGATTTATTTTTCTTCCAACACAATTTCATACATAAATCAAAATTATTTTCAGTAATATCACATGGAATATCAGTAAGCAGATTACAAGTACATGATTCAAAGAAGGAAAATCGATGTGTAAATTAATTTCATTAACAAATTATAAATCGTATTACCAATTTTCCAAACAATTATCTGAGAAATTATGCGGAAGAAGTTCGTTTATGTGCAATTAACACCTTTCTCACCCTGCTACTCCGGCAAAGTCGCCATGTGTTTCTGATGACATCGATGCAGAATCGTAATTTTCGCCCAGATCTGTTCCGCTTTTCAAATGTCATCGGGTAACTCTCGGCTGAATCCGGATTTGAGTTGACTGACATAATGTTCCCTAGCAACCGTTTCAGCGCACGGATCTGTATCCAAAGGATGATAAGAAACAAGTAGATTAAACAGTGTCAAACACTGTCATAACACAACAAGTTAGATAAACGACTTGATATTTTTTCGGCTAACAATATTGCGATAACTGAACAGATAAGCTCTATAATTTTTCAAGTTAATCTACATGGGGAAGAGAGTTATTAGATTTATATTTTAGTACTAGAGATATATTCATTCTCTATAGGCGATGCACGGATAACACAACTGACAGACGGCAAGGAATATATGTATATATATATATATATATATATACACATATATAAAAACATGTAAAATGTATATATCTATATATACATATAAACATGTAAAAATTTCACGTTTCGACTACACGACAAAACAAAGGAAAGAACTGGTTTTTGGCCAATAAAGTATAAGTTTATTCTACTCGACAAAAATTGTTTTGCTTGGTTTTGTTACCGTCGTTGTCATTAGACTCCTGAAGAAGGCGTGCACGCCGAAAATTGGAGTCCAATAATAAAATAATATTTTAGTTAAATTTTTTTTTTAGTTTATATATTTTAGTTTAAACTTTTAGTGCAAAAATGCACCCTGCGTTCTATGTCACAAGAAGTCCCATTACATTGTTGTTATATCTAGGATACAGTAGAACATGCGAAATATTATTATGTATATATAATTATATATATATTTATATATTACTGGAGAAGCAATGAAAAAATAATAAAATTTTCTTCAATGTATGTACATGTAATATCATACAATTTGACAACGAATGCGCATGATATAGTATTAGCTTCAGTACATGTGTGTCACATCATTGAACGTCATGCAAGCAAATGTGCAATATGCATAAATGAAAGGGAGAGAAACATATATCACGAAGAAATACATTGATATATATATGATATTTATATATAATGTAAAGGCATGTATGTGTACGAGATAGAGAGAGAGAGAGAGAGAGAGAGAGAGATAGAAATAGAGACACGGAGTGAGAGGAAGGAGGAACAGGGTAGAAAGGGTAATTCAAGGTATTTTTTCTTTAATCAACTTGTTTACGGTGAATAGCGGATGCGGCCTGTTTCTTGTAACTGATGCAATGCCAATTTTTGTTCAAACGTGGAAATGTCTGTTAAAGAAGGCTAATTTGTTGATGTCAATGAGAATATCCTAACTCAAAGAGAACAGTGGGAGGACAATTACAGATTACAAATGCAAAAGGATTTGTAAATCACCATCTAACTGCTTAATTACAATAACCTTTGTGATATTTTCGATATTGCTTAAACAGAATGAGTGTAACAGCGATCACTGAACTACACACATCATGGCCACAAAAGCTTACTTCATTAAATTTTTGTATGGTGACGACATTTTCGACTGCCTATCGTTTACTAATTAACGAGCTTTATTGTCGCGGTTAACTCCAAACTTAATTACTGGACCAAAATGATATATAACATTCCACTACTACGTAATATCGCAACTTCACTACGGGTATACCATTCACTCAGAAATGTCAAAGAGTCAAATAATATTCAGAGTCGTATTATGAATGCTAGTCCTGTCGATTGATGGCTATCGTAACTTCATTTTCCATGTTCTTGGAAGATCATACCGCAGAGAAAGAGAATAACGAACACAATGCTGTGTGCTCGCTTCATTTTAATAGAAGTGAATGATAAAAATGCCATCAAATCGTGTGACCTTTACGCTGTTTTGTAATCCCGGTTGAAACTGAGGTACTTCAAATCATTTCATGTATGGTATAAAAAGAGAAAATTATTTCCTGTATAAACAGGAAGCAATAATAGGTGGAACGGAGAAGTTACAACATGAAGGCAATGGTCATATACACACGCATAAACACACGCATATACACACTCATATACGCGTAGGTCCTTCATTATAAAGCTGATGAGATTCATTACACAACTGTGCTAAAATACAACCAATCAAACAAATACTTTTCAGAAATACTTGTTTTCATCACATTTTTCTGTGTAACTGGGTATCTGTAAACAACTGAAGATTCTGATATTAATTGATTAATTTATTTATTTGGACGATTTGTCTGAACCAAGCGTCATGATGTGACCATGATGATAAAACATAGGTAGACGAAAAGTGCTCTCATTAAAATCAAACGAAGCCAATCTTATGTTGAATATTTCTCCACCTTCCATCGTGGATTATATCAGTTTATACTCCCTGAGATAAACACCTGACATGCCTGAAGTGGTTGATAATGACAAGGTGGGGACGACCTTAATTTTCTACGATATCATTTCTCTTCTCACTTTCTACGATGTCATTTCTCTTCTCATTTTTTACGATGTCATCTCTCTTCTCATTTTCTAATAGAGCGAACAGTCTACGAGTCCGGAAAAACAACATCGTTGTAACTAATTAGCTTTGGCTTGATTTCAAGTGCTTCTGATCATTCTCGAGAGCATATGGTAAGTACTTTTATACACCTAGTCATGGGGGGGGGGGTTGTAAATGGAAACGCCTTGTTTTCTCAGAAGCTTATTCCGTAAAAAACAAAAACAAAAAAGAAACAAAACATAACAAAACAAAACTGAATACTCTTCATTTAACAAACAAAAAAGTCGTTCCACAAGTTCCGATTTCGCGATGGTACTGAAAAATACACCAAGCGCCATGGGGAAACTGGAATCTATAAGGTTGTAATGAAATACAAACACGCCGGTTCCTTCTCCATTTTCTTGAACGCGTGAAACGCCACCACTTTCAGCTTTTCCCTGGAGTTCTTTGTGATGTCATTAAATCGTACTCCGATGCCACGACTTATCAGGGCATAGGTTACACTTAAGAAAATTCCATATGACCATGCTCATCGAAGGGGGACCGAGAAGGCGAATCACATTTAACCCAGGATACTTAGGCGCCTCTATAGAGGATACATTCATATCAGAGAAACCCCATATCATTCGTTTTACCTTTCCCTTTCGTCTTTTCATTTGAATTTCATGAGCGTAGGAAATATTACATGAAAAAAAAGCAACTTAATAAACAACCAGCAATTGGATGCATGATTTAAAATCACCGACAAAGAAAACGCCAAAATGTCAAAATGCTAGAGCTTGAAAAGCAAACATACATGTAAACACACACATATACGAAAACACCCACTTCAAATTATATACACAATAACAAGTCAAATCGACACACTTAAAATAATAATTTCTTCTTTTTCATTGGAATTTAGTTGATTCCGCGGATTAATTATTGCCAGTTCGCGATTTTTTTCTGACATTAATAGCCTTCTTTTCATCCCGCTTCTCTGAAGCAACATATTTAACAATATCTAATGTGCATGGCTGATGGATGTCCAGTTGACGGGATAATATTGTCCCACACCATTTCATTTTGCATTGCCAGTGGAAAGACCAGCTAGAGTTAGCATAAAATTGTACTCCTACACTCCCCAAAGTGGGACCCTTTTTACATAAAACGTCAATTCAGGATTACCTGCCAGGTATACCATGAGTTGCCCTTCTCTGAGGTTTAGAAAATATAGTCATCATATTATCTAGCAATTGCACAATTTGAAAAAAAAAATCAATCTATAGATTGAACGGCACACTTCTAATGAGGCAAAACACAAGGATGCGAGGGTGGCAAACAGAAGGGATGAATACACGATTGTGCAAATTCGGCAACCAAAAACAGCTTGGTACTTCTAGAGAGTGAAACATTATATACCCCAAGGCGTCGACAGTGACAGTGGAAAAATACAGAAAGGAATGAAAAAAAAAAAGGAATAATTCTATAGCCTGGAAGAAATTTAAACCAGTTTCTAGACGCCATCGCTCTCAGAAAGTTGTGTAGGCAATCCATACCCATGTAAAGTTTAACAGAAGAACTCTTTTTTTTTGTCCATAGGAAAGTTTTAATTGATATATTTTACTCATTGGAACACTTTCTGCGTATTGATGCATGATTTATAACGGTGCGAACTGATATGAAATCGTCAACTCGAAAAGACACATCAGCACACAAAAAAGATCTTTTGCAACTAAAATATTTAAGAGACATACTGACGCGATATTTGGACACCATCACGGGTTTTTTTTCTCTGTCTCTCTTCAGCGTGGAGTGATGTCATCATTATTTCACACGTTTTTCTTCTATGCCCTTCCCCTATTAGCTTCAGGAGCTACAGGAGGCATATTTCGGGTGGTGCCTTAGAGCCGTGTCTTTCTTTATCAGCAAGAACACTTTTGTAACAAAAATATTAGCTGGGAAAGGCATATAAGTGACGATTACACCACGAGGGAGTTATACTGTTCAAAGCTAGTGTGTTGAACCAAACGTCATCAGGCAACTTTCTATACACCAGGGTTTCTGCCGAGTTGTCAGCTTGGGGGCGGAAAAGGGGGAGGGGTTGTTGTTTGTCATGGAAATGATATCAGCTACTGAACTGGGCGGGGCGGGGCACTCACCTCAAGAGTAAGGTCTGTATCGGTCATGAACCTCTCGCTCATCTGGGACGGCTCCTGCTCTGCCTCCGATGGAAAAGAAGCTGACGTTACAGCCAGTAGGACGGATAGGATGAGAAGAATCGCAGACAGCGTGACGTGATGGGGTTCCATAGTCTTTAATAAAACATAAAAAACACATGTTGTTGTTTTTTAAATATGTTATAACCCAAAACATTGAAATTAATACAGATGAGATTTGATACCACAAATTAACGTGTGCTCGAACATCGATTTACTGATGTTGGTATTTTAGAATGACAAAGTGGTATAGAATATAAGCCATATTTTGTTTATTATTCCAGCGCAGTAACTGTAATAATGCTAACCACGAGGTCACATTCCCCTTTTGAGGCAGTCGGGAATTAAATTTACGTGGAATCACTCAAGCAGGTATTTCATCATTTAAAAACAACTTGTCATCTCAAAACTATGATGTTGATCTGTACAGGATTCACTGAGAACTTCAAATTCAGACAGAAGATATATAAATAAACTTTTTTTTTCGAATTTCTGTTAGATATCAAGACTATTTTTTTTCCGATATGATGATTTCGTATATCATGTATTTGTAGATATGTCTATCCACATAAAAAATACATAGTATATCTGCATCAATGTTTTCTTGTGCGTATAATTATAATTCACATGCACGCGAACGTAAATACGTAAAATATAACATACAAACAAGCGAAGTAAATCTCTATCATGCATTAATATGTTTTGTTTCCATTTGATTTTATTATTTGTGTTAAAACTTGAAGGGAATTCCCTCCCTCATGTCAGGTTAATTGCTTTTCTCTAATTTCTATCATTTTCTGAGATAACGACATCTTTCAACAATTGTTATCTCTTGATAGAATCTCGACAGACAAAAAGACTCGGAGTGTGTTGGCCATTGGTGACCTCTGATTTTATATCAGTAATAAGAAATATATTCTGTTCCTCTCACAATCATTTCTCCTCATTTCGTGTTAATCATTGGAAATTATTATCCAAGTTTCATTGCATCGGTTGTACTGTTTAATTTACATGACGTCAAGGCCAACATGTTATTACTGTGATGCCAGCACGTGTGCAGATTCACAGGAATGTCAAAGTGTGAGTGCGTTGTAAAGCGGCATTATCATAATTATGGTGTCTGAAAAGAACAAAGATAAATTGACTTTGAAAGATTGCCTACATTAAACGTATCTTTGCATGCGTATTTTTCACGGGGATGTTTGTTGCATGTCGGTTCTCATTTCACTCCTGCGTTTCGTAATACGAAAAACCCTTTTGAGTAGTCACTCTAACTCATGAGCAACCAATGAAACGTCGAGCAGGGCTTCCGGACTGTCAGTGCGCTGACGTCATTTCCACGTGTAAGTAACAAACCGCAACTGGGAATGACGTCAGAAAAAAATCGAGGAAGTATGAAGAGATCGTTCTCACGGGCTATTAGCCAAGTTACGACAGGTGAGTTTGTCTTAATTTTAAGTCCCTGTTTTCTCTCAAAGAATAAAAAAAAAAATCAACTTTTTCCAGAGAGCAATTATCTGAATTTAATTGACGTTGAATTTATTGAATTAATTGAAGTTATTAGTATTTGTGCCGGCTCCATCATAGGCAATTATACACTTGTCTCTTGATGACTTCATAACAGCTCTATTGTGACGACATAAAATAGGTAGAACTGTGTAAATCGCATTCACCTTAGACGACAATACCGACTGCTACTATCTTTTTTGTCTTACAATTGCAATTGCAATTTCTTTCTAGCTCTCTTTCTAGAAAAAATCAAACAACCAACGAAGCTATTTAATTATCGAAATATATTTCAGACAGAGAAAACAATATTGTCTCTTTCATGCAATAAAAAAAAAACACACACGCTTTTTTTAATCTGCAGCGTAAACTTTGTTTCCATATTTGCTTTTATATCTGTAGTGTGTGGAAAGATTCGTCTTTGATGTTAGTGTGCCGCCACATTGTACTCTTCGTTTGGATATGGAGGTTGGATTTTTAAACATTGTGATGGAACACAAAAAATTCAAATTTTAGGCGAAATCGTAAATTTAAGAGAAATAAATCGATATAGGAAAAATATTTGTACGTCATTCACACGAAAATGAGTAATACACCATAAATACGTGCCTCAACCTGTCTTGAGCTTCATTAAGATTCTTCATTCGAAAGTTAATAACTTATAGTTACCCCCTTTCTCCTTAACGTGCATGTCAGGGTCTGCGGTCTCTTTTTGAAATTCATAAAGATATATGTGTTGTTCTAAACTTGACATACTAAACGTAAAAATAGGAAAATAATTCAAAATGTGGAGTATGATGTATGATATATATATATATATATATATATATATATATATATATATATATATATATAGTCCGGAGGTCTCGGATCGAATCCCGATGAAAACCAATTTTCTTTGCTCAAAGTTTTCACTATTTGTTATTTGATTCTGGTCAGTTTTCCCCTTTCTTTGTTTCAATCAATCAATCTATATATATATATATATATATATATATATATATATATATATATACATTATACAGTGCCAGGAAAGTATACAGTAATATATAGATACATGTAAATGAGTGTCGGCATTGCATCATCTCTGTGTGTCTGTGAATTTATCAATGATTGAAATTGACTGATAACGGGAATATACCGAAATGTATGCGTGTTTGTAGATGGTATGTGATGCCCTCTATATGATGATTCACCCCCCCCCCCGCTCTCCTTCCATCCGAGATGTTAATGACCATTACACCCTTTGCTTAGTATTATCACGCATTTCTATCATGCCGAGAAGATAAATTCATCGAAGGTTGTAATGCCATATGAAAACTTTACGTGCCACAGTCCTGCTACATTTCCACTAGCTATTGTGTATTCACGTTGTTGATGTGTAGAAATCTACATATTCAATCAATATAGATTCTGTTTCGACAGCCACCTGTCACGCTTATACAATGTATTGGCATAAGCTGCTGGTAGCCTCGCAGACAATGAAGTCTTCGAATCTCCTATACGTTGATACAATGACGCTTGTCTAATTGTACACTCTGGGTGAGAAATGGAATATTCACACCATCTTGTTCTTCTAATTTTAGTAAAGCAAAATTGAATGTTTTATAAGAGTCAACTAGTTTCTTCTCTTTAATGAGCGCGGTCTGGGGAAATACATTTTTTTTTAAAGTAATCGTTGCAGTATGCAGTTGGAAAAAAAAATCATGTGTACCGAATCTCCTATCAATTGAGGGGTAGTTGTGTTTGCTTTAATTATGTTTTGTTTCGTTTTGTTTATTGAAAGCGTCATCTTTGCACGTCACAAAGGTGGCTCAAAACTCCCTTAGAGCTTTAAGAGTGGCGTTGATTTAAACAAAACGTGTGCAAAAGGTTAAGTCACAAGAGACAAGAGAGTGAGATATATAACAGAGCAGCCAGCAGTGACCCAGAGGTGTGGACAACCCACTGCGCGCGAGGAGCACAAGAAGAGAAGCAGTACGTAGGGGAATGGGGGTTCATTCGTATGCTCTTCTCATTTCAATTCCAGTTAAAGTACGTTTCCATTCACGATCAAATCAGGAAAGAGTTCAGTAGCGCGAGCAATTTATAATAATATATCTTCTTTTTTATCATTTTAACCAATCCAATCTCGCTTGATGTACATGCAAATGTATAGTGAATATTTTGACATCTGCGGAAAAGTTTGACCGACACCTGACAAGACTACAAAGTAGGGAAATTTATGTATAATACTTCGGAGCCGTCGGGAATTCTTTGATGATGAGCCAGGCATGTGCATGAGAAATGACACGCACGATTATATATTATACGGCAAAACGTAATTACTCCGATTAGACCTTAATTTGTGGAACACCGTGCCCCTCCAAAAGGCAGAGTGACAAATGAGAGGATGTTCTCATCAGAGCAATGGAGCCGTCAACTACCCAAGGCAAAATAAGATCTTATACAAGCCAGTTTGCTTTTTTTTTTTTTAGATTTACTCTCGCCTGTCTTCTTACTTTCAGTATATGGTTATATCAATGGAGAAACCTTGATCCATATTTCAAAGGGGCTTGTACTTTAGAGGTTGGATACGGGAAGGAGAAGGGGGAGGTCGAAAAGAAAATTGTCCGAGGCATGTAATCCTAACTTGTCACTGCTCTTGTTAACAAGGCTGCCATTACGATAACGAGCAATTATTGTCACATACATTGGTCCTCAATCGGAAGTTGAGTCGAACACAAGAACCCCCTTTTTTCATTAACGTTTCTCCACATATCTTCAGCTTGATTTTCTGTGTGTAAAGCACACAGTGACATTTTCCCCCTTGATTTTTCATGACAAAGGACTACATAACCTCGAAAAAATCTAATTAGAAGCTCATTAAAATCTGAGCTCTTAGCTTTCACAGAGCCATGATAAATCTTAATCGCTTCATATCCTTTCGCCTTATCTTTTGCATCTTCTTTTTTTTTCTTTCCTCTCCTTGTATGATTTCAATTTATACAATTTGTTATGATATTGTTTCTATATTACTAATATTATTTCTGTTTCAGTCATTTCATTTCAGTTCATTTCATTTCATTCATTACTACTAATATTATTATTTCAATGCTGTTGTTACCATTACTACTATTGCTTATTATTTTTACAAGATAATGTATAATGGACAGTTGGAACAACCAAGACCAAGCTAAATTGAAGCAAAAGCTTCCAAACTTAAGTATAAACTGTGGGAAAAATCTATGGAGTTTAGATTTGTACAAAGTTTCTCGTCTTGCTTGTATTAAGTATCAACCGAAATGGGGAGCTGCTTTTGACCAGTTGGTCGTTTTGTGCACAGTCAACATTGTTATGTGCATTTTACAATATCAACCGAAAACTCTTTTTTGTGTGTGCGTTTTCTTTGGCGAAACGAGATCTTTATTCACGTTTCTAAATTCTGATGGGGACGCTAAAAACACATTTTAAAGGCTGTTTATGCTTTACCTGTGAAGAAAAAAAAAATCAGTTCGTGATGGTAAGATTAACTCAGCATTCTATAAAACAAACTGATAAGATATCTACCCGATGAATCTGACGTCACCCAGGATTTGTCATGATACCTGAACAGTCAGAAATGTTTTACGTCAGTAAAGATTGAACCATTTCAATTTAGAAATGTTTAAAAAAAGACTGTGAAGGAAAAGACAATTAAGGCTTAAACTGACTTAGCAGCACTTGCTATAATTGAACGTTACAGTTTGTACGTCAAGGAATTTGAAAACCATGTGAATTATAATTTAATTAAAAGTTAATCGAATTATTTCATTAACAGACATTCAAGTGACGATCGATGAGTTGTCACCACACCATGGTATTTTTTTTTTTATTTGGTCTGTTTTTGCTGCTAAATGAAACAACATTGTATGGCTTGGCGTGTTCAGGGGGAAAACGAGCTTTTTATATTATGCCAATTGCGTAAGAGTTAAAAATAAGATTTACACCCTTACAGATGTTTTGTGAAAAAGAGAATGTACATAAAGTCACACAACGTACATGCAGAACATACATACATACACACACACAAACACATTAACGACTGAGAGTTCTCTGAAATCATTTCTAACAATCCCCTATGAAGTACAGTCGTCAGAACGCTCCCCTAAGAAGACGTCATTTGTTTTCCCACGTTTTTCTTCTTTCTTTCTTTTTGTACATTACCGTCACCGGTATTCCAATCTATATTCTTTCCTGTGTAGTTAAAATATAAGCCTGGAAGGCATATTCTAATTTATGAACGGATGTGTCTGCATGGATTTTCATTTTTAAAAAGTCATATTTTTTATTATTTTACAGAAACCATGCATACTCCAGTAGTGCAGGGAAGCCTTAAGATTGAAGAAACCTACAACCTGCAGGGGAAAAAAAAGAAGAAGTCAGATCAGAAATATATCATAGACGTATATAATGTACAACACCCGACAACAACTCTGAGAAAATGCGAGAATGCAGGAAAGACTGTTTGTTGTTGTTGTTTTGTGTTTTTTTTTTCTCAATGCCAATCTTGATAAGATAACTTGACCGGATTACGATCGGAGAAAATAATGGTTACGCTCGTCGATTACACCTATTAAAAAAAAAAAAGTGTCAATACAAGGAAAGCTATTTGATAAATGTCGCTGTGCCCAGGTGATGCTCCAAGAATATGCCTATAGGCCTACCATTCCTTGATTCTTCCCATCCATCTGCACATGATATATGATGATTGATTTTGCGCGATCTTTTTGCCGACTCGTGTGAGAACATAGTGTGAAGGAGAAACCGCGCGTGATATTGTCAATAATCGCTTCATTGTCAAAATGGGCAATGCAGATCCGCGCGCCAAATGAAACCTATATTCGCCACCGGTGGGAGGGCGCTTTGTACACAGTAGCATCGCCGAGCAACTGGCATTGTCATCAACAAGGCCGCAATGAGGTGCGAAATATTTCACTACGTGCGACGGAACAGCTAGGCCAGCCAGAGAGACCACATGTTCCATGTGGGCTGATTATGTCGTGTTTTCTTAATGAGATCTGTTTCGATAATTGATGCTAAGACAACGAACGAGCGCGATGATTTGTTTGCAATCCCACCAACAGTGTACGAAACAGGAGGTTCGATCGTTAATCCTTCAGCTGTGTTGTGGCCGTCATTACACTTTTTTTTTAATAAGTAGCGCCATTTACTACATATCCAGATTTGCGATGTGCTTTTACATTTCAAAACGTCGTTAAGAAAATGTGCAAAACGTATAAGTCCGAACAATACAACACATGGACATTTGCAGAATTTTTACAAAGATCATCATGATATGCTATAATAATCCACGATACACCAGGGCGATCATGTGTACAGAGGAAAAAAAAAAATGTCACCCATTACGGACATGTCTATCGCTGTACATTCTTCTAGCATTCTTCGAAAGACAATAAACATAAAGGCGCGCGATTTCTTTTGTCTTGCTACGTTGGTTGCTGTCATCACGCCATTGAATTATTTTGTTATTGAAGAGAGTAAAATGATCATGGCTGTTTGCCTCGCCAGACGGAATATTTCACAGTGACTTCTATTTACAGTCTGTATATTTTGATGTGCTGAAAGACATCGTCGTATCAACCGGCATTGGTGTTGCGTGAACGACTAATTGTTAGATTTGATATTTTGCGCTGTGATTCAAAAGGACGGAATAAAGACAAAATTTAAATGTGAGCGGGAATGAGCACACTGAACGCGTTATGCTTGATCGTTTGCTCGTTCTAACAATAATCGACTCTCTGGATAAATAATCATATGACATATATTTCAGAGTGTACAGCATTACATGTTTGCTGGCACGAACACAAATATCTCCCCCCTCTCTCTCTTCTTATTCCCTCTTAACTGACACACACACACACACACACATACACACACACACTCACACATTATACTTTTTTATCTACACGTGTTTTTGCACCTCCCTTTCTATTTATATGTCACGGAAGAAACATATTTCTCTTGAGAGGCAATGAAAATTTCAACGAGTCAATTAACGCTATATCCACTGAAGAATGGAAGTACCAGCTGTAAAAGATAATTGGCTGTCCTTTCTTCGTGCATTACGATCTAACTTGATACATCCATACACACCAACACACACACACACACACACATTTAACACATACACATATATATTGTATTATCGATAAATACTTTACTTTGCTTGACAGAAGTTTCGATTGAATATTGTATTTCGAAGAATTTTATTTCAAAACGAGCTAAAACATTCTTGTTAAGTTAAGATTATTATGTGTGATGAAATCTGCTATAAAAAAGCAAAGAAAATGGTAAAGAAAATACGGAATATTTGTAATCATTCAAGAATATTTCGTGTTATGTTACAAGTAAGGTATCACTGGAAATCTGTTATTTTGCCCTATGTAATGATGGACTTACTCTAAAATGTTTAAAAATGGCACTCAGCCTATTTTGCGATGAAGCTCTTCGTTCACTCAATATTACAATTAATATAAACGTCATCAAAAACTGAATTGTGGCGTATCATTATAACAAAGTGGCTAATATTGTGGTGTGAATGTGACCGCATAGACGGAATCAAAAGATAGGATATGTATAGGAAGACAGAAATTTAGATTGCTTTTCAACAATTTGCATAGATTCTAATATAGCGTGTCATGGATATTGCTTCCAATATCCCAATTTTTGTTTTCCATCAGAAACGCTGATATTAAGTCTTAATGTCATCCAAAATGGACAAACTGTTAACAAACCATCTGAAAGAGCATTGCTCCAGCCACATCTCAGCATATTTATTTAAAAAAAATGGAAATATCGATATGTGACCAATTCTTGGCGTTATTCATATCAATATTTTCAGTCTTTTTGCTTTGCTGTAAAGAGCCTTGCGCATTTAATCAGAATGTAAAATGGCGCTATAGAAAGTGTATGTATGTATGTATGTATGTATGTATGTATACCCATATCTGGCAAAGAAAAAACACACACATACATCGAGAGGTTAATAAGAGAAAGAAAGGGGAACATAATTTCGTGTGCTCGCATTAATTTGTTTTTATCGTCACGCTTCGTTTGAAAGGGCAGCGGCTATTATTCGCTGTCTGCACGTTCAAGTACCACCTCAGGAGGTTAATAGGCACTTCGTGGTGATCAATTTCAATGACGCTAGGATGACATGAGCCAAAAAAAAAAAGGGCGGGAAAAGGGTCCTTATGCTCCCTCGAAAGTGTCGTGTCAATGTCAGGCGATCGACACAGATTCTTTGAGGGGCCAGAAGAAAAAGGAACATAAAAGAGAGAGAAGGAGAGAGAGAACTGTCAAGACTAAGGCCATTTTAAGCGGCAGTAGGGAACATAACGGAATCATCGCACTACATAGCTATTGTCCTTGCTGGTTAGCGTGCGTGTGTGTGTGTGCGTGTATGTAGAACATAGTTTGTTTGTTTTTCATTGTTCTGTTTTCTATGTTTTGTAAGCAAATTGCAAAGATATAAACAATACTGAAAGTGCAAATTTAATATACTGTGAAATACTACAAACAAAGTAAATGAATAGATCTGACATAAGTTAGATTGTGAGAAATCTTCACAGAAACATTGGCATGATTGCTTGCAGGGCGTAAATTCATCAGAAGCTGAAAAGATGAAATGAATTCTTACATGAAATGTACAATTGTTAAGATAGACAATTCATGAATTTTGAAAATGCTTATACATTTCCGCAGTTGGAAATGGAAATCAACAAAGGTAACAATTTAGACACACATTTCATTTTTCATTGAAACAAAGGGAATGAAAATGTATGGAAAATTACACCCCCCCCCCCCCCGAAAATGGAAGTATATCATATCTAAAATAAAGCTCATCCCCAAACCAATTCTCCTTTAAAGGGGCCCTGAAATCCTAATGCATGTTGATATTAGTGTTGATAAATATCTAGAAACATTTCATATATTTTTAACGATTTTTTTTTCTTCTATTTTTCTTCAGATTACATGGGAACGCCCACAAAAAATCCTTCCAAACCAATCAATATTAATATTCTTGAGATGACCTCATATGTAAATCATTGCTAAAGTACTGAAATGTTTAACAAAAGACATTGGAATGCACCTTCCTCTCGACTCAGCATAACTTGCATGTTCCCTCGCCATGTCTTTTGTTAGTCACATTAATATGACAGAAACATGCAAGTTATGTCACGTGCTTTGAGGTGAGATAGTAAAAAGTTGGTCATTGAACCCAATGTCAATTCCATACGACACATGGTGAAATGCGTTCGTCAGGGTGACGGACACATTGACTATAGCACCGATTGGCGTATACAGATGAAGTCATTCTGGTATACGCACGTTACGAACTACCTGATGCATTGCCATAATTATTAATACACCAAATATACCCCATTATGCGAATACTTCTGTCTTCAATATGAGTTGTCATTAATTAATTGATAAACTCGCACAAGATTGATTTTTCATGGTTAAATTCTTGGAGAACCTTAAGACCACTAGTTAAAAGATAATATATGATTCAATTAACGCTTCGTATCCAGTGGAAAAGACGCTATAAAAATATAAACTATTATTATCATTATTAACTACGAGCTAGCTTGCGCGATAAAAAAAAAAAATCAGGTACCTGTGGATGAATAGCTAAAGGTTTACGAAAAAATAACTCTCCCAGTATCATCTCTCTCTCTCTCTCTCTCTCTCTCTCTTTGTTTTTGGTGTTTCTTTTGTTGTTGTTGTTGTTGATATGCGAATATGTGTTTGGTGGTCAGTACACACGAGGTCAGGAATCATTAACAGGCCTATACTGAAAAAAGAAATGGTGAACTTCACTCACGTATTCCTCACAATCGCGTAATATGAAAATGGAAAATGTCTATGAAGTGATATTGCTAGATTTAGGGACAGCTCAACAACAAATAAATGTGAATCCATAGATGCATTACCAGACACGAGAAAAGTTGAGCTCATTAAAGTAAAGAGATGGACGGTGCACAAGAGAAAATGAAAGACAACTACCAGAGTGTTCAATGAAAAGGAGAGATGAAAAAAAGGATCAAAAATAAGTCGAATGATTAACTGTCTGTGCGCAAATACATGTCAGAGATTCGGCTTACATGAATGATTCAGAAAAAAAGGCTTACCTTGTCTTTCCTTGTGTTTCCTTTGTAGAGTTTAACCAGCTTTCTCCTGTCTGCCTCGTGATTTGCAACCTCCTTTGATCGGCCTCAGTCGGATTTATTCATTTAGAGACCAATCGTCACTACACGCTCAGAAACGCGTGATTTCGAAATTCGAGAACCAATTCAGTATAAAATTATTTTTTTCTAAAAAGTCACCAAAAAAAAAAAAAAAGAAAGAATGATGACGAACAATGCGGATCGTGCCGTCGCTAGAATTCAGAGCATGAGGTATTTTCTCGGAAGTTCTCGTTGCGTCCGCTGCCCTATCTTTTTTATTATCTATTTTTTTTTCCTTATTTGTCAGGTGAATATTTTGTTTTTGCAGCCTCCGTAGCGTCGGAATGTGAAGTGAACAATTTCTAACCTGCAGTGACAGAGTGGCTCACGAGAATGCTGTTATATATCTTTCCCTTCGCACTTTTCTCTTCTGAAGCCTTCCATGCACTCTCAAGTGAATACATTTTTTTTTATAGTGTATTGATTCGCCTCTTGCGTTGGTGGAACAGCATTTGTTTTAGTTCATTAAGGTTTGTTGTCAATATCTTGTCACTGCTCTTGGGAATTTTCTGTTTAGTGTCTTCCTATTGGTTCGAGACACACGCTGATTGACTCGTACATAGCTGCATAACGCATGCGTGTGAAAGAAAAACAAGGCTCTCCGTCCCTACACGTTAAGCCCCGCCTACCAAATGCATCATCTGCACGTGTGCAGTAAGATCGTAGACGTGTATTATGTATTCTATTATTAAGACGGATCAAGTGGATTCGCTTCGTTCATGCATAGGTAGACCACACGACTACGCGTCAACCAATGAACGAGCATTTCGCGGGGTGCAGTTATCGAAAAGCGAAGCGCCATTCCATGGTAATGTTTCAGCTTGGGTTTGCTGTTGAGTGTGAATGGGATTTTGTCATTAATTTCGTTGTAACTTCTCAGTTTCGAGACGTAATATGACTTGTACGTGCATACCTAGATGACAAAGAATTAGTAGCGAATGGATCACCACTGAATTTCTCTGCACCTTTGATTTGTTATTACATAATGGTTATACTTTAAACGTAGCTCCAATGACATCTACTATAACATTGTCAATTCCAGAGGGAAAATTACTTACACGAGAAAAGAATACGCATATAAAACTGGTTGTTAACGTTAAAGAAATAAATTGCGTAGTCGAATTCGTATATCGTTTCTCAATCAATGAAAGCTGTTGAAATGTGATCAGTCCGTTCCACAGTAAGGAACTATATCGTCATCTGTCTTCGAAAGTCTGTAGTGTCACTGCTTTTTGTGAGTTTTTTTTTTTTTTAAACAGTGATTTCCTGTTTTGTTATTGCCTTGTAAAGACTGTGTTTCCTTGAAGCCTTTCGTTACCCTGAGAGGTTTCATGAATGCCATCAATGTTGATCAACAGGGAAGGATCATAATCGAGTGTAACTGGTTTGTAATGTATGATGAGCCTATCTCGTTATAATGACATACGGATACAATATGATATAATGATATGACATATGTGAAGTCTTAATTGGTTCAAATCAACAGTCCGGAAATATTCCTTATTTGTGTATTTAATAACAAAATAAGCAAGGTGTAGGACAACAGAAACTCTTGACGTACATTAAGTTTTACTTGGTTTCTGCAGCAGTCAAGAAATCTTTCTTTTATTTTTCTAATAAATTACAAATAAGCAAGGTATAAAGGGCAACTGAAGAAGAAAAACATCAGTTGAAAGCATAGAAAAAAGTCTGGAAGCCCACTAGAAAGACAGAGCAACAAACAGACACATATACAAAAACGCGTAAACATGAAACATGAAATACATAAAAACTTTTTGTAAAATTGTTGTTTTGTTTCCTTGATGCTGTTATCATCATGCAGTTTTTATCATGATTAAATGTCGACTGGATTTTACCATTGACAAAGTGCTTGTAATATCTAAACAATAACAATGCAACCACTGCAAGGATATCAAATCGTGTGTAGCTTTGATGCAATGATGAGGACTATGCTATCTCGGCATGTAGTAATCATTCTAACGATTTAAGGGATGGTTTAGTATTTGTTGAGATGAGGATTCAGCTTTTAACTTTTTGCGAGATACCTAGAAAGTACTCTATGAAATGCTAAAGAGCATTTAATTCTAAAAGGAATTAAAAGTTTATTTGATGAAAATCGGTTTTGAAATGCTGAGATATCCAAAAGCAAAGTAAATCAAAGCGATCTGAATAAAAGGTTGATCCCATTTTTTATTTGTCCATCATGATACATGATGATGTTTTCAGGTATAAATCTTTCTTCTTTCACTATCAACTGCACGCTGAAAGATGATTTCAATTCTAACACAATTAGAACGATGCCTGTGACAACCCTTTCTTCACTTGCACGTTGGCGTCGACATGTCATTTATCAAACGCTGAGACTTCATACAAAAGAAAGAACAAAATAATTAACCGGTCGACTAATTGCCAATTACTTGACGATGTCCTTCTTTCAAGTTGCGAATAGTATATCTAGCGTCCTTCTAATACTCGACGTGGGCGAAGTGGGCGAGACATTTTTGTTGATGCGGATGTTAAAAGTTCGTATGTCTCTTCTGCAAACACAGCAAACGTCGCGATATCTTACATGACTGAAAAAATAATATCTCCCAACATCGTGGATGAAATTTTACGGTACTGCACCTCAGAGTTAAAAAAAAAAAAGAAATAAAAATCTAGTCTAATGTCACTCTTTTGTACAGAGAATAATGGTTGGAAATTTTTCGGGGTCGGAATAAATTCACTGGATAATACTATTGTTTTCCTATACCATCATGAAAACGTTTCCAGTTTTATTATTTTGAGCAAAGGTTTGAATTACCTACCTCCACAATATGCCAGCTTATGAAAGGAATCTTCAACTTCAACTTTAACTTCAACTTTATTTTCATTTCCATTGAATAAACAGGGAAAACTATATACAATGCATTAACAGAACATATTTGTAACAATTTAAAAGAAAATGTACATGTGATCTCGAGTAACAACATAATTCATTTTCTAAGGTATGTACATATGCATAATACCAAGGATTGGAATGGAAATGGAGGGTCCCGCTAAAAAGCAAAGCTTGTAGGGTATGGGACCCTCGGAAAATACATGAGAACAAATAATGACCTAATGAAACTACAAACATTACATGAAACAAAATCAAAGAAACCAATGTCAACTGACATGAAATCAACTTAGGAAGGGGGGAAAAAGAAAGAAATAAAGAAAGAATCCAATCGAATTGCAAAGAATCTAATCTTAGAAGAATCTATTATTTTGAGGGTTGCAAAAGGGACGACAGGAGACTTGTTGCAGAGCAGTAGGGAGAGTGTGCCGTGAGTCAAGTTGATTTATGTAGATAAAATAAATAAATAGTATTTAGTCCGAAGACTAAAGTTCATGTTTACTAGTAAGACGATTGTTAAACGCAAATATTGTGTGTATCTATCATTTAAAAATTATGAATATGTGATAACATCAAAGTGCACTATATTACTATTTTTAGCATTGTACTTCAATATTGTAATTTCACAATGAATGTACATTTTTTTGAATACACATACATTTTATTGTACATGTGCTACATACTCGTACACATATGTATATTCACTTGCATAGATGACAGTCTGATGTAAACAATAATTTGATATGTTTTATACTGAGTTAGTAAAACTCCAGTTGAATATTACTGGGCACTTGTAAAATGTATCCAGTGCGAAATCGTCAAAAACCTTAAGCAAAAACTTACCCACAATTCAATTAAATCATAATATTGCCATTGTCATCCAACATCATTATCATCATCATTTTCATCCAATCTTTTATTTCACATGGCGAGATAGGCAGACAAGTTCAATATTTTGTTACAAAGTAATACATAATTACAGTCAGATTCAGATAAATTAGAATTAGAAAACAGAAAACAGCGCTGTAAAATAACCATGAGTGAGGTAAAATGTATTGTGTGAAAGTAAGCACGCTACAGGATGCCACCAAAGTATTCCTGGAGAAAATGGCAAACGCGTAACAAACTGCACTACGATCACTTCCTTCAGAACTTGATATAAACGTACACCCGATCCTGAATCTTTTAACAATAATGAATGGGGGGGGGGGGTGACTGGGATACTGCGAGAATTGTCACAGTCAACCTGAATCCTAAATTCCTCATGTATAATAAGAGACCACGTAGGCGATATCTTTCTTGCGAAATCTATCACCGGCCGTTTTCGTTGCTTTAAATTTTCATGCACGTAAGGCAGCCCTGCGCTGCTTTTGACACCCGCCGTAGTAGTGAGTGGTCCGGTCCGCTCTCATTTTAAAGACCGAAGAATGGGGAAAATCAGTCAAACTGCGAAGCGGTGATGTTTCATGGGATTGACAGAGAGCAAGGGAAGAGGAGGAGTCTGGGAGGATAAAATTTGGAGAGATAGGGGTGGGGGGGGGGGCGTCTGGGGAGGAGAGAGAGGGAGAGAGAGGGAGAGGGAGACACTACCTCATAACGATTATGGACACGGAAAGATGACAACTGCAAAAAACTGCCAACATGTATAGTATAAGAACACTGTATAATCATATTTTAAAACGAGAATGCACCTACGCCACAGTGTGTGTGCATCTATGATTAAAGAGTCGAAGATGATAGATGTTTTGGTGCCTATATACGTCATTACCCCACTTGACACTCGGAAATGAAGTCATCATTAAAGTTCTGATAGTCGTACTAATGTCTTTCCTTCATTTTGTGCAAATATTATCGAGCTTACTTGATGACGCGAAGGTCATATTTTGTTTATTTATCTATTTACTTATCTGATTCATATATTCATTTATTTATTTATTTATACATTTATTTATTCAACTCAACTTTTTATTCATCTGTGTATTCATTCATTCATTCATTCATTCATTTATTCATTCATTCAGTCAGTCAGTCAGTCAGTCACTCAGTCATTCATTCATTCATCCAGTCAGTCATTCAGTATTATCCGATTATCGTCACCTTGGCCAGTAAAGCGAACACATAGTTGACACGCAAACTCTTCTTCTTCCAGATTAGCGACCACAATCATCAATTTGTTTATTCTGTCACTTTTGTAGAGGGATCGTCAGTGCACTTTGCAGAAATGTTTAGTAATTAATTTTGATGATAGTTGATAATTGCAAATTAAAGGGCCAGACACGTCAAGTTATGAACTCTCCTCATGGTCCTATCACACTCAGAAGTCCAGCCTCTCATGCACGTTACATTAATTACCTTAACTAAGTTTAGCTACTTAAAGGGGATGGGGGATGATGTTGTGGGATTCATTTAAGAGTACATTATATATCTATTGTTGTGTGAAAATTATTTGCTTCAGAACGGTCTCATATTCAAGTAATGTGCAGTTTAATGCCCCGTCAATGTACAGGCATGCTAACCTGGAAACATTAAACTGCACATTAATTGAATATGAGACCATTCTGAATCAAATAATTTTCACACAACAATAGATATGTAATGTACTCTTAAATTAATCCCACAAGGATTGGAACAATCATCCCCAAGCATTCCCACTGATTCCCACTGGTCAGTTACTAGTCATCCCCTTTAAGTCCAAGAAAATCTATTTCGTTGGTGTATCATACTCAAATTTTTGTCTACCTTATATTCGTTGTGATTGTTTTCAATCATCTCTCAATTTAGAATTAATTTCTTTTTAATTATTATTATTATTATTATTATTATTATTATTATTATTATTATTGTCATTATCATTATTATTATTTGTGTTGTTGTTTGGCATTGCAACATAAATGCAAACGGAAAATCATATCACAATAATGACATGAAGATTGTGGTGATAGGGGAGGAAAATTCAAACTTAATATGCTTTATTGTTTATTTCGGCTGCAAAGAGTTTTATAGCCTCCCCAAATCTTTACAGATCCTCAAACCAATTTTGTTGGAAACACATTTTTTTTTTTTTTTTTTTTTTTTAGGATAGTGCTCCCTTTTTCTATTTTCTCACATTTCATTTTCTCATTCTTTGAGGCAGAATGTCTTTGTAATTTTGTGCGGATGCAATGAATTTGACAGATTCGATCTCATCTCATCCTTAAAGCGCAGATGGAATCAAGAGGTGCCAAAGATTATGAGGAGAGGATGATATTTTGATTTCTGCAGCAAAGTCCTCCCAGGACTTAATGAGTTAAGCGCTGGTAGCTACCCGACTGTACCACTAATACAGAAGTGCCCCGCCTATCTTCTTCTTTGAAGTAAACCATCAAAGAACCTGTACGTGCAATGACTTGAATGAGAGCAACCCGCATATCCGCGTATCCGAACAATCACTGCTACGGATCTATGATTAGCTTCTTCTTGTCATTCTCCAAAGCCATATTTCTTATCTTTACTTAATTTTCTGGCAAATTATTATTTCAATAGGTGCCATATGGAACGATCATTACCCCTTGACAGCTTTCTTCCATGCTGAGAACTTTGACGAGTATAGTATAATCGACAAAAACGACGTAATTACATCTAAGTGATACAGCGAGAAACAGAGGTGAAACACAGCGTTAGCCCGCCGAAGGCAGATGACATACCGCTTTTCTGACTATGATGCATGTTTACGGAAGAATTTCCCGCACTCGTTCTTATAGCGAGCGTCCGCGAAAGAAAAAGGGGAAAAAGGGGAGAGAAAAAAAAAGATTGCCGTTTGCTCCGGCAATTAAACTCGGAAATGTGAGCTGGAGTAGCCCATCGCAGAACATAGCAGTCGCAAGAGCTGAGCAAGCGGGAGGAAGTTGATGCATGCTGCGAAAGTAAACGCAGGAGTGTCTCACCGTCGATTGCCTCGGTATGATAAAGAAAAATAAAAGGGGGAGAAGAGAAAACTTCTCGAAAGCCATCCAGACAGGTGACGTTAATAAAAAGAAAAGATAAAGGGAAAAAACGCTGGAGGGAAAAGAGGACTCATCCGTTACACCATTAAAAAAAAAAGAGAGAAGAAATGTATGCAGTCATGTACACGAACACATAATGTATGTGTGTGTGTGTGTTTTTTTTTTTTTTTTTGGCATCATGTTATGATATTTCTCTAAAATTCATAACATCATCATTCCTACGTAATTATAATCATATCCCAATATATCTGCATTTGTATAATATATACATATATATTATATTACACATAAAACCACATAACTGAATTAAGACGTGGAACACTAAGAAGAAAACTATATCAAAATCAATATACCAATTAGATGTATTTATTTTCTTATGTTAAATTCATCCATGTACCAGTGTGTACTATTGTACATTTTGATTGATATAGATGATGCTAATAATACAAAGCATACTGTAAACAATACTTGTTATAGAATTCAAATAAAATATACATAGCAATATTACGGCACAGACACTATTCATTTGGCCGTGTGTACCATATAAATATGAAATAACGAAAGGCATAATACTCTCCTACGTAGACAATCATCCCATTCCTATGCCTCACAATTGGAAATGTGAACATACAGATGGAAAAAAAAAATCTTCCTTTTTTTTTAATTTCGGCAAATACATATCAGCTCATTTCCATTCTTTCGCATTAATGACAATTGTGCGATGAAGAGATCAAAATGAAGAAAATGACTTCATGTCCGTGGTATCTCCCTTGTCTTCACATTTTATCAGTCCGTAGAACGCTGGAAATTTTTTTAATATTCGGGAGAGAGTTATTTTTTTTTACTGTTTATACATTCATCCAGCGCATCAGGTGCAAATCAGATCCAGCGACATATAATTATGTGGAGATTTTATTCATTATTCTTTTTTAACGGCCCCAAGTGTGTGTCGCCCTTAATCCCAGAGCATTTAACGGGTACAAGCAAGTAAGCCATTTAATGCTAGTCAGATAGACAAAGACTTTTATAAGTGAATAAATGAATAAATGAAAGTGATAGGTATTATATTACGTATACAATGCGCACGAAAAGGAAAAGATTTTTTTCCCTCAAAACCATGACAGTGTCATTAGTTTAGAGGCTCTGACGTTGCAAGGTGCGATAACCTCGTGGTGAAATGAATGGAAAAGAAAAAAAAAAACAACAACAACAACAACAACATATGTTTCGCAGTGGGTAAAGGTCATTACGGAAAAGGGGAGGGGCTGGGAGAGAGGAATGTTAGATTGGTAGCATCCGTGGCGGAAACATCGGTTCGCCAATTAAGGTGATGCGTCTTTTCTCTCCCTCTCTCTCTCTCTCTCTCTCTCTCTCTCTCTCTCTCTCTCTCTCGACACTCATGACTGTTGCAAGTGGCGCCATTTTGCGTTTACGTGCCAGAAGTCACAACGAAACTCGCGCAACCTTAACTTCAAGGTCACATAGTCCCACATGGTGTGAATTAAAAGCACACCTCCTAACGATAGTCAACAAACTTTATAAAGCCAGGATAGAAAAAACACAACAATAACCAATGAAAACAAGAAGAGATAATGTGCAAACCATTCTAACATCATGTCAAATTAATGCAATTACAGCCGGCTCCCCCCCCCCCCTCCCGTTTGCCTCCGCTTCATACTCCAGCGACTAGTATGTATAACCACGGAAATTGAATAGGGGAATGAGTGACAAACGTGTTTAATCAAGTCCTGTGATATCTCATTTCTACTTGTTAGTCATGAATCTGAAAACATCTACAAAATGGTGTTCCCTAAATTAAAATTTAATTCATCAAAGTATTAATACGTATAGTACCAGTCAAAATGTGTGTGTGTGTGTGTGTGTGTGTGTCAGAGTGTTTCAGTTGTGACCCCGAATCCCTCGACAAAAAAGGGGTCATATTTAGTATCAAAGCATGATTCCATAAGCAGAAAGTAGGTTTTTGTTTGCTTGCTTTGTTCGTTTATTTGGTGGGTTATTTTTTGTTTTTTTGTTTTTGTGTCTTTTTGTTTGTTTGTTTGTTTGTTTGTTTTTATCATGATGATCGTTTCGGTCGATAATGCATAGCGGTGTCCAATAGGAACAAAAGAAGAAAGCAAAGCTGATAGCTTTAATATCTACCTGCGGGTCGCTCAATATAACGAGATATCTGT
The DNA here is from genome assembly GCF_964275005.1 of Diadema setosum. NCBI lineage: Eukaryota > Metazoa > Echinodermata > Echinoidea > Diadematoida > Diadematidae > Diadema > Diadema setosum. The sequence goes on along the minus strand of NC_092704.1, from coordinate 27,679,697 downwards.
TTATGTGTGTGATACTTCCTTGCTCAACTCAATGTCTCCTTGTCAATACCTGTACTGTATATGTAAATGTGAAGAAAAGTCACGTGCTGAGGTGACTTCTATAGGCTTGGATCTCCTTGATCGATGTTTTTTCTCCCTGCTTGAATGGTTGACAACGACGTCATTACAATGATGTCATAATGGTCCTTGCCATCAGTGACAGTGTCATCGAAGATCGCTATATTGTATGTCCTCAAACAACATATTTGCGAGTTTCCAGGAAACAATGAGGATGATGATGAGTATAATATTAGTATAGTAATGGTACAAATATTGCTAATAAACTATTGTTAAACATGTATACTGTTATTACTGATATTGTTAATTATAATCATGATAATGACAATAACAAAAATAATGTGAATAATGATAATGACGATAGTCATGATAAGATAAGCTGTAGCCCTTCCGTATTATTTATTGTATTGCTGCTACGTTTTGCTGTATATTGTAAAGGCAAATGGAGAAAAATACTTTCTTAACAAGCTTTGTACATGTACATGTATGTACATGTACAATGATAATACAAGAACCAATAAATCAAATCAAATCAAATTATGATGATGAGGAAAATGAGATAAAGGATTATACGTTTAAAGACTATATTCTTTATTGTTCTAAGGGGGAAACGTCATTTTGTCGGGGAAAACTCTTAACATATTCGTTTGGTGACAAATGCAAGGAGATGAACTTCGTAAGATTAGAATGGATTTCAAAACTTGATTATCCGAGGGGCAAGCTTTCAAAAAGTTTTAGGTCTAACGATATTCCTCTCCCATAACATGCATAATCTCCGACTAATCGGTCGCTGCGCCGAGATATGTTTCTGTTGGAAATGAAAAAAAAATGAATGAATGAATGAATGAATGATACAATGCATTAGATTTTCGTAATAGTTTGATCAGTTAGTGAGAAAATCATCCGACAAAATCAAAGAATTTTACCGTGTTTGGTGGTACAGTGTATCGCCTTACTTATTTTGATTGAAATGTTCAAAATGTTCCACCCAAAATGTGCAGGCATGAGCAACAGCCTGTAGGGTTTTTACCACTGAGCATGCAAGAAACCATAATCCCCATTTTTTTTTTTTTTTTTTTTATAGCAGCATTCGGACGAATAGTTGTGTGGTTTTAATTAATCAATCAATATTCAAGAAACCAAACATTTGTTCTTTGACCACTGTGTGACACGGACGAAAAGTTGTAAGGTTTTAACTTAAAGAAACCACACACCCAATTTTCTGTGCAGTATACGGACTTAAGATTGTATACCGTCTTAATTAATCAATCAGTGTTCAAGAAACTGTACATTCATTCCACTGTGTGACAAGGACGAATCGTTGTAAGGTTTTAACCCATATCGGGATTCGAGAACCCGCACATCCGTTCTTTTGTGCAGTATACGGACGAATGATTGCATGGCTCTAATCAACCAATCAGTATCCAGAAACTAATGCTATACCACACCTCTATATGACAAAACGCGCGATTAATTGAAGTTTTTAAACCAATCGGGATGCGCGAAACTATAAGTCCATTTCTCAGTGCTACACATAAGCACATTTATTGCTGATTTTTAAACGATCACAAAACCATGTACACGGAACGATACACCCATTCCATTCGCTATTAAAGCAGCCCAGCTGTAAAATTTTCTCCTTTTTTTATCTCATTTTCACAAAGGAATGAACAATGCTAAAGATACAAACCATATCAATTTCAGCCCTGTTAAGGCCAAATCACTTCAGGTATCCCCTTCTTTGTTCCTTAAATTCGTTTGTGTCTTGTTTTTTCCACCTTGTTTTATTTTTCCCCTCCACGGTCAAATGACATTGAAAGAAGGTGAAATGTCTAAATTGTGGGGGGGGGGGGGGAATGGAGTTTTTGTCTCATCTGCATATACGTGCTCCAGGGAACAGGATTATGGGCCAGGGACAAATTTCACATTCCTCTCTCCCCCTCTCGCCCTCTCTGTCTGTCTGTGTGTCTGTCTCTCTCTCTCTCTCTCTTTCTCTAGTTTGGGTTATGGACCCAAGGGTTTCTGGTAAATATTGTAAGCATAAAATGTTGAAATATAGTATTTTATATATGTTGGAAGTGATTTGATGTAATTACTTAACTTTTTAGGGAACCCCAGGGGGTTGTATTTAGTTATGTTATGTTTGATATTGCTGGTTGTTCTGACAATCGTTAACTGAGACCCATGTTAGTCATTTGTGTGTGTGTGTGTGTGTATGTGTGTGTTAGTGTGTTATTTTGAATTTTCTGACACAAGTATTCTTTGTAGTATTATATCATCATTGTGTAAATTCAAAATTTAGGGTCTGGGAAGGGTTGAAGTAGTTTGAGTTATATAAGGTTATATATAAAGAATTGATATATTGTATATGCATAATTGTGTAATAAATTTGTAGGGTGTTATTTGTATTCATTGTGCCTATCATAGACCTAATTATGTAATTGTGATGTAAAATGTGTATGCATTGTCATGATCATTTTGGTACAATGTAATGTCAATGGAAGCCAAATTTCTATGTCTGACATAGACCAATAAAGAATGAATGAATGAAGTTCACGTTGTTTGTCTGTCTGTATCTGTTGTTGTTGTTGTTGTTGTTGTTCCTTCAGTTAGAAATAAGGGAGAGTTGCAAGAAACCATATCGCCCGGAAGTTATCCAAGTCAAACGTTTTGCCTATCCATGGCAGTCTCCTTCACCTGTATATTATACCTTAACTAACGATGAAATATGATATGTACATAATGCTATATACACGTAATTATAACCTATATTTTTTTTAGCATTCTTGTTTCTATTTTGATTGAAAATTGTTGATTTTTTCCCTAAAGATTTTTTTTTTTTTTGTACAAGTGGAGAAATAAAACAAACTGAAAATCTGAAGTATCCCTGGCGCAAAACTGTAATTTCTTATGTTGTTGAAACCAATTGCTCTTTGAGACAGTTTGAGTTTGTTCAACTGTCAGAACGAGAGCTTCCTAAAATAATGTATTTTTGTCATATTTTGCCTACACAAATGAAATAGAATAGAATTTACGAGTTAGTGATTCTTGCGTCGAGATGTGTTTATTGCACCCGATCGACAAATTTTCATCGAGACATAAACACTAATTATTCAGTGTCTGAATAATAGCCACGATACAAAATAATGGGCGTATGTACCAGAGAGCATCTCACCCATGTATGTATGTCTTTAATGATTCTCATCATAGCCATTACTCAGACGCTGTATAATCGGTGTTTACGTACAGCGATGAAGGGAAGTTTGTCAATCAGTTAAACTTGCAATATTCGGACATCATTTTGTCTTTATATATCATATATATACTTACATGAAATACATGAAATCAAACCAGATCCAAATTGATTGCCTGACCGGTTCTCCCTATACATGAAAGTCAGTGATCGAAATCTGTTCACCACATATTGTTTCACAGATAGTGGTATTACTCTCTTCTGGATATCATGTCACCCAATTTGTTTATTGATATAAATCCACATGAATGTCAGTAATAAAGATTGTGTTTTCTTACACGTCTGATGGCAACAATAATGGCACGATAGATCACGACAGTCTTTTGTACAAGCTGAATCATATATACATATATATATATATATATATATATATATATATATATATATATATATATATATATATCAACGACTACCGGAACTGATCCTCTCTACTATTCTTTTTCTTTTGTTCGCATATGACACAAGTCTTTTTTTATTTTCACTGAAATCCTCATGTATTGCTCGATTATTTGAATATTTATTAAGTGCAACAGGCATTTGAACGGATTCAGGAGAATAAATTATCTCTCGAATAAATAAGACTGATTATTGTTCTAAAACTAGACAATTCGATAAAATCTTTAGGTATTCATATTTATACTTATCTAATCTTTCATGGAAGTTTTAGTGTTGATTATTTCTATAAATTGTAAATTGGAGCTATTCACAAACTGAAATATTTTTTTCCAAGGGCCAATATTACATTCTCTTTATTCAACATTGCTATTACTTTCTTTTTTTTTTTAATTACGGAATACAATGTATTGGCCTGGGGGTTGCTCAGAAAGTTAAATTGATTCGTTCTTTGTGATTCAGAAAGACACTGTGGATTATTGAATCATACAACTGAATTGTTTGTTTACAGTTAATTGCTAAATATTTCTAATTTGTATCACGTTGGAATATATTTGTGTAAGTTGAATATTGGCGATCTTCCTATACATCATATTTTCCTCAATGTTTGTTAAAAACAGTGATATCCGTACTTACCCTACAAGACACAGTGAATCCTGCCACCCCCCCCCCCTCCTTCCCCCCGTTCGTATAGTTATAGCCCTTGAGACAATAAGATTCTGTTCGGATGCAATCAAGTGCTCAAAGTTTCTTATGCAAACTCTTAACGCCATTTTTTAAAATCCTATACGTTTAATTTATACCGTGATCACTCGAAATATCTCGGCGTACTAACAGTGATGCCTCGCTCGGGCGACTACTTTGTTTTAGCATTGGTACGAACATTATGTAATATTTTGTGCATTCCGTAAATTTATTACATTCTCAGCATCTTTGTAGCGTCGTTTTCGTCATTGACATTTATAGTACTAAACATTTGTTATTTTTATGGAGTTTTTGCTTTTTCGTAGGTTTCATATCTTACACGTTATTCATAATATCCGTATGTTCATTGTTTAATCACCTCAAATTGACTGTTGTGATAAACTTATTTTGCGAAATCAAATAAAATGTAAAATTTGTACGAAAATGTGGAATATTGAAAATGAATAAAACCAAAATCAAGAAAATGACCGAAAACATCTTACGTAATAGACTCCCAACGAACGTCATAAATCAGCCCCCGTTTATTGTAGGTTATCCCTGCGTGGAAACCTTTCAATAAGAAAGGGTAAAAAACAATGGAACTCAACAAAGATCACTGCCATAGATTCCTCCCACATGAGGCTTTGTTTATTTCTTTACGATGTTCAGCAAGTCTCAGCTGGACTCTTGTTTTGCAAGAGGATGGGGAACCTATCGTAAACGTTCACCACTGTTCACCAAGAAACGAGGAATATTAGGGGAAACGTGAATGTCTAAATCTTGGCATAGGCATCTGACACCCCATCTTCCACGTGTATGTCTGCATTGTGTAGCAACTATTTGAATGTGGAAAGTACTTATCAGAAATGACAATTTTGAATGATGGCAGGGAATTGAATGTCTATTTCTTTCACCAGAAAAACGAAAACATGTAATTAACAAACACAAGACAGAAACAAAAGCAAAACAAATTCCTCGATTGTTGCGTAGTCTAAAGAAAAGAGGGAGTTGTAAATTTTGGTGCATGTCACAAGTCCGACATCCATGAATCATACAGCCCACGAGTTTGACGCTAGGGAAATAGGGTCTATGAGTCTGACATCAGGTAAACAAGGCCCATGAGTCTGACACTCATTACAGCACGGGGCAGTAGGCCTAAATAGTGTCGGTCACGTGGACCTTTTTTGCTTAGTGTAGAACTCATGGGCCTATTCTCGAGCTCATGGGTTGTACGACTCGTGGTCTGTATGAATCGTGGGTTGTATGTCGAGCTCGTGGCCCGTATGACTCATAGGTGTTGGGCTCATGAGATGACCCCCTAAATTTCCAGGGTAGAACTATCCCCCCCCCCCCCCCCGTACGGCCGTAACTAGGGTCTACATTGTAGTACTGAAAGGAGGGAACTTTTCCCCCGCTGACCTGTACAGATTGTTACGTTGTTGTTTCTAGGTGCATGCCACGTACGTTACATCGAGCACAAAACGTTTCTTGCGCCTTTAAGATAAAGCACTCCAAAAAGTGATTTGCATTGTTCATACATGGTCAAAGATACCAATGATTAGACCCAAGACACCGTGATTCAAAGCAGTTTCAGTGATTTTAAAAACCTCTTTGCTCTTATTTTATTCATCCTATGATTTCCATAACAAAAAACAAAAAAAAAATCGGAAATATTTCAGGTACAGACACAATCATTATCCAAACTCGATTACTCTTGATCAATTACTTTCCGCGTTCGTTTTGAAGCCACCACGCCGCCCTCTTACCACGTGCATCGCCCATACACTGTCTCGTGGACGGAGCTCACGACATCATAGAGTGTGCGTGGTAAGGGTTACAGCTCGTTATTCCGAAGGTTCGTTATTCCGAAGGCTCTTTAATCCGAAGATTCGTCATTCCGAAGGTTCATGTTTCCGAATTTCATTTTCGGATTAACGAATCTTCGGAATAACGAACCTTCAAAATAACGCCACAAATGTTCGGATAAACGAACCCTTTTTCATTTTCGGATTAACGAACCTCTAGGTATAGGGAATTTGTGTGTTTCGGATTAACGACCCTTCGGAATAACGAACCTTCGGGACAGCGAACCTTCGGAATAACGAACAGCACCCGTGGTGTTAAGATGGCGGTGCGGCAGCTTCACTTCTTTATACAGCGTCAATGGGCCAATGAGATATCTATCTCCCGTAGAGATCAGTGGTACACGTCAGTCATGTTCCTATCAGTCAAAATCTGTCGTAGATGGCAGAGTGACAACAAATCAAGAACATCAGTTTTGCCTGATATACTTGAATTTGCGAGATAATTTACGTCTTGTCTCGTTCCCGCCTTATGCGTTCCCCCTTGTCGCAGCTGGTCATATAGATGGGCCCCTGTGTCCATCTCGTTGGTCGTGGTTCTCTCTGGCCACTATTCATCTGTACCCTATTTGTTTGTTTGTTTGCATGTTCTCTTTCTTTTTTTTTTCTTTTTTTTTTTTTTGGGGGGGGGGGTTCACTCTGCCACTCTAGGTCCTACAAATCATATTCTGATGAATAAAGAAAGCACAAACAAAACCGCTACTACAGCAAAGTGCCAATCCAAAGTCGAGCTAACTCTCTCTCTATATACTTATATGTATATTTTTTTTAATGCAAACCAAACATTTTTTTTTTTTTCAGATCAAAAATTGGACATAAATGAGAATGAAGAAAAAAGGAAACTCTGGCATGTTATTTACACGGCGAGATGTTTTGCACATTCATGAGAAGACATATCATCTCCTTACAACAGGTTTGATATGGATACAATGTTAAATATAATCATAACGTTATATCCAGTGTTAAGGCCACCGCACACTATACGACTTTCGGTCGCACGACTGACCGACTTGGGATCCGAAATAGATTGTAATAGTCTCTGAATAAATACGCTTGCTTCTTTCAGATCCAAAGTCGGTCAGTCGTGGGACCGAAAGTCGTACAGTGTGCGGTGGCCCTTAAGGCAATGTTGTCGAGGGGGGGGGGGGATGCCTAGTAAAGGGTAGAAATATAGATAACTTTGTCCGACGATCTAAAAACTCTTACAATATTACATATTATGTAGGCCTGTATGTATATAATTATAACATATTATATTCATGGGCTTTATCTGTTCTGAATTGAAAAAGACATAATTCCCAAGGAATAAAAATCTGAAAAACCTATAAATTTCCCCACGACCCGCCTTCATGCCAACCTGAATATAAACATCCAATTTTTCCGTCGTTGTTAATCTTTAAGACATTTGATTAATGCTACACTTCTCAGTCTTCACATATACAAACTTTATTTTTACAGCTTTAAATACATAGTTTGACAAATTCTCAATTTTGAATCTTATTTTCAATGCTGCACTTCTCTCGATGGATTCAATGCCAAGCTGTTGAGCAAATACGTAAATTACTCCTTCCAATTTGTAAAGATGATACTTATTTTGTATTGTAAAAATGATAATATAATTAGTGGTAATGTCGATATGTCGATAACAAGAAGAATAAATTGTAAAGCACAAAAAAAAAGAGTGTCTATAAGCACACTTTAAAAAGAAAAGTAGACATGACAGAGAAGAGCTAACAAGGTATGCTGAAAAGTTACATTCCGCGAAATATCTAATGCATTGCCATGTCAAACACGTCAAAGAAATACTTTTTTTAAAGGACTCTCAAAACTTGATCATCTACTGTGAAGGTAGATTTCTTATGGTTATTGCAAGGTTTCTGTGCATACGTTCGTGAGAGCAGGAAAGATTTTGAATGTGTTAGAATGATGTCAAATATTTCAGACATTGAAAGAATCTTCACTTCATTGCTTACATCGAGACTCAAAGTCTGGATGAAACAGCTCTTTCCAAAGCTTTCAGACATAGTGACAAATCACGCACGCACCCCGAGCTCTTCACAGTGATTTACTTCTCCCTTGTCAGAAGAGAAAAAAAAATTGAAGTGCTGCCATTGATTCATTAGGACACTGTTTTACCTAGAATAAAATAATTCCTGGACATCAACATTGACAAGTTTGATCACGAAGCTGGAGTTTTAAAATCAACCTCATTTTCCTCCTCGAGTGACGTCAGCCTCACGAATATTTCCATCATATACGTCACTTCCAAAAGACATAACGCTGAAGGCACTTTCTACCCTGCCCAAGCGTCCGACGTTGTGAAGACAAAAAGAAAAAAAAAAAAAGATGAATAAAAAATGGTCCGGTTTGATAAATTCTTCTCCGCATATAATTATAAGGGAGTGACGCCGATAGCCATCATCGAGTTGTCCCGTGTGGGAAGAAAAAAAAAAGTCTTTAACTTCTTTCTGAAAAGAAGACCGGTGAAGAATGTCATTCGTCATCCTATGTTGTAACGTTTCTTTAATCTTTGAAAGGCGCTGTAGATAAAATCGTAAAACTCGTAGTCTTCTTTCATGTATTCTCTTGCAATTTGTACTAACTCTGGAGATATGGGTTGCTTGTTGATCGTCTTTGTCTCCGCTGAGGTGTTCTTACCTGCGGAAAGAAGAAAACAGACAAAGACTTTACAGCCTGCTCTTTTTGGCTTCATACACTGCAAAAAGTTTGGTGTTAAATATAAAACACCAAGCTAGTGTTGAATTTCCGGTGCTTATTTATGGTGTTATATTAACACTTCCGGGTGTCATTTAAAAAGATAAATTTGTTTGTTTGTTTGTTTGTTTTATAAATACTGATCTTCTTGTTGATTTTGAACTTCAACAAGACGGTGTGAACACATTTAAACCATAATAACACCAGTTGGTGTGGTCTCCTTTTGAAGTTGGACGGGTGTTATGCCATTGACATTAACACCAGCAATATCAAATCAACACCATGCGGTGTCATTGTTGAATTAATACCAGCGCAGTGTCAAAATATCACCAGCTACAGCGTCAAATTAATACCACGAAGTGTCAGGTGAACACTTTTCAACACCATCACGACATACTTTCTACACCTGTGGGTGTGGTCCTCTATTGACACTATACGTGATCGGCGTTAGATTTAACACGATGTTTTGCGGTCAGTGGCAGTGTAAATACGAAGAGTTTCATCGCATAACTAGCTAACTTCATTGGTGTTTAAAGTCGAGGTATTTGCCATTAAAGATGTTAACCCCCCCCCCCCCCAGAATTTAGTAAGAATATACAGGATGTTTTTAATCAAAACTTCGAGAATGTTGAGTAATATGTTACAAGTACATGATATGTTACATTACTTGACTGGTTTTATTTCGCTCAATCCGATGACGGACTTTTTTCAAAATCTTAAAAAAAAAAAAAAAAATGGCGCTTCTTCATTGGTTCCGGCCTTTAAAAAGCGCAAGAAATATGTTTCTTCACACACATCATGACCAATTACTTCTGAGGGTCTACCAAAGTTTTTATATAAGATATAAGACCTATGGCGTTCCATAATCTATAAGATATAAGACCTAAGGCGTTTCATAATATTGTCAACGCATTATACCCACGATATTGGTCAATTTCATTAATATTTTCAATCGAAACTAATCCAGACATTGATATGATGTGATAGGTATTCGAATAATTTACATGCAGCATTTGCACATATACTTGAACAATTTACTTCTTTGGAAAAACACTTAAAGATACGTAATTTCATTAATTAGCAGGAAGGAAACAGCTTGTTTTCAAGTGCCAAACAATAGTTTAACTGGTATGACTGGAGCAAAGGAAATGCACTTGAAATGAAACATATACATTAATAGTATATATTTTCTATATTATCATCTGTAGCGCCGTCTTGTGAAGAAATTACTCGGAATCAAATAAAACCAACGACAATTAAGTGGGTTTTGTTGTGAACGTATTTGAATGTTAATAATTTTATGTCACACGTGATAGTGCGAAACATTGTCAAAGTTACTTGATTTATTTATTCATCTATCTATTTTTTACTGGAAGCTGGAGCTAAACTTGCATCAATTGTCCCAATGAATAGGGACTTCGATTTCATGAAAATACGAGAAGAATAAAGAAAACTGAGGAAATAGGGTCCAAGAATAGTTTAAAGAATGAGGAAGTATTGAAGGTAAAAATTACAAGTGTGCAAACTAAAAAGCGCACACGTAACTGTAAACAAGTGCAATGTTATGTAATGTGTGCTTGAAAAGCTTCACCTGATTTCGTTGGTGTATGATACGTTTCAAGTAGACCACCAAACATGTCTGGCATGAGTTTCTCGAGAAGGAGCAGCGAATTTTCATACTCTTCCACTATACCGACGAATGTGTAGTATCGCTTTACATTCGAAATCGCAGTTCTTAGCCCCCACCGGCGATTAGAATCCGACCTAGGCCAAAAAAGAACAAAAAAAAAAAAAAAAAAAAAAAGAACGGTATAACAAAATATCAAGATAGTCCAACACATAATTATACTGTGCCGTGAAATGATTGCTATGATTGCTAATTGCTATTGATCTCTATGATTTTTAATGTTTTGTTTCAGCAATGTTACACGTCTTCATTATCATTATAAGTCTCTTGTCAAATATATCTCAAGTAAGGGAGTTTCTCATCTTTTTGAGCTGACTCTACTCTTTTGTATTTAAGCACCCAGTAGCGTAGGGATTCATGGTTGGACCAGTTGAATCAATTTTCAACCACGAATAGCGTCTGTGTCAGCGAATAATTATGACTATCGAAGTGTACGCTCAGAGGTAACGTTCGACTCTGGAAATCAAGATTCTTCGGCTGCGTGTGTACTTACATAGGGATCAGTGAAAAAGCTGCACACATTTCATTACGGAGATTCTCGAAAACATCCGAGCCGAACCAGCCTTCCTACACCATGGTACACTGTATTCTCATGCATAAACCAGCTCTGTAAGACACTAGTAATTCCTCACACTCTTTTAAATGACTTCATTCAACTCAATTTAATTCAATTCAATTCAGTTCAGTTCAATTCTAATATATTCTATTTCCATCAGCAAAAGAAATACATAAAAGTATGCATTTGTCGGGTAATTCTATGAACAATTTGAAAAAAAAAAACACAAATACAGAACATGAAATATAATACAATATTATCATATTATATATATATATATATATATATATATATATATATATATATATATATATATAAACGCTGTTATAGTTCAATTTCGATTAGTCACCTACCAGCATTCGGGTTGGTAGCCGCAGAACTTCGGGAAAATTTTTGGAGCAGTGCATGAATAATGGCGTGATCGGATGCAGTCTTCGATTGACTGTGAGGATCGAACGAGAATTGAGAGACAGATATGGGACATTAAAAAGAATAGAAATAACATAAATAATCAATGAAGTTCAGTTCAATTCAGTTCAGTTCAAATTCATTTCATATTTCCACTTTCTCAATGATGAGATTACAAAATGATTGACAATAAAACAAGAATACAAAATATTATATACAATCATGTCTTTTGATTGAAGAAGAAGAAGAAAAAAAAACATACTTGACACAAATGTATATGGTCGTATCATATGAAGATGTTACAAGTAAGTATCAGAAATATGATGGGTCCTACATAAAAGCTATAATGCTTGTAAAAGTGTAGGTTCCCGAATTCATAGGCATATAATTATACGGAGAACGGATATGTTTGTCTTGACCAACTAAAATTATACCAGTACAAAAATCGATAAAGAATAAACTAATGAACTAATGAACCACATGCAGATAACGCTCAAACTAGACTGTATACGGGTCTCGCTGTGTTTAAAAAAAGAATGCTATATATTTGATGTATCAGTGCCATTAAACATTGTTAAATAACTTGTTGCTGCGGACAAACACAAAAGACTGGGAGTATAAAAAAAAAGTTGCTAAAAACTTGGTAGTGTGTATCCACTAGGTAATAGCTGTTTTAATTTGAGTTTGAAGGTGAATAAAGATAAGGAAAAAGTAATATCTTGAGGGAGGTCATTCCAATATCTGGGTCCAGTAAATATAATTGTTTTCTTTGCAAAAATAGTGCGAGTACGGGGAAGGTGATAGGCGTCACTCTGGCGAGTGGGATAACAGTGAATAGAGCGACTCCTTTTGAACATGTGGATAAAAACAGGTGGTAATTCATTAGTTGTTAGTTTATACTAGTACTTGAAAATTCCGAGATTATAATAAAATAGGTCTGGAATTTTCAGAATTCTGTTTTGATGAAAAAAACAGTTGGTATGAGCAAAATATCCGGCGTGGTTTATGATTCTTATTGCACGCTTTTGAATACGGAGAAGGGAATCTAATAATGAGTGAATTGCATTTCCCCACGCCAAAATTCCATAATTAAAGTGTTGAGATATTAAAGAAGAATATATACTCTGCAAAATATAAACAGGAAAGAAATGTTTAAGCTTATTCAAAATTCCGATATTTCTGGACAAAATTTTACTTACAAAATTAATTGGAGTTTTCCAGGATAATTCTCGGTCAATCCAAAGCCCTAAAAACTTTGTGTTATTAATCTGCTGTAAACATAGATCATTTATGCTGATATCATGTGGGACAACATCCAAAGAATTACTGAATACCATACAATGAGTTTTTTTTTTTTCTATGTTCAAGGATAATTTGTTCGCATAAATCCAGGATTGCATAGTCCTGAGCTCAGTATTTATCATATTAATTAATGTGGGTCTCGATGTGAAAAAAACAAGCATGTGTCATCGGCAAAACAAATAAATGATAGAATTTGCGATGATTTTGGAAGAACGTTTATGTATAAAATAAATAAAAGTGGGCCCAAGAGGGAGCCCTGTGGGACTCCACATGAAATAGGTTTTAATTGCGAATCATGGCCGTTAATATTAACAAATTGCTTTCTCTCTGTTCAATAACTCTTAAACCATTCTAAGGGCGTCCCGCCGATTCCATAATGACACAATTTATAAAACAAAATTTCATGATCTATCGTATCATAAAGCTTTAGAAAAATCAAGAAACACTCCAATTGTATGTTCAAAATTATCTATAGCATGAGCTACCTTGTCTATAAAAGTAAGTAAAGCATGGGTTGTGTTGTAATGTTTTCTGAAACCAAACTGAGAATCCGATAAAATGTTATGATTTGTGAGAAATTTTAATAATCGTGTGTAAACCATCTTTCAAGAATTTTAGAGATTGAAGTCAACAAAGAAATTTGTCGGTAATTATTCACTAAATCTCTCTGTCCCTTCTTAAAGATAGGGACAACCTGTGCGACTTTTATCTTATTGGGAACTTTGCCATTAATAAAGATTTATTAAGAATGTATGTAAGAGGAGAAATGATTTCGCTTAAAACATTTTGTAAAAGAAAATTTGTAATTCCATCATATCGTGAACTTTTTTTATCATTCAAATCCTTGATGATATCTATAATTTCTTCTTCAACAATAGGTTAAAAAAATATTGATTGATAATTCCTATTACCTACATATTTATAAAATTCAGTTGGTGATTTCGGGATTTTACTGACAAGATGTGGATCAAGACTTGCAAAATAATCATTGAAAGATTCCGCCATAATCACCGGGTCGTTAATCTGGCGGCCGTCCGCTGAAATATATTTGGGAGGATCGGTATTATTTTTGTGGTTGAGCGCCTCATTAATCACCTTCCACGTACTCTTCACATCAGATTTATATTCAACAAACTGCTGCGAAAAATAATTTCGCTTGGCTATACGTATTAAGGATGTCAATATATTCCGATAACGAGTACGTGTATATCTTAATTTGTTTAAAGGGGATGGATCTTTACGATACTTATAAAAGAGTTTATTCTTGCGGCTAATGGACCTGAGAAGAGATTTTGTAACTCATGGTTGTCGTGGTACTTTTTTTATAATTAGAATGGTAAGGTCTTCGGAGAGGAACACTACAATCATAATTAACAATTAAAATATTCATAAAATTTTCAAATCAATGTCGCTTTGACTGTATACCGTGGACCAATCTTCTGAACATGATTTCTCCCTAAGTTTATTAAGGTTGGATTCAGACATTACGCGAATACCAGGATTGTGGGCGTGAGAAACATTAGCAGTCATAAAATTGGACACAAGGGAAAATGATCAGTGACGTCAGAAATTATTATGCCGGATGTGATGTCAGAAAATGAGTCGTTTACAAAAAAAAAAAAAAAAAAACTCAATAAGAGTAGATAGCCTACATCATCAGTACCTATCGCGAGACATACGACAAAATATTAAGGTGTAGAGGCGTGTACATGTGGAAAAAGAACTTTGCGATCCTGTCAACACCTGCAATACTAGCCTTATTTCAAACGGAAGTTTGAAAGTGCCCCTTTCTCCCATTTTTGTACGCTGCACCAAAATTATGGAATAATCTCCCTTTGTATGTAAGACAAGCAGTTACAATTAATGAGTTTAAGGCCAGGTTAAAAAGTCGTCTCTTGAAGTAATGTATTTTCTGTTTGAATTTCTTGTATGCATGTCATTTTGTAATGCGCAGTAGAGTATATTATTATAGTAGCTGCGCAATGTAAATGTCCTTTATTATTATTATTATTATTATTATTTTAGTTTTTTTCTGATCCTCATTCTCTTTCCTTTTCCCCATTTCCATATCCTTTTTCCTCATTTCCCATGACATTTTCCTTTTCTTCTCTCTTTTCTCCTTTTACCCCTTCTCCTTCTTCTTTTCATTTCTTCTCCTGCTCTTCCTTGTTTTTGATATTGTCTTCTTTTCTTCTTAGTTTTTTTCTTTTCGTATTTGCAGGGGCCGTTAAAAAGAGGTCGCTGCCCCTACACCAAATGAAAATATATAACAATATGATAACTCGCTTTCTTCTCTCGTTCTAAATTGTTCTTCCGCCCTAAAACAAGGCCCCTTGGCAATATGCAATAAGTTGTCTTCTCGCCTTCGTGCCCTGTTATATACAAGTTGCCTAAATAGCGTTTTTCTACAAACCACATCCTCCATTTCCCTCATAGACAAGGTGACTTGGCGTGTTTGTGCAAGTTACATTCTTCCATTTTCGTCTTAAGCGAGGTGCCCGGGTGAGTTTGTATAAGTCACCCTCTTCCAGTTTTGTCTTGGACAAGGGGACTTGGTGTAGCATGATTTAAACAAAGGAGTCTTGGCTAGTCCGTACAATAACTAACTCGTTGCCACACACACCTAAGGTATCACGGTCACCGTAAACAACATAAGGAACTACGATTTAAGTCAAAACAGTTTGACGAATAGAAGAGTTCATTTAAAGCCCGCTAAATCCTCAAGAAAAATGATAAAATGGACTTTGCAGTTGTATCCTACTGATGGCGCCCTACCATTATTCTTTGGGTTTGATCTTCAACGGTCTTAGGAATGCTTTTATCACCGTATCTTGTGAAGTAGAAGGCCGACACCATGCGTTCTACCGGATCTCGAATCATGTTGATGTACACTGGAGTTCCTCCTGTCCTGAAACAAAGCAGCAACGAAGAGACGGACTACAATCAAATTCATCCCCAAAATAATCGCCAGCTATCCTGACGACATAATGCCTATTCATCAGGACGTACTGCATGGTGTGTGTGTTTTTTTTTTCTACTTATCAAAATATACCAGTTTGAAATGTCCCTCTTTGCAAGTGTGCATTGTTACATGAATTTGTTATTCCAAAACCAGCAACAACAAAATTCTTGAAGACGTCACTGTGGATATGTGCAGTTGATCTTAACAGTATAAAGGATATTTCATTATCATCATTATTATTTATTTTTATTTATCTATTCACTACATCTTTTGACAGGGACATTCCGATTCCGCTCAGTTCTGCTGATATCCAGCAGATCCGCTTTTCAAGGAAGCCCTGTACACAGTATACATAAACTTTCAGATTAAAACAAACAACCGAACAAACAGAAATAAAACAAAATTTATACAGTATTTACAAATCATTCTTTACGATTATTAGTATTCTCCATTTCACCCATAGTCTGTATCATTAATACGCTGTAATCTCTTCTTTTTATAACTATTACTATAACCCTCGTTTCTGTTCTAGGAGAAAGAAAAGAAAAAAGAAGGTGTACAAAACTATATAGAACAATGGAAGTTCCATAAAAATTGGACGAAAAATAAAGGAAGTAAAAGGAATTCTAGAGTTTGCATGATTTCTATAAACCGTGGTCATATCGGTCTGTGTCGCAAGTGTACAGTGATTTCGTAAGAAAAGGAATGGGCAAAAGAATAGTTAAACGACGATAGGAAAGACACAATATCTGATGTGCATAGGGATGATAATAATAGTTTTACTATTTGCATAATTTATGTTTGCGTGGCTGACGTCACTTTTTCGTGAACACAAACTCACATTTTTTTTTTTAATTCTTTGTCCAGACACATTTTACTTTCAACTTCCTTTAAAGGTTTAGTTCAACTTCGGGAGTTGTCATTTTTAAAATGTTCTAGTTATCATATTCGATGCATATGTGTAGGTCTGTTGTATCAAAAAACATTCTACCATATAAAAATTTTGCAATAAAGTCTAAAATATAAGGAAATATCACTATTTTTCTCAATAAACCATAACTGTCGACGGTTTAGACTAGAAACATTCTTATCATAACTATTGTTCATATTTTGAATATTTTAACAATACTTAACATTGATTATCCTGATTAAAATTTTTACATTGGTTGTCTCTATCCGTATCTCACATTTTAGAACTATTTTGAAGCACTAAAGCTGGGTTTTTGTTTCATTAACAAGTGATAAATAATACCTTTAATCCATCCTTACTATCAAAACTAACGTAGAGACTGATCAAAAGGAAAAAATATAAAAAAATGGAACACAACTTACAAGTTGGTGAAGTGGTAAAAGGAAGTATGTCCTTTGCAAAATGCCCCCGGCCTTTGTTCTTTGATGAGATCAATCAAACCAGCCTTTTCGCGGGTCTGTATCAACAGAGAAAGAGTGTGATAAAGAATAACATACTGAGCTATCAATGCATTTCATTTCACGATCTTTTATGCAGTCCTTGAGCGAGATATTGCACATATAAAAAGGCAATGAGAATGAAAAGTAAAGTGATGGTCAGTACAGAATACAATCACGGTACATGTGTATGTGGTTTTTTTTTTTCTTTTCATTAGCTCTGTTATTGTCACTGTTCATTCATTCATTCATTCATTCATTCATTCATTCATTCATTCATTCATTCATTCATTCATTCATTCATTTTTGCCATCCCCAACAGAACTAGTAACTAAAAATGTTTTCACATAAGTACATATGATTATATGGCAACATTACAAAGCATTACAAAATATCGTTATTATTACTGTTGCATTAATATAATTGTTATTATCGTTATCCTTTTATTATCATCATCATAATCACGATAGAAAAGAACATTATATTCACAGGAGGTGTCGTGAGGGTATATGTATTTTGCCGACGAAGGTTAACCCTATTATTGTTGCATATTGAAAGAGTATAAAGACATGTGTTCTTATAATGCAATCCACTGTATCATACCGGTAGGTTTTAATGCGAAGTTAAAACACACACACACACACAAAAAAAAAAAAACAAACAACAAAGAAGAAAACCTCTCAACCGATCATATTTTGAAAAAAAAAAATAAATAAATCTTTGGGCACTCACCTTATCTATGTTGATTTGAATTGGTTTCAGAGGAATGAAGGAAATGTTTAGGCGATGGATTTCGGAGTTCTGTCGTACGGTCATCTGAAAAGTCCGACTCCCGCACTTTGGAATGCTATTGCATATGATAAGCGGCTGCAGCGAGAGAATTCCAAACGCAAGGAAGGCGAGATCTTAAAGGGATCGTATAGTTTTGGTTGAGACCTAATTTCAGGATTCTAACATTTTTTGGTGAGATAATGAGAAACCTCTTATGAAATATAAAAGAGCATGTAATTCTATGAGGAATTGAACATTTATTTGATGAAAACTGGTTTTGAAATGGCTGAGATATCCAAAAAAGAGCGATTCTAATAAAGTGTGGGACCCACACTTTATTACGATCGCTTTGTTTTACTTTGTTTTTGGATGTTTCAGTCATTCCAAACCCGATTTTCATCAAATGAAGTTTGAATTCCTCTTAAAATGGTATGCTCTGTTCTATATACTAAGTGTTTTCATGGTATCTCGCAAAAAGAAAAAAGCCCAATTCTCGTCTCCACCAATACTGTACAATCCCTTTAACCCAGATAGTCAGATAGACCTCCAGACAGACAGATATTTACATAGATATATACATATACGGAACATGTGTACACACACACACACACACACACATATTTTATCATTCATCATATATATGTGTGTGTGTGTGTGTGTGTGCGCGCGCGCGCGGCAACACAACACAACAATATTGGTAAGATATAGGGTAACTGGAAATTGTTTAACTCATTTATAGAAACTGAACCGCCAGAAAGTACCCGTTTTTTTTTTTTACAGTTTTATGCTTTACCACTTTTATTGTTTTTGTATAGAATGAATAATTAGAGGTAAAAAAAGAGGTGTATCAGAATCATTTCTGAGACACACCATTCTCTTGGTTAAGTTTGGGTCGGTTTTCATATAAACATAGTTTATGAAAGACAAAAGTAAACATGCAATGAGAAATTTTACATAATTTAGAAATTTGTCCAAATGAGAGTGATATTGTTGCACATTCTAGGGAACAACATGCCTTTATGTACGGAATGTTCAGTTGCTAAAGGATAAACAGGAGACAGTAACAAGAAAGCAAAGCCTTGTAGGCAAGCTTGTCGCCGAAAAAAAAAAAAATCAATAATTAAATCAATACATTATAATGACTCTAGAGTAATCTAGCTGCTCGTGATACGAACTGATGATTATAAAAAGAAAATTATTCAGGTAAAATTAAAGCCTAAAAACACTCATACACAAAGAGCCTAACAAAAGGAATTACATTATTGATATAATATAAATTGTAATTATATAATTTATATAAATGCATATAATCATATCATATATACATGTATATATATATATATATATATATACACATAATTTATATGTTCCTAGTGAAATCTGTTTGATTGTATAAGTGTATCATGTGCATGTGATTTGCATGAAAAGGAAACAGAGTGTATGTATGTATGTATGTATGTATGCAGAGTATGATGTGTACGTGTGTGTGTGCCTGTGAAATATACTATGTCATCAAATGCGTGCATAGCTACATGCACGAAAAAAAAATATTATAATGTTTATTCTGCAATGAGAAATAAGAATTATGACAGGGCTATAAAGAAATATTGATCTGAATTCTTAAAGAATATTTTGGCCATATTCCTCTCCTCCCAGACGTGGCTGGTTTTCTAAGAGAACTGGCCGTGACAGGCTCACATGACTATCCGAACAAAAATCTTCAAAAAAAAAGAAAAAAAGATTTAAGTCCATAGATTGGTCGTGGTAACAATTGACACGCCAAGTCTTTGAGAATGTTTGAGGGAGACATCTTTAATTTCAGTGGAAAATCCAGTCCAAATAAAAGTTTGTCTGAAAAAAGAGTAAAATCTTATAAGCTCAACGATAAAAATTTGACTGAAATCTTATCAAAAATAAGGAAGTTATGATATTTTGAAGTTTTGCTGATTTCTGCAAAACTGGTACAGTGGATATGAATGTGCAAACGGGTGAGCTAACCATGTCATGCCCTCACAATTTTCCATTGATCGTAAAAAAAAAAATGACGAAAATTCAATGTTTACGTCATTGAAGTCTGAAATATGATGTCATTCCTGGTTGAATGACTCCAGAATAGTGATCAGATAGACATACAAGGATAGACATACAAGAATGAAAGATTAGACATTTCAAAATTGTATGTGCAAATTATATGGCAAGTTGTGAGGGAATGACATGCTCACTTTGCTATTTGCATATTCATATTGACTGTTCAAAAACTGTTTTCTGGAAAATTAGCGAAAAGTTGAAATGTCATAAAAGCCTTATTTTTCACCCGATTTCCATCAAGATTTTACTGTTGAATTTGTAATATTCTACTCTTTCTTATAATGCGAACTTTTTAATATATTTGGACTAGATTCGCCCTTTGAGGGACAAGGAATGACGAATAGTGGAACAGTAGATTTTAAGTGGTCACGGGCTACCATTTTGCAACTGAGGTATTGGTGCGTATCGCACCATCAATATAATTATCTTATCATCTGCCTTGTTTGTTCAATAGTTTGTCAACAGCTATTCCGAACTCATATCGGTTTCTTTATTCTCCTTACCTTTCCAAAAACTCTCTTGCCAAATGTAGCATTTGTCACCGTCAGACCCCCCGATGTGACGTTTGAATTAATATCTGGAAAGATAGAGGGGGAAATGGCAAGTCAATGAAAAAAAAAAAACAGATTTTTTTTTATTTGTTATTGTTTTATTTTACAAAGAAAAGCAGACATTACATGATTTAAGGTTACCACCTCTCATCAGTCAGTACTTTTGTACAAAACATTCTTAACACGCTTAACCACTCCATTTAACTTTGACTTGGTAATACAGTGGTCAATGATCCTATGACTCACATTGTTTTGTCCAAAAATTTGTCCAAAAATCATCAATTATAATAAAAAATTATGATAATGATAATAATAATAATAATAATAATAATAATAATAATAATAATATTATTATTATTATTATCATTTACTAACAATAATAGTATTATTATTATCATTAGTAGTAGTAGTATAGTTGATATTTTAGAGCGCCTTTTCCACTGGATACAAAGCGCTATGATATGTCATTCCTGATCGCCATAATTTTATAGGAGATAGAATATTCAAACTCACCAGGCAGTGACAGTATAGTCCAGGGCATAATAACTGTAGATCACTACTACCATTACTACTACCATTACTACTAGTAGCACTACTACCACAACCACTACCACTACTACTACTACTACTACTACTACTACTACCACTACCACCACTATAACTACTATATACTACTACTGTCATTACTACTACTACTATCCATTACAACCATTACTACTACTACTACTACTACTACTACTACTACTACTACTACTACTACTACTACTACTACTTATATGGTACACCTACTGCAACTATAACACTATTAATAACCGTTAATTCTTGCAACTATTGCTAAATTTGTTTGGGTTTGTTGGGCTTATAATAATGGGGTTCGCTTACGTATTATGTTAGCTCAGTGAAGTTGAAGTACAATGGGTAGCCTTACTATCCTCTCTTACTGTTAACTACAGTAAAAAGCAATCTTATGATTGTACACCAGTGTTATCATGTAACATGTGAATTGATCACAGAGGAAACAACATACTATTCTTTTGTTACCATTGTTCCTGACAGGACGTTTATCACTACAATTGTCACGAATTTGACGATACCACAGATGCTAGTGTATACTACCATCCCTTCTTTGAACAACTTCTCGCGGTATTTACATCTCAGAATAACGACCGCCATGATACCTTAGATGAGAAACACGATGACGTCATAAGATGGGTAAAACTTGTATGTAGTTTTCATCTTCTTCATTTTACTTCCTTTTTCTCCTCCTCGCCATATCCTTGTATAGTTCCTACAGCGGCGTATACATTGTACCAACAACGAATGCACGTATCAAAGAGTCTCGTTTACCGTATTTAGAGTTGCTATGCCATTTTACCACTAGGCCTTGACTTACTTCTTACCCCAGCACTGTAACAAGGAACTCATCTATAACAGGGCGAGGGGTCTAGATTGCACCTACACGAAGAGGAATGTGATTATAACGATATATGCACCATCTTGATCAATTGTCTTCGTATGGGCAAAGATTCGAACCCAGGGCTCCAAGCTCTATCCACAATGTAGGCCTACACAAAGTGTTCTTTAGTCAACTTTATAGTGTTGACTTACCTCTTCCCGGCAAAGCTGACCGCTCTTGACCAAAGGCGAATGGTTGCGTCCACAGCGTGGTGGGGCTGAAGCGCTGGACTTCGATTAGGAAGCCGATTCCAAAGAGAGCCAACGCGACGACGAAACAGACACGTTTCCTTCTCCACTCCATCTTCCTCGCCGTAGATCAGAGGGGGAAAAGAGGGAAAGAACTCGCCTTCAAACTGCGAGACACATGACTTTGACAGAGCCTGCATTAGACAACAGCCGAACGGGAGATACCAGAAGACGGAGGTAGCTCGCGCATGATAATTGTTACCCGGGCTGCACCGCTTATAAGCGGGGAGGCAAACAACTTGTATTCATGCATCTGTTGCGTTGTTTTCAGAAAACGAGAAAAAAAAAAACCCACATGCGTAACAAACCGAAGGTAACCAAAGATGAGCTCTCACTTTACATGTATACCTGGTAGCAGAGGGCACTATACGAGTAAGAGATCATTGTATATACCCCTTTTCACTCTCCGCAGATGCGATCCCGCTTGTTCGTCCATTGTTCGGAGGGAACAATGGTCTAATGTACACTTTTCCGACTTCCACCCTCCGTACCAACGTGTTCTGCAAACAAGAACCAACCAACCTTTCTAAAAAGAAAAAAAAATGGGGGGGGGGGGGGAAGGGGGCTTGTACGCAATACATTGAAGACACGCAGCAAGTATTCGCAAGCATTCGTTTTCAGAAAAGAAAAAAAATAGATAGCTTACTTTGACAGGCAGAGTGGGAGTGTAATGGCAACTTTTTCTCATTCACATAAATGGTAACCCCATCTCTTACTCGTATTTGTTTTGTTTTGTTTTATTTTCCATTTAAGAATGTGGTTGGATAGCTTATATTCAGCTACACTAGATGGTCTTCCATGCGATCCAGTTGGATGTGAGGCGGACCACTTCGCCGGCTTATGCGCTCTGTCTGGTCTATCATACTTTTTGCGATGACCGAATAAAGCAGGGTCTTTTTTGTTGTTGTTGTTGTTGTTGCTGTTGTTGTTGTTGTTGTTGTTGTTGTTGTTGTTGTTGTTGTTGTTGTTGTTGTTGTTGTTTCTGTACAAGCAAGAATTCTATCTGTCTCACACACGGAACCTTCATTTTGAGTCCTATCCGAGAGATTGTTTTGCCTCTTACTATTAGGGGACAGTGTGATTACACTCAACATTGCCCAGTCATACTCGGGAATCGAGCCCCGGGCCCTGTGGATACAAAGAGGCAGACGCATTATATACCGGATGAGTCAATTAATCACCGCCCCGAGTCAAATCACCGCACCTTTCTAAACACGACTCAAATAAGTAACGAATGAAAAGAAAGAGAAAAGGAAGCCTTGCCTGGAAATCATAGGAAGATCAATCCGCTTTCCAGTTGTCTGCCATTAAAGAGTATAGTATAAACATTTGTATTTGTAAGGAGTTGATTGAAATCTAATTTAGATACCCTCCAGTCTGGGACGAAGTGAATTTGAATATGAACTTAGTTGTCGGGTTGGTGGCATCCCACATGCAGGTGTTAGACAGCTATTGTTCCTTAGCATAGTTAAGTTTGCAGCAGCCAGAGTATGTATAGGCATCACAGCTCACAAGAAGTGAAGCTGCCACACCCTGTCTTGCCACCAGACAGACCAGACGCTGCAGAGCCTTGTCTAGCAGTGATGCCTCAACTGGGGTGTCTAAGGCCCAACTACGGCTGTTAAGGGTATAGTGGAGCCTCGTCCACCTGGACAAGGTTTTAAAGCTCACACAACCACCGGGTCGAGACTCCACAGGCGTCTCCTGTTCAGCCGCTGCCTGATCCGTTGGCCCGGATTTCCCTCGCCTTCACCGTTCACTGAACCGTGGTTGGCCGGTCGAAGGACGACTTTGTCGCCCCGACATACTCTCCAAGCGCTCCGCGTTCGCCGTTTCCAAGGACACAAGGCTGTCGTCATATATTATATGGAGAACGCCGATTCGCGAAGCCAAGTCAGTATAATAACATTCCCCATTATTTGATAAACCGGAACCACAAGTTTGGACTGAACCGAACTGAACGCTGAACAGACATTATATGGTCAGGGATATGATTTGTTGTGGCAAGCCACATGCCCACGCCGTCTTATAGGTCAATATTGTGAGAAGTTCTATGTCACTTGGTTACTTAGGTGGTTTATAAGTAATAAAGATTAATATTGAGGTTATTAGTTTTGGAATTAGAAGGTTGTTAGTATTTGACGCATGGAATAACAGTTATTTAATTTGGAAGATATGTTTAAGCTCTAAGCTCAGAAGATTTATTGTATGACAGGATGTATGATTTGAAGACATGATTCCACCTTAATTAATGCACACATAATTTTAACGGTACCTTATCTCTTCATATATTTCATTTCGGGTGATCAAATTGCCTCATCTAGATCAATAAGCTAGTTCACGTGTAACACACTGTGACAGTACTGCCAATTTATTGTGAAGAAGTTTCATAATACCTTGAAATTTCTGAGCCGGAACAAAGTCATCATCACGTTGCTTGTTACTGTGATGGAGAATGATAAGAACTCCTCAAAATGTGTAAACATGGTATCGTGCTCTTATTTATCATGCAGGCCATGCTCTCTTCAGCGTTAGTGCCGTTCTTCAAGCGGGCCCTGTCAGCTTAAATGTTTTAGAATTACATGTATCAGGTACCCTCCCCCATTTAATACTGAATTGCCGAAATTATCTACATGGTTTAAGAGCAATAGATTGTCACTCAACTTAAAAAAGACAAATTTTATTCATTTTCACAAAAAGAAGCATAAAAATGAAATGCGTCATTTGAATATTATGGTGGATGGTATATTATTGGAACTAAAAGAAAGTGTCAAATTCCTTGGAATATATATCAATGAAAATTTGAAATGGAATGCTCATGTGCAATATATCTCAGATAAAGTGTCTCGTAACGTTGGTATACTCTGTAAGCTTAAGTATTATGTCCCAAAGAATATTTTATTTATGCTTTATAATTCCTTGATATTATCGAACATCTCATATTGTAACATTGTTTGGGCAACTGCGAAAAGTCACATTGACAGTATATTGCTTCTGCAAAAGAAAGCAATTCGTGTATGCACCAATTCAGGTTATCGGGACCATTCAGATCCTTTGTTCGCAGAATTAAAAACACTAAAGGTAAATGATATTAACTTTTTGCAAAATTCACTTTTTATGTTTCGTTTGTGTAACGGTCAGTTGCCATCTTCTTTTTTCTCATTATTTCATTTAAACAAGGATATACATTCTTATCCCACAAGGCAATCTGATAAATTTCATCTACAAAATCCTAAAACGGTGATGGCTCTGAAATCTATCAGACACACTGGACCTGATATTTGGAACTCTCTTCCTTCAGAAATTCGAACTTTAAAGTCTATGTATTCTTTCAAGAAAGCTGTAAAGACAATGCTGCTCTCTGGATATCAGTGATCTTATAATGTCATTGCACTTGTATTGTACATGAAATTCCCTCGTGGAATTATCGTTGTTCTGAATTTATTGCGTAATGTTATGTAACCGACCATGACCTGTAACTGTTCACCTGAACCTCGGTGAGAAAATACTTTGCCATGCTTTGCTATTCAGAGATCCAGGTGTTCTAACTTTGTGTAATAGTGAAAGCAGACAGACCTCTCCTCTCTCCTTTCTCCTATCCCTATCTCTATGCAAGTGATCCCTTCCCTATTTTCCTATATGTTATGTATTATGTACGAGGGCTGCATGCAAATCAAGCAATGCTTAAGCTGTAGCCCTTCTGCGTTATTCATTGCATCACTGTTCTGTTGGACATTTATGTACCTAGCAATGAAGAAATGTATTGCTGTATATTCTAAAGGTAATGAAAAAACTCATTTTGTTAGGAACTAATGTTCATGTATATCCATTTATATGTATGGTACCATTAATGTATATGATATATGTTTATGTATCTGCATGAGCAATGATATAATGCAGGAACCAATAAAATCAAATCAAATCAAATTTTTCGTGATGGATCATCGCGGCTACATCTTGTCCTAATGATCGACGTGAGTATAGCACTCGACAGGACTCGAACTCGCGTCCTCCATTTAAAAATCAAGAGTGTTATATCCACTGTATCACATTGTACCTACTGGTTATGTTTCAAGGACAATAGGGAGCTTTAGATTTTCGCGACGGGGACGTTCAGAGGGGAAATATAAAAATAAAAACTGTTCTGAGAATGCGTAGAATTGCGTATCAAAGTCGGTCTATTTATAGCTCGCGTCGTCTGAGTTTTCACTACGTGGTCTGTGGTATTTTTACGTCCGCTCAATTCACGACGTAGAGAGCTACTTCATGCACCTATCATATGGGGCGCCATTCTATTTTTCAATAGGTTACGTCTCGGCGTAATCCAAAGCTGTTTTTCAACACGACGCAGGGAAGACGAGAACGTCCAGCTCAAGCGTCGTCTCAAACGTTCTTGCCGCAAAACTAAAGACTCTGGCAGGCCGCATGTAGCGTGCCCTCATTTGGCAGAGAACGCACATCGCTTAAAGGGCAAGTCCACCTTCATAATTTATACAATCATGTGGATTGAGTGAATGCAGCAATATTAGTAGAACACCCCAGTGAAAGTTTGGGGGAAAATCGGACAATCCTTTCAAAAGTTATGAATTTTTAAAGTATCTGCGTAGTCACTGCTGGATGAGAAGACTACTACAGTGTATGATGTCATATGCGTACAGCCATATAAAGAAAATAAAAAGAGAATTTCACAAAACTTTACTTTTTGAATAAAGTGCACATTTCTTCGACTTGTTACTGACATATATATGTTAAGGGTAATATTATTCTCCCTGCCTTCTGAAAGAGAGAAGTCGCGTGTTCTTTTGTTATGCGAGAAAAGTGAAAATATGTTGAATTTTCTTTATTCTGTCTTTGTATCGTTGTACTCATGTGACATCACAAGCTATAGTAGTCTTCTCATCCAGCCTTGAGTGAGCAGAAACTTCAAAAATTCATAACTTTAGAACGCATTGTCCGATTTTCCTCAAACTCTCAATGATGTGTTCTACTAATATTGCTGCATTCACTCAACCCACATGTCTATGAAGGTGAACTTGTCCTTTAAGTTTTGCAATCTTTTCTTTTCTCTCTGTTCCCAGTGTTCAGAGAGTTTCTTGTGAATCTGTGCTATTATTTTTTGATGTATGCCCAGGAAGATTTTCTCTCTGTTTGACACTTCCATAGAACTAAACTATTTATCCCTCCTCCTTTTTTTTTTAATACAGATATACAACACTATAAATTCACAACAATAAAGACTAGAAATACAATCATACATTATACACATGTTTATTATCACAGTGTACACTGTACTTGTATCAACAGCTGGCAGCAACACTTTGGCTTGTTTGAAGTACATGTAGTTTGTATTTCCATTGTACATCACAGACATAAATAGTCTTACCTACATTAAACCAGTTATCATATAGCTACCAATAGATTTCCATTCATATTATCACAGCATGAACTGCAACATTGCGAGCTGCAACCCATTCAAGACAAATCAACTTACATGACCCCACAGAAGATTTCATCTTTCACTTCAAAAGGTACCATGGCAATGTCTCAAGTTTGAAAGTCGTTTGCCAGCACACATTTGTACATTCTAAGAAGTGCCAACTTTACTCCGCAATCTGCTTGTTGTAGCTATTCAATTCAATTCAATTCAATTCAATCATAGTTTATTTCCAATCAATCAACGAGAATCAAGAAAAAAACATAGTACAAATTTCCAATCAACGAAAATCAAAACATAGTACAAAGTATACATGTTATGAAATGATATTGTTCAAACATTTGCAAAAGATTCATGTAGTATCCGAGATAAATTATATAACAACATATGTTTGAGGAACAATACATACCAATATACTTCGTGGACGTGCGGAAAATAGATTCGATTATGGAAAATAGTGATCCACTAAAAAGCAAAGCTTGTGGGACGTGGATCGCTAGATAAGTAATGAGTAAATAATGTATTATTCGAGGGTTTTTTACAGCTATTATATTTGATATAGATTATCTAAATCATTTGTAAAATATATATATATATAATTTATACATATATATATAATTATATATATATATATATACATATATATATATATATATATATATATATATATATATGTGTGTGTGTGTGTGTGTGTGTGTGTGTGTGTGTGTGTGTGTGTTTGTGTGTGTTTTCGTGCGTATCTGTGTATGTCTGTTATAGTATGCTTGAAAAATAGAACAATCAGATCCACTGGAATTGCGTAAATATTGAGATACGCAGGTCGGGAAAAAAATATATGAAATATCAATGCTAATGCCCGGACACTGTTCACTGAACCTCGTGTACCTGGTAAATATGACAAGGACAACACACACGTACGCACATTACCCACACACATACAAGACGCGAGACAGTACCGAGAGGAGAGAAGACAGTAACAATAGAAGTCTTCGAAGATCAAAAGACAGGAAAGGAAGAGGAGAGAAGAAAGAAGAGAGGTCTGCATACAGAACACGCAAAGTGCTGCGACATGAGGACAGGTGAAAACTCAAGCATGAATTAAAACAATTTAAATTATCTAAAATTATAAGTAGAGAGTACATGTTTTCTGAATTTGTATTTAAATGTGACGAATTTGGGGGAATCTTTTAAACTATTATCTAAATTATTCCAAAGTTTGGGTCCGGTATAAAGAAATGTACTTTGGGCATGTGCGGTTCTCATTAATGGAAGATGAAATTCACCGGATCGACGCGTGGGGTAGTTATGTACATGACTGTTTCGATGAAATAAGTCATGAAATATTTTAGGTAAAAAATCACTGTTATAATTAAACATAAACTGGCCAAGTTAAAACACATACAAATCTTTTATTTTTAGTATTTTATGGTCAAAAAACAAAGCATCTGTATCAACGGCGTAAATTCGTACTGAGGAGTGGGGGGGGGGGGATGGTCACCATCACCACGATTACAAGCCCATAACCGGACCGGCGCAGCCTGGGGGGGGGGGGGGGGGAAGGGAAGCTTGGTGACCCCCCCCCCCCACCACACACACACAGACACACACACACACTTTACAGGGATCGGATGTCCCACTCTTTTGCATGGAATAAGTTATAGTGGGAGGAAAGTGGCAGCAAAAATATGAAGACGTTTTGTTCTTGTTGCTTTTTTTTTTTTTTTTGCTTATCAGATGACTTTCGGCGGAAAGTGAGACCTTAAAAGTATGAAAACATTTCTCTTTTTGTTTTTGAAATATCTGTGAGAGGGAGCGGAACGACCGAACGGGGGGAGGGTGTGTATCCCTCTCCCACACGAGGAAGATTTTGCATTTTCAGACCTGAAATTCAGCGATCTGGTGCACACTTTTGGTGAAATTTTGTTTTCTCTTCTTTAAAAAACAATAAGAAAATGAAATATTCACAATATATTATTGAATGACTAAATCGTGGTATTTCAGCTCTTGCTCCGCCTGTGCGACATCACTGTGAAGGCCTACTAAATAATGGGGCCTATCACCGGCGTAGACAGGATTTGATCTTAGGAGGAGCGGTTATGTGCCACGGAGGGAGCGAAGCAAGCGGGGGGGGGGGGGGGGGTATGGTAGGGAGGTTTCCCCCTCCCACGATGAAATCTTTTTGGATTAATAATTTAGACATTTTACAGTCCCAAAACTGTCGTTTATAGCTATATTTTTCGCTTTGGAAACTATAAGGTGGGCCGCACCTTGCGCAACTGCTGTCAATCACTGGCAGCAACATCAGGAGAATGGCATAGCAATTAAATTGAAAATTGTTGACATTTTACAGTCCAAAGACTGCCGTTTGTGGCTGTATTTTTTCGCTTTGGAAATTAAGGGGGGGGGGGGCACACCGGGCGCAACTCCTGGCAATTACTGGCAGCAACATCAGGAAAATGGCATAACGATTAAATGCGAGCGAGCGAAGCGAGTGAGCTTGAAAATTTTGATATTTTACCGTCTAAAAAAACTGTCGTTTGTGGCTGTATTTGTTCGCTTTGGAAATTAAGGGGGCGCACCGGGCGAAAACTACTGGCAATTACTGGCAGCAGCATCAGGAGGATGGCATAATGGTTAAATGCGAGCGAGCGAAGCGATCGAGCTTCAAAATTTTGACATTTTGCAGTCCCAAAACAGCCGCTTGTAGTTATATTTTTCGCTTTGGAAATTAAGGGGGGGGGGGGGGCGCACCGGGCGAAAACTGCTGGCAATTACTGGCAGCAACACAAGGAGAATGGAATAATGATTAGTAATGCGAGCGAGCGAAGCGAGAGAGCTTCAAAATTTTGACATTTTACAGTCCCCAAACTGCCGTTTGTAGTTTGTTCGCTTTGGAAATTTAGGGGGGCGCACCGGGCGCAACTGCTGTCAGTCACTGGCAGCAACATTAGGAGAATGGCACAGCGGTTAAATGCGAGCGAGCGGAGCGAGCGAGCTTTAAAATTTTGACATTTTACACTCCAAAAACTGCCGTTTGTAGCTATATTTTTCGCTTTTGTTTGTCCCACTTTTATGGGGGAACCACCCCCCCCCCCCTCTCATCGACGCCTCTTCATAATATGAGGGTGCTTTTGTTAAAGGACAAGTTCGCCTTCATAAACATAAGGATTGAGAGAATGCAGCAATGTCAGTAGAACACATCAGTGAAAATTTGAGGAAAATTGGACAATCGATGCAAAAGTTATGAATTGTTAAAATTTTTGTGTTGAAACCGCTGGATGAGGAGACTACTACAGCTTGTGAGTCATATGCGTACAACAGTATAAAGAAAATGTAAAGAAAATTCAACATATTTTCACCTTTTTTTTTTTGCATAATAAAAGAGCACTTGACCTGCCTCTTTCTAAAGGCAGGGGGAATGATATTACCCCTATGTCGGTAACGAGTCCAGGGAATGTGTACTTTTTTCAAAAGATGAAATTTTGTGAAATTCTCTTTGTATTTTCCTTATATTGTTGTACGCATGTGACATCTAAGTTATTTATACAATGCAGTAGTCTTCTCATCCAGTGGTTACTGCATTAAAACTTCAAAAATTCATAACTACGTCTTTTGAACGGGTTGTCCGATTTTCCTCAAACTTTCAATGATGTGTTCTGCTAATATTGCTACATTCTCTCAATCCTTATGTTTATGAAGGTGAACTTGTCCTTTAAGTGAAAGATCTGCTCCACACTCTTTGATAAATTAGGGAAATATACGTCAATATCAAAAGTGTACAAAGTTTATCGAAAGGGATCCTGTATTCAAGTTCAAGTTCAATCATAGTTTATTTCCAATCAAAGAAAATCAAAACGTAATGCAAAGTATACATATCATACAATGATATTGTCTACACTTTTACAAAAGGTTCATGTAATATACGAAATAAATTATATACATCAACATATGTACAATAATCAGAAGGAACGATGCGTATACATGTATACTTCGCGAGCTTTCAGAAAATAATTTCAATTTTGGAAAATAGCGATCCACAAAAAAGCAAAGCTTGTAGGACGTGGATCCCTAGATAATTGATGAGTAAGCAATATATTATTCAAGTTTGTTTTATTATTTTCTTACAGCATTTATATTAAATATAGATTACTTAAGTCGTTTGTAAAAATATAGCTATACGCTGGCTTCGACAATAATAGGAAATAAGTATCAATGCTAATGCCCAGACGGTGTTCATTGAACTGGTGTACCGGGAAAATATAAGAAGGACGACACACTCGTACAGACATTCAGTTACCCACACCCATATACGACGCGAGACAGTACCGAGAAGAGAGAAGACGGTGACAATACAAGTCTACGAGGAACAAAGACAGGAAGGAAGAGGAAAGAAGAATAAAGAGAGAAGAGAGGTCTGCATACAGAACACGCCAAGTGCTGCGACATCAGGACAGGTGAAACCTCAAGCATAAATTAAAACAATTAATTCAGATTATCTAGAATTATAAGTAGATAACAAATGTTTTCTGAATTTGTATTTAAATGTGAGGAATGAGGGTGAGTCTTTTAAGCTATTATCTAGATTATTCCAAAGTCTGGGTCCGGTATACAGAAATGTATTTTGGGCATGTACTGTTCTCATGAATGGAAGATGGAATTCGTTGGATCGTCGCGTAGGATAGTTATGTACATGACTGTTTCGATGAAAAGAGTCGTGAAATATTTTGGGTAAAAAGTTGCTGTTATAATTAAACATGAACTGACCAAGTTGAAACACATACAAATCTGTTATTTTTAGTATTTTATGGTAAAAAAACAAAGGATCTGTATGTTCTCGTGTAGTTAGGTTAAAAACAGTTCTGAGTGCTTTCTTTTGCAATAAAAAAAGTTTATCAAGTAATATCTGATATGTATTACCCCAAGCAAGAATCCCGTAGTTTAGATACGGTAGTATCAAACTAGAGTAAAGAGTTAATAATGCACATGAAGGAAGATAATATTTTAGTCTGTTCATTACGCCAATGTTTCGTGAAATAGTTTTACATATGCTATCAATATGATTCCTCCATGAAAGCTTGTTATCAACGCAAACACCAAGAAATTTAAAAGTAGAAACTTCTTCTAGGGGAGTAGTATCAAATGATATATTGCCCGGGAGGCTATCTAAAGAGTTACTAAAAAGCATAAATTTTGTTTTTTGAATATTAAGTGACAATTTATTTGCGTATATCCATTGTATAACCTTTTTCAGTTCTTCGTTTACTGTTCTTGCTAAGATATTTGGGTCGGGATGGGAAAAGAAAAGGTTAGAGTCATCCGCGAATAATATGAATGATAGTTTCTCCGAGGATCTATGAAAATCATTGATATAAATAATGAATAACAACGGGCCTAGTAAGCTCCCTTGTGGGACACCACATGTTATCGTTTTATTTTGAGAATCAAAACCATTGACATGTACAAATTGGGATCTATTTGATAGGTAACTCGTGAACCACTCCAAGGCCTTTCCACGTATGCCATAATGGGATAATTTTGCGAGAAGTATTCCATGGTTAATCGTGTCAAAGGCCTTGGAGAAGTCCAAGAAGATACCTATCGTGTGTGAAAATGTGTCAAGTGCGTGTGTGACTTTGTCGATGAGGGCGAGTAATGCGTGTGTTGTGCTGTGGTTTTCCCTGAATCCAAATTGAACATTTGAAAATATGTCACAGGTTTTAAGAAAACGTACTGTCCGGATGTAAACTATTTTTTCAAGAATCTTGGAGATAGAAGATAATAAAGATATAGGTCTATAATTGTTGACATCATTCTTCTCCCCTTTCTTGAAAATAGGAATTACTTTCGCAATTTTCATGCTATTTGGCACATGGCCAGTTGTAAGCGATGAATTGATAATATGTACTAAGGGATCCACTATTTGAGGAATTATGTTTTTTATCAGG
Source organism: Diadema setosum (assembly GCF_964275005.1). Lineage (NCBI taxonomy): Eukaryota > Metazoa > Echinodermata > Echinoidea > Diadematoida > Diadematidae > Diadema > Diadema setosum. The sequence goes on along the minus strand of NC_092704.1, from coordinate 27,645,918 downwards.
TGGTTATCAATTCCGTCGTGGCCAGGACTTTTTCCTTCTTTCAAATTGGCAACAATCCTTACTATTTCTTCTTTATATGTAGGGTCAAAAAATATAGTTTTGGAGTTAGGTGTATCTAAAAAATCAGTAAAAGTTTTACTAGAAAGAGGAATATTTTGAGAAAGATTTTGTCCAATTGAAGAGAAGAAGTCATTAAAAATTTCAGCCATGCCAGCGGGAGTGTTGCTGGAGGCATCGCCCCATCGAACTTCAGTAATATTGGATGAATTGTTAGGTGTATTCATAGCATCTTTTAATATTTTCCATGTGTTTTTAATATCATTTTTATATTTATTTATCTGATTTACATAAAAGTTTTTCTTCCGCGTACGTAATAATGTGGTGAGTGTGTTTTTATATGATAGCAGAGCATTTGCATGTTTATGATAGCAGAGCATTTGCATGTTTATGATTGCAATACAACGATCTGGTGCATAATTCTGGCGATATTTGGACAATATTTTCCATTAAGAAAGTTCGAGATTTGTCCTCATCTCGGGAATTGCTTGGGGGATAAATGATTTGTCTGCCTAAACACATCCGTATAGGGGCGGGGCAAATGCCCCCTTGCCCCCCCCCCCCCCCCCAATAGATTCGACGCCCCTGATCTTCCCTGGGTATGCCCATAGATGTATCCTGACTGAGTCATCAGTCACTGTCGTTTCTCAATAATGATTCAGGAAATGGAGGGGGTTCAATTATAGCAGTGTATGTCGATGTTACTTTCTTCGCGAGAGAGCGAAGCGAGCGAGCGCCTGAGAAAATTGTATATATATATTTTCCTACAAGATAGCATATATTGTTCAGCTCTGTTACCTCAGTTCAGTTCAGTTCAGTTTTTATTTCTGCATTTCAAAATCAATACAAATCCACAAATCAACAAAATACTTACATAGTCATTTACACAGCTAGTATTCGTAACGTTTGGATCTTACATACATTTTTTTTTTTTCAAGAACGAATATCATATATGAAAGGAAGCAATAGGAAATGATAAAAATGAAATGCAGGGGACCATCATCATAAGCTAAGCTTGACGAGGAAGATGGCCCCAGGTAAAGAGATACATAAAGAAAATCTTGCCACTCACTGAGTGGGTACCTGTCTGAAGGCCGGCGTACAAACGTTATGCAATATGCCAAAATTGATACATATCACATTTCTGCTTCCTCCATTTTTTCCCTAAAAATTCAGGGGGGATGATTGTACAGGCCATCCCCCCGACCCTCCTCCATTTCAGGGGGGGGGGGATATATCCCCCCCCCCATCCCCCCGGGATTTACGCCCATGATCTGTATGTTCTCGGGTATGTAGATTAAAACAATATTGAGCGCTTTCTTTTGCAATTAAAAAAAAAGTTTATCTAGTAATATCTGATATGTATTACCCCAAGCAAGGATCCCATAGTTTAAATAAGGTAATATCAAACTAGAATAAAGAGTTAATAATGCAGATGAAGGAAGATAATATCTTAATCTGCTCATGACGCCGATATTACGTGAGATAATTTTACATATTATGTTATTGATATGATTCCTCCATGAAAGCTTGTTATCAACACAAACACCAAGAAATTTAAAGGTAGAAACTTCTTCTAGGGGAGTAGTATCAAATGTTATATTGCCTGGGAGGCTGTCTAAAGAGTTACTAAAAAGCATAAATTTTGTTTTTTGAATATTTAGTGACAATTTATTTGCGTATATCCATTGTATAACCTTTTTCAATTCTTCATTTACTGTTCTTGTTGTGATATTTGGGTCTGGGTGGGAAAAGAAAAGGTTAGAGTCATCCGCGAATAATATGAAAGATAGCTTCTCCGAGGATCTATGAAAATCATTGATATAAATAATGAATAACAGTGGGCCTAATAAACTCCCTTGTGGAACACCACATGCACTTGTTTTATTTTGAGAGTCAAAGCCGTTGACATGTACAAATTGGGATCTTTTTGATAGGTAACTCGTGAACCACTCCAAGGCCTTTCCACGTATGCCATAATGAGATAATTTGGCGAGAAGTATTCCATGGTTAATCGTGTCAAAGGCCTTGGAGAAGTCCAAGAAGATACCTATTGTGTGTGAAAATGTTTCGAGAGCGTGTGTGACTTTGTCGATGAGGGCGAGTAGTGCGTGTGTTGTGCTGTGATTTTCTCTAAATCCAAATTGAGAATGTGAAAATATATCACAGGTTTTAAGAAAACGTGCTGTCCTGATATAAACTATTCTTTCGAGAATCTTAAAAATAGAAGCTATATGTTATATCAGTTCTACTTCTTCTTTTTCCTGTACTGGGCACGACCTCCCCAGAGTATACTCTCACACTGAAAATTAAAACAGCTATAAGTATGTTAAAAAATGTAGTTACAACCAGATAGCCGTATAATGGTGACAACATAATCTATTGGTCCATAATAGTTGCTCTATGATTCACAAATTACTTGTCTTACCTCTTGGCAGATACCACGATTACAATCTGAAGAACAATACACAACAAAATTAATAGTAGGATGTTCACACACACACACACACACACACACACACACACACACCCATATACACACATACACACAATGTCACAGAGAAACATAAACACGTAGATTTCGGACCAATCAGATTGGGTCAAAGGTCAATGAAATAACGAGGACTCTCAGCCGTGACTCGGACGCGCGTGGTTGTGAAATTCGGCAGAAGCATGGTTGGAATATTTGTAAATATCTTTTCTTCGGAGTCAATCGATGATTTCAAATATTAGCGAAACTTTATCACAATTTATCATATTTCATCTGTTTTATCAGCCAGGTACCTGCTTGCAGTATTAGTAACATAAAAGATATAAATGATGAAAGTTCGATTCACCTTTTTGTATTTTCTTTTTCTTTTATTTTCCACAGAACATAGCATGACACAGGAAAATTACAAAATGATCTTGAGTTTCTGATAGTGAATTATACAGTGAAAATGAGAGGGAACATAGAATTAAAAACATGTATGCATAGATCTATGCTCTGAGGGAATTGAGGGGTTCCCCAAAAAGTAGAGCTACTCTGTGAACAACCCGTGCACTCGACAAAAAAATAAAATACAAAATATATGTAGCAATCAAAAACAGGGCAGATATTAAAGGACAGTGGAGACATGAAAAACGATTAACTAAAACAAAGACATCTATATACAAAAGAGGTATAAAGCGGTATAATGCCTACAAGCTGTTCATGAGGAGTCGGAACAAAGATGATCAAGTTGGTGGCTTGAATACCTAGTGATTCAGTGCAGCTGTAAAGCTGTGCTGATAGAATAGACAATGCATTCTATCATTTGGGGAGTATGATATTTGAATCTACTATGGATTAATTAGGAACACTGTCTCGTTAGGACCCAAACAGAAAAAGTTGTGACTTGCACTTGAAAGAATGCATAAGACGAGAGTTGTTTTTTTTTTTTCATTTCGCAGTCCAGAGAATTCCCAAATTCAGTGTCTGTGTATTTGAATGCATTTGGCAATTTGTTTGGAGATGGTAAAGACCTTACGAGAGATGTAGAATGAAAGCCATTGGGCTGTCTACTGGGCTATTATAGGCCTACCTGTGAAATAATTTGTTTATCGGAAATATGGAGTAACAAATACGTGGGAGTGCATTATTACTGTAATTACACATAAATTGTCGCAACTGAAAGAAATTTAAAATATTTCATTGTCAAATTCAATAGAGAATTGTGTATCTGAATTGGAACTTCAGGTGAATCCGCATGTAATAACAGCAGTTTATCAAACAAATGTAATGGTTGTTTACCCATGTTGAATTTACGGACAGGGATTTTGTTATGAAGGGACAAAAATCAAAACTAACGTTTGAATCAGATTTCTTCATGGATGTTTTCAACTGATATTGCTGATTTCACTCAGTATTTGGGTTTCATTTCCCTTTGAGATTAAAGAGCCTCAAAATCCTCTCGAAGTTGGAACTACAAAGTCCTTCGTAAAAAGCCTTAATGTTTAGACATGCCATAATATGAAACATTTTGGGTTTTAAATAGGCTATCATTAACCCATAAAAATACTTGTGAGCCTGCTTGATGAGTAATGTTCTCTTTTGGTTCAATTTGTATCATTACTTCATATATCATTGCTTTGGAACAAATAAACTATTTCTGATTCGGAAAATCCTTGAATATTCACGGATGACATTCAGTACCCTGAGTATCCTTTGCTTTCAAAAAAGGCTAACCTCTTTAACGTGTTTAAAGCATTTATTTGCAAACTTGCCCTTAATTTTCCTTGTGGCAACGGGCATTTTGATTTGAACTGAATTGAGAATCGAAATCGAAATTATGCGGATCTGCAGGAGACTGTAGTGTATCAATATTATCAAGTAATGTTATTTCACGATAAAAAAAAACAACAACAATACAAACTTTGCATCATATGCAGCTTGAGCTAACTCTGCTATTACTGGTGGCTGTCTGTTTGTATACAGTGGTCATGGAACTTTGTGGCAGTGATATTGATCGGGCTAACGTGTTAGTATGCCAATCCAGTTCCTGCCAATTTCTGTTCGAAGAGAGCATCAACACGTTTGCTGTGATCCTCAGACATGATGTTCTTCCAGTCCCCGACAATCCCTGTAATGAATCAGATGGAAACGTAATGAACATTAATTAAATTTACAGACAAACATTGAGACGGCATTAAATATGGTGGACTGCTCTATTCGGGTGCATGTCAGAAGCTCGTCACCCACGGGTCATACACCCTACGACTTATACTACACGAGTCATACAGCCCAAGAGCTGGACACTTCAGTGAACAAGGTCCACGAGCTCTACATCAACCAAAAGAGGCCCAAAAGATACATTATGATCCATGAGATAGACACTATGCTAATAAGGCCCATGAGCTCGACGCTATTATACAGGCGAATAAGGCCCACGAACCAGATAGTCCATGGGCCAAGACCCGAAAAATGGGTTGTTGGTACCACCTGAGGTGGCACAACCTTTTTGGTGTCAGTTTGTTTGTCAGGCATAGATATGCTTATCAAGCTATGATAGCATTTCCAAATGATGAGTAGCTTAGTCATAATAAATGATTTTTTTTTATCAATTTGGTCTCGTTTTTATATCCCTATACTTCTGAATCGAAACTAACCGCTATACAAAGAAGAGCACTGTCTTCCGTATGTCCACAGGTGTTCTGTTGTAAACATAATAGAGTCACTAGACAAATAGGCCACAATATATTTGTAATCGTCCATTAGAAAACCATGAGGCAAAGGGACAATTTTGAATTTGTAATGGTCCATAAGAAAATCAGTACGCAAATGAATCATTATAAAGTTGTAAGTGTCCATTAGAAAACCACTGTTCTAATGGTCTTAACATGGAAAGTGAAAAAAAGTAGACCATAAGAAAACCATTAGAGATATAGCCCATTGGACCATTCCAAAACCTTTATTCAAATGAAGCACTAGACATTTGCAATGGTCCATTAGAAACCTGGAAAGGAATTCAGGATACAGAATAAAATGTACAAATTACAATGAATGATAGTAAGTGTACTGGCAATTCAATACTAGAGTAAGAAATTGTCACCACAACATACATGCTTCATACCAAATGATAGACAAAAAAAAATATGTCATAAAACTCGTCATACATATGTTGTGTTGCATTCTTTCTTTTGCATCATGCACTGATAATTGTCGTCATGGCTAGAAAATCATTTCATTTTTGTTTAAAGTAACGGAGTGTGAAATTATATTTTGAAAGATTTTTGACATCCGTACGTTGCGATTCAATTGTTGCTGCAACTTATATGGAAACAAAATGTGTCGCGTGCAACGTCTTTGGAAAAACTGGAAATAAAATTACATTCTTCTCAAATAGGAAAATTAGTTTCTAATGGACTGTAGATTTCCAGTTTCTGTTGGTTCTGTTGATTTGTAATGGTCCACAGACATCCATGTAGACAAATAAGAAGCCATTAAGATGTCGCACAAGGATCAAACTTCTACGAGAATCATTGCCACTTTCCTATAGTCTATAATTCTTTCTTACGGATTTTTGACATGTAACTGGCGCTCAGTGTGAACGATAACCAACTATCGTGATCTTTACTGTCACTGGTAGCCTGAAGGAGAAAGAAAGCGGCTGGACATGGAGTCTAAACTCGTCTCCTGCTTGAGACTTACCCATCCAGCATGTCCAGTATCTACGTCACTGTGATCGACCTTCACGTATTTCGAACCTCTAAAGAGTTGTGTGAGAACTCATTAGAACAACTTGATACACGGAATATACCCTGAATTCGTTAACATTCGATGCTGCCAATTAATCAATATGATTCAAAATCTTTCCTTTATACATCAGCATGCATGCCCGTGACAGAGTGCACGAACCTTTTCTGAAGAAATTCTTGTTGTCACTGTCATCAACCGCTTCCTTGAAAGCTTTGGACACGTCGGTGCTCTCGCCCTTTTTCATGGCGTCGAACGAACTGAGTTTGACGATCTTATCTATGACGTCATCGGGGAGCGACTTGCCCATGAACTCGGCAATCTGCACCACAGCTTTCCGCGGATCCTTTAAGAGAACGAGAAAGGGGGGGGGGGGAGATAACGTCATTTATTCGTATCTGTATTACGGCGACAACATTTCGTATCTCCAAAATATAAAAATAAAAAATCATGGCAGCCAGAACACTATAATAAATAGTATCACATTTCCTTTGACATGCCGTGGGACCGGGCTTCAGCCTTGTTGGGGGTGAAAAGGCATCTAGGTTTCAGACAGGATATCACATAATATCACATATCACATAATATCACATAATATCACGACATAAATGATTATCTGACAATGAACTTTAAAAAAAAATGGATTTCCACCAAAATATGAGATACAATGTTCTGTCACCCCAGCGACGGTATGCGGACGTTGTTGTCCATTTTAGGGAGGTGAATTGGCTCAGTCGGTAGCGCGTCTGCTTCACGATCCTAAGGGCCCCGGTTCGAACCCGAGTCTGGACTGAGCAATGTTGTGTGTAAGCATACCGTCCCCTCTAGCAAGAGGCAAAACACTCTGTCCCTCGGATAGGACATAAAATGGAGGTCCCGTGTATGAGAGAGTAACAACTCATGCACGTTAAAGATCCCGCTTCATTCATTCATCGCAAAGAGCAGGGTGTTTATTCCCGGTGAAGTGGTCTCACCTCACATCCAACTGGACACCATGGAAGACCAGCTTAATGTAGCTGAATATGGGCTATCCAGCCATCTTCTCAGATGGAAATGAACAAACAAACAAAATTTTCAAGAAAGACAATCTTTGAAAGTGGTTAATATTTGACTTTGAATGAACAAACAAACAAAATTTTCAAGAAAGACAATCTTTGAAAGTGGTTAATATTTGACTTTTATCAATTATCTCAGCTTTATTGTGTGCGAAAATTATTGAATTGTTTCTTTAGTTTTGTTTTTGTTTTTGTTTTTTTTTTGGGGGGGGGGGTAGGGGTGGGTTTGGTCCTTGGGGTCTGGGTGGAAGAAACCGTAATACAGCTAAAAGCAGGCACGCCAGGAACAGTCTCACATGAGCATTGGACAGTAACCCTTTCTTTCACTCACTCTCTCTCTTTCTCTCTCATACACATTGACACACACACCCACACATACAGACATACACACACAGGCACACACTCTTTCTCTCTCTTTCTCTCTCTCTCTCTCTCTCTCTCTCTCTCTCTCTCTCTCTCTCTTTCTGCATAGAGCCCGGAAATAATTCAAAGTATCCACGAGTCCGAGGGAAGAGCATTTGGCACAAAGTTTTACCCATATGATCGATCATTGTTGATACTGTAGCGTAATTTCACTTTTGTTTTAAAAAAGATGGATCAAAATAATTGGCGAGAAGAAGAAGAAAATTTGTTACTCTAACCTGTTTCATGTTTTCGTAGGTAAGAAAGAGGACGTTGGGGTGATTTCTCAGCTTTGTCCAGTACAGGGTGTGGTCAAAGTAGTCTCCTCCCGGCACTTTAACATGAACATCGAAATAAACGAAGAAAATGTTCATGAGCGTTATTAAATCTAGACCAAGCAATCCACACCTGGCAAACTAATCTCAGCAATATCGATTTAGATTCTTATATTTTCCCTGTAGTAGTCCTTTGTTCGTGGAACATATTTGATAACTAATGCTCAACGTTATTTTTCATCCTCATGAAAACTATTAGATAACAGTAGCACATGCTGGAGAATGAAATCGGAGGGCACTATAATTATATCTGATATGATGCCTCAATGATCAAGAACTCGTTTTTGATGACGACGATCACAACAATTTTGACACAGATTTTGATAAATGATGACAAATATGATTCATGATGGAGACAATAATGATTATTATTCTTATTTCTGTCGTTATTATACATTAAAGAGATGACAAGATTTTTGCTCCTACGACAATTGTTCATGTCTTATTTTCTCTAAGAACTTAGGGTTAAGATTGTGATAGGGTCTTAGATTAAGTTTGATGTGAGGATTAGGATGAGGGTTGTGATATAATTGCGGGTAGAAATTGTGTTTGGCTTAGCGTGCAAGCAGCATTTTCATGGGAGCAATTGTCGCTGGAGCAAATGTCATGGAACTAAAGGAGTATAGAGCATGGGTCAGAAGAATGCAGGGGCGGATCCAGGAATTCCGTAAAGAGGGGGCGTGTTTACAAAATTAAAGGGGGGGGCGCACGCACCCCTCCCCCCATTTTTTTCTTTTTATTTCTTTTGTTTCAACAAAAAATAAAGGGGGGGGGGGCGTGCGCCGGTTGCGGTCCTCCCTGGATCCGCCCCTGAGAATGATGACAAGAGCTTGGATTCGGGAGAAACAGATCAGAAAATGCCATCGGGGCCAGAAATCGGTGTAGAAGGGGCATGGAAAAACAGAGTAAAGGAGCTGACCAAGAGAAATGCAATGGGAAACAAAGAAAGGCAAGTGAAGTGGCGACACACTGGCGAATCCGAGGGGAGGGGGCACACCTTTTTTTCGAAACATAAGAAATAAAAAGAAAAAATGAAAGGGCGACCTCTTTTTTTTTTTTTTGCTTGTCAGCCGATGAAAACTAGAAGTAGCACCAGATTTTCATGCCCCCCCCCCCTACGGAATTCATGGATCCGCCCCTGTGACAGGTTTGAAAGGGGGGGGGGGGGTGAGTGTAGAGCTGTTTTTCTTACATCTTCCCGCGAGGAATTCCTCCATGAATTGTTCAAACGATTCGTATGTAGGCAAGCTTTTAATGTAGCGGCAGAAGTGATAGTACGACACGGCCGTGTCCTTGGGGTTCCTGGCCACGTAGATGACCTTGACCTTCGGGTCATCACGAAGGTTTTCCGGAAGCCATTCTGGCATCACGTGAGTCTTGAGAATTCTGGGAGAATCGCGAGGCATGGCGTCGGCAACTTCACAACTTGTACGGGCATTTTGCAGCAGTTGTAGGATGTTCGAAACGTTAGGTTTCCCGTTTTCGCCATACATGGCCTCCCTAATGGGAGCCAACTTGAAGAGAATCATAATAAAATGTATATATCTATTGAAGGGGATTATTGTGCAGTTGAAAATTAGTCTGAAAAAAAGGACTCAAGTTTTCTTATCACAACAATAAATATCTTACAAAATTCTGATAAAAAATAAGGAAGTCATGACATTTTAAAGTTTCGCCAATTTTTCAGGAAACAGTTTTTGAACAGTCAATATAAATACTCAAATAGTGAAGTGATGATGTTATCCCCTCAAAACTTGACAGAGGCATAGTTTGTACGTAATCTGTTTTACATTTCCAGTTTCTCAATCAAATGCAAATATGCCCATGACTCACATCCTAATATATCTAACTTATCACAATTCATTTATCATTAAGTTATTCAACCGGAATAATAAATTTCATCATATTTCACACTTTGTTTATAGATATTGAATTGTCGTCATTTTTTCTTTTTGGCGCACGATCAATGGAAAATTGTGTGGTGATAATATCAGCTCACCCATTTGCATACTCATATCAACTGTGGGAAAACTGTTTTTCAAAAGTAGGTGAACACCACAATTTCATAACTTCCCTATTTCTTATCCAACTTTGATGAAATTTTCACAGTTGTCCTTGTCAGATCTTACTCTTTCACACAAACTTATTACTAAACTGGAATAAGGCAGCTGTAGACGCAGCCACAAAATTGTTTTACTTTCGATTATAACATTATTGCTATATGGTCGGATGAGAGAATAAGATGTAACAGAAGAGAACAACAAGGGAGAATGTTCATTTCCAAATATTTGACCAAAATACCTTTGTCCTAAAAATGCAGAGAGCAACATTTCTCGAGAGTTTATCATCTCTTGTGACTTGTGTGAACAAATGAAACCGAGGCAAAACATTTGTGGTTTATTGGACAGAGAATGAGATGGTCATACTTCTTCATCGGTCTCGAGATCTGGCGTCTCCAAGAATTTCACCTCCTTCATGATGTGTTTCCCATCCAGTGTCTTCTCGTCCCCGTCCACATTCACGAGGTACGCGATTAGCTGGGCCCATGTGGTGCCTGGACAAGGGCGAGACAAAAGAGCGATATCAATGCGAGATGTCGCCTTCCTCGGTTACGAAATTATAACTAATGATAATACGGTGATCTTATTCATCCCAGGTAGCCTCTTCAGAGTTGCCACTATTCTTCCAGATGGACCTACCATTATTATTACCCTATTGTTGCCAAGGATCCATTATACGCCTTGGTCGGGGTCATCTCACGAGACAGACACCCACCCAGGAGTCATTCAGCCCACGAGTTCGACATTGAAAAAAGGTCCACGAGTCATACAGCCCACGAATCATAGAGCCCCTGAGTTCGACACTATACAGGCAAATAAAGCTCATGCGTTCGACATTATTGATAACAACAGCCCACGAGTTCGACATTACAACACAAGGTCTAATGTGTCGATCACGTGGGCTGTGTTTGCTTAGTGTCGAACTCATGGGATGTATGACTCGTGGACTGTATTTATAAGTCGTAGGGTGTGTGACTCACAGGCTGTATGATTTGTGGGTGTCGACAGGTATACCTTGATTGTGGGCAAAACATCTTGTTAGGGACATGATAGCCACCTGAAAGAATTCTAATTCTGGACCTCCCAAGTGAAAGTCTTTTCCACTGCATCACAATGCCCCCACTCAGGCATATATCATTAAAAATGTAGAGATCAAAGTTGATGAAGGTATTAATATAGTGCCTTTAAACCATAAGAACAGCCCAAGCACTTAGTAGAAACTATCCTGATTTTCACCGTACTCCATGCGATACCGCTGTGGAAACCTCGAGAAATAATGCACGAGAGTTGAAATGATAACCTGTTTTTGGGTAGGTGACGATGAAAACGTCGTCGGGCCGAGTTTTGAAAGCCTTGGTTTTCTCGATGCAGTTGGGTGTCATGGCGACAGAGAGAATGTATCCGTCTTTTTCATAGCAGAGACCTTTGGTGCATTCAGGAAGCTGGTCTATCAGGGACGTTCCACCAGCAGCAGGGGTGCTTTCTATATCATAAGGGGCACGGGGATCGAGGGAGAATGAGAGTAGAAAGGATAATGGTTAGTCAGTATAGATAGAGGCAAAAGAAGAAAAGGTCCCATGGCAGACTGGTAGACAATAAAAACACACTCCTTTCATCGTGATTAAAGCAATTACTGGGATTTTGCCCCATCATTTTATAGTGCAGAATAAATCTATCAGTTTTGAGTGTTCTTCTAGTTGCATTGAAACATGGATCAGGAGCAGATTAGTCAATAGACAATACTGATGCTTTTGATGATATTGACTTGCTTTGGTGGCGGTTAATCACACGAATTCATTAACAAACATGCATTGGATTGAAAATCACAGTTGCCCGCAAAAGAATTTAATGTCCGCGCTGATGAGTTAAACAAATACTGTACGGTGTCTTTTGATACAGTATGCAGCCCATCATACAAAGTTTCCTCCGCAGAAGCTTCAGAATTGCATGATATCAACAGTGAATACTCGAAATATTGTTTGAACTCGACGTACATGAATCTTGGTGAAGAAGTGGACCTTGCACTGTGTATTTAAGTATCACCTAAATGACTGAGCAGGACTATGGCATTTTATGGTGTACGTCACGAGGAGGCAGCTTACGAGTCATACAGCCACGCACGAGGTAGACCCTATACAGCATGTATAGTGCACGAGACCGCGAGCTGTAGGTTCACAAGCTAGACACTCGGCAAATAAGGCCCACGAGCTAAACACGAACTCGACGCGAGAAGAAAAAGGACCACGAGTTTGGCATTTGAACACGGGATTTAATTCACATGGTGTTAAGCTTACGGACGTTTTTTTTTTTTTTTTTTTTTTTTTTTGTTTTTGTTTTTTTTGCCTAGTGTCGAGCTCGTGGGCCTGTTTAGGTGGTGCCTTGGTTTCCACGGTGTCGTGTAGCTCGTGGGATGTATGACTCGTAGGCTGTATGACTCGTGGGTATCTATTGCTCGTGAAATGATTCCGTATTTTACAGGGCTTTTAAATGAGATGCTTCAGTACATCATACAGTCACTTAATCATTCTTGTCCAGACAGAGTCGATGATGGTATACTGAATGACTCAGCATTTTTTTTTTTTTACTCGCATCGAATGGCATTTATAATACTACATTGTATCAATATATTCATAGTAATGTATTCATATTACAATGTAATGTAACTGGCACCCTTGTGGTAGCACGCGCCTTTCTCACGGATTGCGTATCATATCGTATAACATGTCTAGTATTTGATTGTTTCTTTGTTTATTCAGTGATAGCTGTACTAGGTCCAACCTGGTGCATTGAGAGATGACCGTATGATTATAGCATGATCTTTGCTGCCGTTCAATATTCTAGATTGTATGATTATGATTTCTTAGACACCTTCATACAGGATGTTTAACAGGTTCAATCTGGTGTATTGAGAGATGTTAAATATTCTATATAGTATGACTACATTTTTTCGACACCTTCGTGCAGGATGTTAATTATCTCTTTGGACCAGGTTCAACCTGGTGTATTGAGAGATGATCGTATGATTATGGCATGATGTTTGCTGTCGCTTAATATTCTGGATGGTATGATTAAAGTTCTTCGACACTCTTGTACAGAGTGTTACAGATCTCTTAATTTTGTCTCAGTAGTCTTTTTCTCCCTCTGTAGCACTTTAATCTAAACATGAAAGCTAAGTAGCTCCATCATTACCCAACAAATAGAAAATTTTCATATCTTCTCTCTCCCTTTAATCCATGCTATATCTCTATGATATCATCACATCCCACTTTGTGTCATTCTATGAGATTGCTGTGGTATATTGAAATCTCATCCGCCCTCGTCCGGCTTAATTTTTTGAGGCCATCATAAGCCAGTAGGAATCCCCTTTTAATCTTTCAAATCCAACTCGCTAAGTATGATGTACTGAATCTCATTAGTGCCAACGCCTTCGTACGAATATGATCTGGTTGAAAAGCTAAGGATTCATAATACAACAATAACGACAAGAGGAAACCGCGGCGACCTCTGAATCCCATTTATTTCCTGGCAATTTCCGAAGTAGTTTTTATGTCATAACAATGCTAGTTTGACGGTTATTTCCATCGCTCGAATATAGATAGAAGAGACTGAGTCTGTGTATAAACTGTTTGATATATATTGTTATATCCTTATTGTTATATATTGTTATACCGGTTAATATTCGTCTTACAGATGAATTAGTGTCTATGACTATATCAGCCTGCCTGGTTCCTTGTCTCTGATTATATGCCTGGTAATCATCTTTCCTACATCAAATCTACGGAAACAGAATATGTATTAAAGACAAACTATACTAGTTATATTGTATTCACAGTTAACATTGATTATATGAAGATATATCAATAGGTGAGAATGTTTGACTATTGATGTTGATATAAGATATGTTATAAGATATTTTGTATCTTTAAAATGTTGGCAAAAGGATACTTTTTATGTCTTCTTTGTCATTTGAATGTTGTTTATGAAATTGTATTGGATTTTGTTTTGTAAAGAGCATGTGAACAAAATAAATATCCATGATATGGACAATAAATGATTGGAATAAAATGAAATGAAATTAAACCAGATTATGCGTGTGAGTCTACTGGGAGATATTTAATAATGCATCACCTCCGACAGTGAGGGACTTATGATGCCCCAAATATATATATATATATATATATATATATATATATATATATATATATATATATATATATATGTCCTATGACATGTCCATGACCTCTTGAAACTTAGATAATGATAGCATCTACTAGTATTAGACACAAAGTAGTACAAAGTAGGAGCACTTACCATTTGAACCAGACATTCTCCTAGAGTGGGATGACTGAAATTAAAAGATGACAGAAAGGAAAGTGTAAAATAAAAGATGCTGATGCCTGGAACGAACTGATAAACGAGCCCCTTTGCATTCCAATGTAGACGCCCACTTAAGTACGAGCTTCTAGTGCAGACGCGCAGATTGCTTTCAAAAGAAAAACAAACGTGTAAACGCTATATATATATGCCTCCAGAAATCCAGAGTGAAACGATGTGTTATTATTACCCATATTTGCAAATACGCACAAGTGTGTGTCAAGGCGTGAGTGTGAGTGCACGTGGGTATAGTTTAGACTATTGTGTGTTAGCAATATTTGCTCTCTCCCTCCCTCTCTCTTTCTCTCTCTCACACAAACACACACACACACACACACACACACACACACACACACACACACACACTTGTTTGACTGTTCAAAGTCCAGCGGACACAAAAAGAAAGATGAAAAAGAATAGATCTTTTTCAAACAGTCGTGCACACTTCTTTAGTATATTGCTCTTATCATGTATTGTTATGCTGATATACACTCACACTGATATCGATACTGTAATATATTGCAAAAGTACATAAGATATAACTGATAGTAATGCTTTAATTTACAAGAAATATACCATGAACTGATGATGATGAAGTGATGACTGATAAATCAAGTGAGATTATTCACATATTATACTAAAAAATAAAATAGAGACAGAATTTGGCAAGCTAACATCTTGGTGATCAGTTTAGTTACAGTTATTCGTTCTTTCGAAGGATTGTTGTTCCGAAGATTAAGTAATCCGAAAATGAAATAAGGTTTGTTAGTCCGAAGATGAGAAGAGTTCGTTTTTCCAGAGGTGCCTTGGTCGGGGGGGGGGGGGATGGGGGAAATCGTTATTCCTACTGTTCGTCCATCTAAAAATGAAATACGATTCGTTGGTCCGAAATTTATATAAGATTCGTAAATCCGAAATTGAAATAAACTTCTTCTAGTGGCGGAATACGGTGTTGTAATAAAAAAAAAAAAATGACAAGGATATTGAGGATATCATGCAATGAGAGTTGGGTATATAGTCTCAAGAACATGATCTACGAGTAGGCCTAAACAAATGGAGTTAGAGTACCGAGGAGTGTGTGTGGGCTACTTGTAGTGTACCTTCAGAAAAGCTGTGCTCTAATAACAATATGATAATGTACTCAAATTGATAAATTCTTCTGTAGAACTACTAGTTTTATTGCAAATATACTGATTGACAAATTGCCCTTCATACTTTGTGCATCGAATAAATCCGTGTTTTAGTAGTAGCCATGATTTGGGAAAAAAAAATGGCAAAATATTGTGCGTGCATAACCGGGGCTGGATTCGAACAAATGATCTCCTGATCACCGGCACCGGACAGGCGTCTTACATATTACATTTACCGTTGCTGTTTCCTTTTAGGAATACAGTCTCCCATTACTGTAATTACAACGCCAATTGTAATGTAGACCATAGATGAAGTACTTGACAGCCCTAAGTGTAATTCTCTCTGTTTGTATCTGTGTATCAATATTTATTTGATTATTACACTTAGGTTCTACATCACATTTAGGATTAAAATGTATTACATTTCAGTGTCGAAATTACATTTGGCGAAAAAATATGTTGTTGTTGTTGTTGTTTTAAAGAACGAAAGGAGAGAGAGAGAGATAAAATGGGGCCCTATACAAATAATTTGCCCCAGACAGCACTTAACATAAAACAGACATTATAAATCTTATAGAGATATAAACAAGAATATTAAATATATACCAAGTCTCCACGTGGGAGCTCATATTGTCTCCACGAGGGAGCTCATATTGTCTCCACGAGGGAGCTCATATTATCTCCACAAAGGCGCTCATTTAGTCTCCACGAGGGAGCTCATATTGTCTCCATAAAGGAACTCATTACGTCTCCACGAGGGAGCTCATATTATCTCCACAAAGGAGCTCATTTAGTCTCCACGAGGGAGCTCATATTGTCTCCATAAAGGAACTCATTACGTCTCCACGAGGGAGCTCATATGATATTGATGAATACCTCATATTCTTCAAACAAACTCAAATAACTACATAATACACGCGCGCGTGTACCGCACACTAACTCATCCACGTGCACACACTCAAACACACACACATACACCTCCAACCACGCACACACATACCAATATCATGGTTCAACCCAATGTAATATACGGTATTTAGGTAGAGCACACACACAATGATGTTTTACAAAATAGATAAGATTACTATGGCTGTAACATTATTTCGAGAAAAAAAAATACAGTGTTTATATCAAGGAGCTCTGAGCGTCACAGCAATGATTCGGGGGAAAAAATCAGAGGCGTTGATATAAGAAAATATTTTTGCAGCAAACGACGGAGAAATGTTATACATATATAATCGTGGTTTCTATGATGTATGAGTATACCTGCGGGCTTCAAGCCAAGAAAAGAAAGTAAATTTTGTGCCAGAAAGTGGGAGTCATAACAATCTTAAAAATGAATTTAAACCACAAGTTTATAAGTATTAAATAGGTGCAGGCGACTCATGCGAGAGGGGATTTACAAAAATTTTGAGTTGTTCTTACTACTGAAGAATGAAAAGTGTATCATTTATAAATAACTATAAATAAGTATATGGACGAAGGGATCCCCTGTTCTTGCTAGGGAAACGCACGCAAGGAACGTAAGACAATATATATATATATATATATATATATATATATATATATATATATATATATATATATATATATATATATATATATATATATTTATATATATATATATATATATATATATATTTATATACATGTATATGTTTTATATAATAGAGACCCATTGAGGGAGATGCCGGGATCTGCAACAGCGAGTGACTCCCAAAACCGCTTGCTGCAGTTTCCGGCACCTGGGCGAAGTGGACGGAGGACTAGGAGGCCTCGACGTGACGGTTGACCAAGGTCGGTTGATGTCGGAGGGAACCGGAGAGCGATGTCCGCTGAGAATGTCTTGAAGGTCTATTACGCTGAGGATAGGAGAGAGTGAATGTCCTTCCCCTGTGTACTGGGAAGGGGAAAACGAGACTAAATAAAACATAAGTGAGATTAATCACAATTAAGCATAAATGAAGAAAAAAAAGCATATTATTGATAAGCAAATATATGCCAACATGACGTGTGTACTACTAGGCAACTCGCAATTATTTTGAAAATCTACGTTTGCAGATGATGATACATACATCTACAAAATCCACCACTGCAAATGATAATGCATACATTATACAAGCTTCCCCAAATGCATGCCAATGCAGCGTGGGAGACATTATTAATAAACAATTGATGTATAATAATGATAATGCATAATAACATATAGTACCGACGACTCACAAAATATCTTGAAATCTACGTTTGCAAAATGATGGTACATACATTCTGCAAGACTTCGCAAAGTCCATGCTACAGCAAAATTAGGCAATCTTAAATACCGTGATATTCGTTGGTTTCCTTGACATATAGGTAATAATTGCGTCCAGAGCTTTTTGGTTTGCGAGTAAATCAGAGATGTTTGGTGATTGCCTATGGATAGCACGTATGAGATTCGTACGTTGATTTGTGTGTTGTTTGCAGTGTAATAAATAATGTTCCACGGTTTCCAATTCATTGCATATTGAGCAAAGTCCAGTGGGGTGCTTACGGATAATATGATAAAAAGTTGCTAATCTGGCTCTGCCCATGCGGAGTCGGTGAGTTATTATTTCATCACGTCTATTCAGACTTTCAAAGGTGAAGGTGTTTGAGGCACAGGGTTGGATGTTGAAAAGATGGCGTCCTTTATTAGACGAGCGCCATAACGCGTTCCAAGCGTCAAGACACCTATGTTTGATTACATATTGTATATCATCAACATTTAGAGGAACACTGATTGTAATATTCTTACGTAAACTTTGTTTGGCAAGATAATCGGCTTTTTCGTTGCCCACTAGACCACAGTGAGCTGGTACCCATGCTAAAGTGATGTCACATCCATTCATTATAAGATTTGAGCATTTAAGAAGGACTTCATTGGGAAGGTCAAGGATATTTGAGGTGTGATTATTCAAAAGTGTCAAGGCACTGAGAGAATCTGAGAAAATAACAGCTCTGAGAGGGGGAGAGGATTCCAGCCATGATAAGGCAAGAAGAATCGCTACCAGTTCTGTACGACAAATTGAGATGGGTGAAACCCTTTCACTTATTTCATGACGATAGTGAGGTACGTAAATTCCAATGCCAGAACAGTTGTGGAGGGATCATGGGAACCGTCAGTGTAAATTGTCAGGTGATTTGAATATGTGGTATTTATGGTTTGAAGAGCAGTTTGATGTTGCGCTGAAGAGAGGGCGGTCTTGGGACATGAGCTGTGAAGGGAGAGGTCAATATTGGGATGTTCAATGGACCAAGGGGGACTGGGATAAACGTGGATAAAAAATGAAGAAAAATATATTTCATTTAGCATCAATAAAAGGGGTTACACAACGTATCAAGTATAAAGTAAACCATTACACACATTTACACACACACACACACACTGCACACACACACATAGACATATATGCTTTCTCTTTTCTTCCTCTCTCTCTCTCTCTCTCTCTCTCTCAGACGCACAGTGTGTATAGATTGCAGAGTCACACAGCCTACGAGTAATAAAGCCCATGAGTTCGACACTAGGTAAAAACGGCCCACGAGTTCGACATTACAACACAGGGCTTACTTAGTAATGTGTCGGTCTCGTGGGCCTTGTTCACTAAGGATCGAACTCATGGGCTGTATGACTCGTGGGCTGTATGATTCGTCTGTGTCGTGACCTGCACCCGATCTCCCACCACATCACATTTGACCATATCTAAACTTAACGGTCATAATTCCAAATAAACATTAAGTACAGCTACATTTTCGACGTTAATAACTTCAGATGGCTCTGAACACGTTTATTAATCTATTTCTACATTTTAAGATAAAGAGATGATTATTTTTATTCACAGATTTCATGTTCTTCTGTTATTCATCAGCACACTATATCACAAACATGAATGAAATTGTTCCCTCTGTTTTAAAGCATGCGATTCATACCAGTAAAGTTTATTTCTCTTTTCATAATTATTTGGCGGATGGGCCTACATCGTACAGACAACATTTTCGTTCTATAAGGTCAGGCGCAGTGATGTCGGTATGTTGATTCTGTTTAATGATTATCTTGTAGACCCTGACCTGCACCTGGAAAGAAATATTCAAAAGATGGCATAAGATTTTACGATGTAAGATTACAAGATTACATTAGCTTTATGATATATAAGAGATTGTCAGTGAACGAAGAATCAGAATGGCTTATTAGTCCTCTAAATACACTGGTATATTATTATACTTAAAGAGCAAGATTTGTATTTTTACTACTTTTGTTCGATCAATACACATGTATCATGGAGTTTGGATTTGCTTTTGAACAGATTTACAGTTTTTGGTGTTTTTTTTTTTTTTTATTTGGGCAATCCTCCAATCTAACAGTCATAACTTTTAGTAGAATGAATGTCCTATGTTTAAGGAGTCAAAATATTCCGATATTTTGGATATCTTCAAACTTATCCTTAACTCTCCTCGTGGGAAGAGCAAATGGAAATTATGTCATCTACTTCATAGACCGTTGTATCAAGTAATATCATA
The DNA here is from genome assembly GCF_964275005.1 of Diadema setosum. Classification (NCBI taxonomy): domain Eukaryota; kingdom Metazoa; phylum Echinodermata; class Echinoidea; order Diadematoida; family Diadematidae; genus Diadema; species Diadema setosum. Next base: position 27,625,758 of record NC_092704.1, on the reverse strand, counting down.
TCATGATAGAAAAACAGACCTGGGGGTCTCACGTTCACCTGAATATGGCAAATTCACCTTTAAGGCATTCTTGCAGACTTTTACCTAAGAAGAGCATAGCAAACTTGGAGAGCTTCGGGGGACCTCCAGGGGAAATGGTGTCCATCTGTATATTATATCACACTGTTAATAATATCTGCGAAGTTTGTAGAAAATTGATTGTGCGTTTTCGAAAGAAGATCAAAACGTGAAAACGTCACCCTCCCCCCCCCCCCCCATCCCAGGAGCCAGTCACACCCCAAATGGGGCATGGTGCCCGTCTGTACAAATATAAATGCTAACCAAAACACCTGCCAAGTTTTGTAAAAATTTGAATGTGCATTTTGAAGATGACGACCAAAATTTTAAAATTGCGCCCAAATTTGGTATAATACCCCCCCCCCATCCACCATGAACAATGTTGAAACTACAGTCATCATGCAATGTACTTACTCATTGCACTAAAACTCTATAATTTCTGGTTAAAGACAGGAAGATCTTTAAAGATTCTTTAATTTAATGGCTTTGGGACCACCTGTCCCTTTTACAAATTAAGATCCTATCACCCTGGAGAACCATCATGAAGAAACTTGAAACTGCAGTCACCAGTCTAATTACTCATAGCACTACCTAAGCTCTATCATTTCTGGTTCTCAGGAGAATTTTTCAAGATTCCTTGATTTGGGGGCTTTTTGGTGCCCCCCCCCCCCCCCTCCCCTCATTGGACATTATTGAGAAAACATCTTCCAAGGAACGCTACCTGCCAAGTTTGCTGAAAATCCGTCGAGGGGTTTTCAAGAAGAAGCTGAAAATGTACAAAGTTTACGCACTACGGACGACGTAGACCGGTCGATGAATGATTTCAGTAGCTCACTTCAGCCTTTGTCTCAGATGAGCTGAAAAAAAAAATGCATCGTTCAAGCTAGAGCTAACCCTGCTTTTACTGATGGCAATCTGTTTGCATACAATAGTCTGGGAACTTTGCGGAAGTGATGTCGATCGGGTTAACTCATTAGTACCAGCCCCGTTCCAGCGAATTTCTTTTCGAAGAGAGCACCAACACGTCTACGGTGATCTTCAGACATTATGTTCTTCCAGTCACCGACAATCCCTGTAAAAATAAACGTAATGAAAATAAGATAAATCAACAGATAATCATGGTGAAAATATAAAATATGCAGACTGCTTTCTTCTCACTTTTCGTCATCAACATCTCGTTTGTTTGTTTGTTTGTTTTCATTTTTCATCTGACAAGATGGCTGCGGATGGCCCATATTCATCTGCACTAGCTTGTCTTCCATGGAGAAGGGTCGGTGAGTTTAACAGCCTCGGGATAATGGGTTTCAAGACTCTTCATTTCCATGTTTACTTGGCACATTAAAAGGCTTGCCCATGTCGTAGCATTAACAGACATGTCGTAACATTAACAGACAGGACAAAGACAGGTCATGAAAGAGTCTCTAAACACCCTGACAATAACTGAAGAGTTTTATCGCAAAACGAGCTAACTCAATTCTTGTTAAGTTGAAATATTTGTGATTAAAGGTGCTAAAAAAAAACAAAGAAAATGATAAGAAATACAAAATATTTTTAATCATAACTTCTAGAATATTCCTTGTTATGTCACAAGTGATGTATTACTGGAAAGGTTTGACTTTGTTCTATCTGATGATGGGCTTACTTTGAAATGTTTAAAAATGGCGCTTACCTAATTTTGCAATAAATCTCTTCCATTCTTAACACTCAAAGACTGCGTCTGACTAATGAATATAATAGTAAATATTCAATTCTTTAAAACAAATCGGGTCAATATAGATAGATCTTCACCCGCTTCATTACGACGAAATTATTAAACCGCCCAGTGAATAGGTTTCTCTAAACCGGATGAATTTGATATTAGCCCATGAAGTCTCTCACGTTTGATCTTTCCAATGGTATCAAATATAAAATTTCATGCTTGCATGCAGGTGAGAAAGCGAACGTACCTTTCCTGAAGAACGACTTATTACCGCTGTCGTCAACCTCCTGCTTGAAAGCAGCCGCTTGGGACATGTCAGTGCTCGCGCTCTTTTTCATGGCGTCAAACGAGCTGAGTTTGACGATCTTATCAATGACGTCATCAGGGAGCGACTTGCCCATGAACTCGGCAATCTGCACGACAGCTTTCCGCGGATCCTTTAAGATAGATATAGACAAGAGAAGAAAGGAGAGGAAATGACGTCAGTTACCCTTATTATGACGTTGTCATTAATGTAAAAGAATAACAAGATTGGTGTGAGTTCTAAGAATTATCATTGAATATCTGTTGTTGTTGTTGTTTTGACAGAAGTGCCTCGTAAACTCTGAGTAATGTTTTCATGTGTGGTTTTTGGTTTTGCTTGTTTTAAAAAGCATTGTAAAGGCACCTTGATATAAAAGGAGGCATCCAGGGCAAACTTTTGAACAGAATTGAAAATGAACATTGCACAGTAACCTCCCCCTCTCTCTCTCTCTCTCTTACTCTCAGGAGAAACAGGAAATGTCTCAATGAATTCACAGGACCGAATGATGTTGCTACAAGGGCTTATCATGTTCACAGCAAGTTGGATGACAGCAGAAAATCAAATAGATTCACGCTTTTGGCACAACGTTATATAGTTACCTTCGCTCAGGCGCCAACTTCAACTGTCTGATTACAGGAGATTGTTATTTTACTGTAGCCTCATTGTTCCTTTGTTAAAAAAAAGTTGACTAACATAATTGCTAAGGAAGAGAAAGAAACTGTGATGATTCTAACCTGTTTCATGTCTTCGTAAGTAAGAAAGAGGACGTTGGGGTGATTTCTAAGCTTGGTCCAGTACAGGGTGTGGTCAAAGTAGTCTCCTACGGGCACTGTATCCAGGGTAACAACAACATGGAAATAAACAAATTAATGTTTATAGGTCTTATCAAATCTATAGAACAAGCAATCCAGACTTGGCTTACTAATTTCCGGATTGTGGATTAGATCTTCTATTTCTTGCCTTCAAGTCGATATACCTGCAGGTTGAGCATAATTAATGTCACGGTACAACAATATTCATCATCCTCAAAAGATCTCAGAGAAACTTTTGTTTTAAATAGATAACTGTAACCGATTGCAGAAAAATGAAACCGGAAGACACTCTCCAACAAAGCGAAAATGAAACTCAAGGACACAGAAATGATGGTGACGATCATTACGATTATGACAAAGATATTGACTAACAATGACAAAGATGATCATGACGATAATTTTGATGATCATGATGATAATGGTCTTCATTAATAACACTTCATTTCTTATCATCGTCATACTTTTTTTTTTTTATCAAACGGAATGATGCATGGGCAAGAAGGGCAAGGAAGAAAGCCTGTCTTTGTTAGAAACGGATCAAGAAAAGCTTCATAACCCTGCTGGAGAGAACACAATGTCCCACAATGTGAGAAACACAGTGTGAACACATTGTGAACACAGTGTGAAATCTCTTCACGCTGTTAAATTCGAGCGTTTTAACACTGTAAACAGTGACACAGAACATTACCATGTGAACACTGCGAAAACCAAACCACAGTGTGAAATCTTCTCCACACCGTCAAATTCGAGCATTTTCACATGGTCGACTATGTGACCACACTGCATGTGAACACACTGTGAGACACTGTGTTTTTTCCAGTACGGAAGGTAGTGACATTGAGGAGCATAGGTGAACAACATAATTATGAGAGGCCAAGAAAGATTGATCGAAAGAGAAAGATATGAAAAATTGGAAGTACTGGTAATGCGGAATGAAAGAGCTGACCAGGAGCATTGTCATGGAAGATAAACATGAACAAGTGAAGTGAAGTGATGAAGGGTTGTACGAAGAGGGAGACTGTAGAGCTGTTTTTCTTACATCTTCCGGCAAGGAATTCTTCCATGAACTGGTCAAAGGACTCGTATTTGGGCAAGCCTCTTATGTACATGCAGAAGTGATAGAACGACACGGCCGTGTCCTTTGGGTTCCTGGCCATGTAGATGACCTTGACCTTCGGGTCATCGCGGAGGTTTTCCGGTAGCCACACTGGCATCACGTGAGTCTTGAGTATTCTTGAAGAATCGCGAGGCATGGCGTCGGCAACATCACAGGTTGTACGGGCATTTTGCAGCTGTTGAAGAAGTCTAAATGCTCTCGATCCCGCGGTCGCCTCGTTCATTTCTTCCTCAGCACTTGGCAACTTAAAACAAATCGCAACACACATACGGACAAAATAAGAACGTAGGACATGGTATATACAGACACGAAATTAGGATATTGAAGCGTAATAGTAGTCGGAGGATCGCAAAAGAGAATGAGATAAAAAACTGAGCCGAAATATGTTTTTTTTTTTGTTTTGTTGGGGGGGGGGGAAGTTGTTCAATAAATCTACTCTTTTGACCTACGTGGAAAAAATAAAACGAGACAGACCATTGTACTTTTTTTTCTCTCTCTCTCTTTCTTTCTTTCTCTCTATGTCTGGATAGGTATATATATATACACATACACACATACACGTATATATATATATATATATATATATATATATATATATATTTAGATACTACAAAGAAGAGAGAATGATTTTGTCGTACTTCTTCCTCCGACTCGAGATCTGGCGTCTCCAAGAATTTCACCTCCTCCATTATGTGCCTCCCTTCCAGCATTTTCTCGTCCCCGTCCACCTTTACGAGGTACGCCACTAGCTGAGCCCATGTAGTGCCTGAACAAGGGCAAGAGAAAAATTCAACATTTATTGTGAAATGTCGCCTTTCCCCTTTCCAGAAATAATGACAATTGCTAATACGGTGGGTTTTTTTTTTCTATCCAGCGACGCATCTTCCTTGTTGCCAATGCTCTACCAAATGACGCTGCCTTCGTTATGACATTATTGTTGTCCAGTACCCATTTATATATTTCTGGATCGAGAGGGAAATGGTGGGCAAAAAGGATTGTATTCAAGGACGTATATCAGCACCTGATGGGATTCGAACTTGGAACCTCCCAGTTGAGAGTCTTAAGTCTTATTTCCTGTGCCAAAATGCAACCACTAATAGCATTCATTGCTACAAATGTAAACTGAAACTTGATAATGTCAGAAATGTGTAGTTACCTTCAGACCATACTGTTCATCTAAACAGGCAAGACAGTGAGTAGAAAACATAGCAAGTTTGCGTTAATGATTTGATGTTGCAAACTCCTTTACAAACCAACAATAAATAATAACTGAAATAATGACCTGTTTTGGGGTAAGTGACGATGAAAACGTCGTCGGGCCGAGTTTTGAAAGCCTTGGTCTTCTCAATGCAGTTCGGCGTCATAAAGAAGGAGAGAATATACCCGTCCTTTTCATAACAGAGATTCTTGGCGCACTCAGGAAGTTGGTCCATCAGGGACGTTCCCGCAGCAGCCGGGGAGCCTTCTATAATCATAAGGGGCCATTGAGAAAGGAATGGGTTATACAGTTGACTTACTAGAGTAGTTTAGGCAAAAGAAAGGGTCTCTTGAGACGATAACTCAACATTCCTTTGAAATTCATCACACTGATTTCATTACCGACTAAAGCACTTACGGGAACATTGCCATCTTAATCTCAAGAGCAGAATAAATCGTTTGCAAATGTTAACGTTGAAGGAGCTGAAATAAAGCTTGCTCCAACATTGTAGATTGAAGTACAATGTACATTGTACAATGAACAATGAGTACAATGAACATGATAAACGTGAAAGGTTTAAATAACTATTGGGAGAAATGCATTAAGAACAGCGCAATGTAGAAATATACATTACAAATAATACACTCATAGCTGGTGTGTACCAGATGAACATGATGAAACCAAGAATCTGTTGTATGACACATCCTTTTAGTTTTGAAAAATGATAATAATAACAAATAATAAATACCACTTATAGAGCGTTCATTACTAAAGTTTTTTAAGCGCTGAGCGTCTTGTTATGGAGAAGAATTGGAAAGGAGAAATAAGGTCATGAAGTAAATAGCAAGATGAAACAAAATACGTAGTACATATTTTACATTTTGTAGATTATAACTTAAGGAAGGAGCATAACATATATATAATAAATCAATGCAAATTACAGGTCACGAGTGAACAGATGGGTTTTGAATAACTTTTTTAAAGGAGTCTACTGTAGGAGCTTCACGGACGTGGATAGGTAAGTTGTTCCAGAGTGTAGGTGCCATAACGTTGAAGGCGCGGTCGCCGTAACGAGTACGGGTGTGCGGTGCCGATGTAAGTTGAAAGTGTGCAGTGGAGTGAGAACGAAGACGTCTGCTTGTTGGAGAAGAAGATGTAGTCCGGATCGAGGGAAACCAGATGATGAAGGTAGGATGGTGCTAGGTTGTCAATGGTTGTGGTCGTGGACAATCTTGTATGTGAGGAGTAAAACTTTGAAGACGATGCGGTCGTGAAATTGTAGCCAGTGCAGTGATCTGATGACAGGTGTGATATGTTCATGTTTCTTGGTGCGTGTGAGACGCGCGCCTTGAGACGAGCGTTGTAGCGGAGCAAGACAGGAGCGAGGAAGACCGGCGAGGAGGCTGTTGCAATTGTCCATGTGTGAAGAAACAAATGCATGAACCAGTTTTTCTGCAGTTGTCTCATTAAGGAATCTCCTTATTTTCCCAGTCTTAGCGATGCCCAAGGAAGCTGATTTGCAGACATTTCGAATGAATTTAGAGAGAGTAAGATGCTTTATATCAACAGTAACACCATGGATCCCTCACACAGAGGAAGAGACGCATTCTCCAGCCAAATCCACAGAAGGTTGAGATCCCGGCTGCTGCCTAAACTGGGATGAGATGAATAACATCTCAGTTTTGGCTTCATTCAGTTTAAGATGGTTACGGGAAAACGTGACTTAATATGTCCAGGAAACAGTCTTGAAGTTTCTGCATCAAAGCAGCCCGATTGTTCTCATCTGCATTCATTATGACATACAACTGAGTGTCGTCCGCGTAGATTGCGTGCTGCACTCCATGATGTGAGCCAATGATGTGGCTCAACAGACCATAGTCCTACGACGGAACCTGGCGGAACGCCCCCCATGAAGAGGGAATGACCTGGATTCCGCTCCGTTCACAAAGATCTTCTGACTACGATCAGTGAGGTAAGATTCGATTCAGCGACGCACAGATCCATCTATCCCATGATGCTCTCTCAGGCAGTTGATGAGGTTGGTGTGGTCAATAGTGTCGAAAGCCGACGAGTAATCCCAAAGAATGAAGGCGGCTTCAAGACCCTTGTCAATAACAAGCAGAAGATCATTTACTACCTTTATCAAGGCAGTCTCAGTAGAATGGAACTTCCGGTCTACGCAAACTGATGCTGAGGAAACATTGTTTGTCTCAAGGTATGATTTGAGTTTAACTGACGCAATCTTCTCGAGAACCTTACCAATGAATGGCATGGTTGCGACCGGTCTGGTGTGACGAGGGATGTCTTGAATGAACCTATGGAACTTACACGGATGATAAAGAAAGGTTAATGATTCTTGTGATGAAAGGAATGAGTTCATCGATATACGAGTCTAGAAGGAATAGGGTCAAGGCCACATGTCTTCGGTTTAATAGTTGTCATGATCTGTTTGACTTCAGAGAGAGATACAGGCTGGAAAGCGCAAAAAACAATGGTCTTGACCTGAGGCAGTGAACATGATTCCACGCTGGATGACAACTCGTCAGTTGATGAGGCATTTATTGCGGAAACAATTCTGCTAACTTTGTCACTGAAGTATTGCCCCAAATTATTGGCAGATCAGCATCAGACGAATGATCTAGAAAAACAGATTCGTGATTAGAGCTGGTAAGTCTCTTGGCGATTCTGAATAGCTCCTTGCAATCCGCTGAAGCAATCACACCAGTCCAATGTTTTGACTTGGATTCGTTCAGGGCAGCACAGTGTGATTTACATTGTTGGTGATAGATGTCTTAACCAACTGAAAGGCCAGATCTCCGCATCTTACTTTCGGAGTGACGTCTGTTCTGATTGACTTTTATTAATTCCAGCGTGTACCATGGTGCCGATGGCCTGATTGTCACAGTTTTATTCTGTAAGGGCGCATTTTTGTCTAAGAGTGTAGTCATTGTATGATTGTAAAGATCCGCAGCATCAGAAGGACACGTAGCTTCCGAAGATACTAAGGCGGACTCCCGAATATCCTGCTTAAATTATTATATCAATATCTCGAAGCTTTCTGAAAGATACGTGTTTCGTAATGTTACTATGCCCTATCATTATGCAAGTTAGATATTTGTAATACTACAAGTAAAAAATCAAAAAGTGTCAGGATTCAAATTTTCTAACGAAATTGATATCGATTTGGTGTCTTCATCATCAAAATTTTCTCCATGTCTTTTACACTACAAGAATCGCGTTGCATGATGGGTATTGTGATCGTAGTATTCATGATAGCAGAATCTTGCGCTTTTCAACAGGCCAGAATTCTGCGCCTGTGCCTGACTGTCAGGTTGACAGTGATGACGATCGCAGAATGATCCGAAGGGAGATCCAGTTTGAATAATGAGACTGGAGACAATATCATCAACCCTCCTGGTCATTACTACATGTAAGTCCAGTGTGTGCCCTGATATGTGGGTAGGACCTGCCACACGTTGATGGAACCCAAGCAAGTCAATAGAAGACATGAGTGACTAAGCTTGGACATCCCTGTCATCATCTACGTGGAGATTGAAGTCTCCCAGCAGCGAGTGAGTTGTGTGTTTTCCGCTATAACTGCTGACTCAAGCAGCATGAGAAATTCCTGCAGGAACTAATGTCCGTTTGTTTCGTGGCGAAGGTGGTGGTCTATAGACTGAGTAACATCTTAAACCGATGCCAAAGAGAGTCGGGATACTGAAATCCATGAGCTCAAAGCTCTTGAAATCAGTCACACCATGCACGGTAACATGAGCTGAGGAGCGATATATCACACATATCCCTCCCTCTCTGGAGATCTGTCGTGGGTACTGGAGTAAACTGTAGTTCTGTAGAGTTGATTTGATGTCACCAAAGACAAGTTCGTCTCTTTGGTTCCCTTGAAGCCACGATTCATTCAACAACAAAACATCAAGGTCGCAGTCCATGATGACATCACAAATACAAGTCGTCTTTATTTTTAGACATGAAACGAGTACAAGGCGGCATTAAGATTGAGTTTGGAAAATACTTTTGGGAGAGGACTGATGGCGAAAATCAGGCTTGTCATGACAAATAGGTTCACGTAGATTGCTCTCAGCATGCTCGTTTCCAAGGGAGATGACACAAGGTACAGCATACATGTATTTAGCAGCCTTAAGTCCGCCACGGTGACCTCTCTTTGTACCGCGAGCAACGTTCCAGTTTTTAAAATGCTGCCATTCACTGCGTGTGAAAGGCGGAGGAAGACCATGAATGGCGACTCTTCTTCCAACATTCAAAAGAGCTTCACACGTGTACACAAGTTTTGTCATGGGTCAGTGCACACACAGTCACGGCGAATGTTAATGCTATAATCAGTGTACGTGAGATGGCAGATATAAAGCCTTATCTTCGACCAAAATTGAAGCAGGTTAAATACATCTTTCTCGATATTTTAAAACCACGAAACTGGTACAAATGTGACCACATTAGTCAAAATATGCAAAATGTGATATCATACTCACGAATAGCCATTTACGAAAGTATGAAATCAGGGGGAAAATGACAGCACAGTCAGAGCAAAAGAAAGGTGCAGCCTTAAGGGAAGAGCGCCACCAACGCAGATAGCTATCCTGATGAAAGAATCCGAAAAATGGACCTTGAAAATGCCGCCTCAAAAAGCCTAAAAACAATTTTTATATTATGTCATGATAACATTGCTTTGATGGTCATTTTCATCACTGTTCATGGCTCGAATACGGAAGAAACTGAGTATCTATATGTGGACTGCGTAATGTGTTAACCTGTATAATCTTTATTTTTCCTGTCAGACACTGTCAGATGAATTCATATCTATCGACTACGATAATCTGTTCTTTCTCTTCTCACCGACCACATGCCTGCTAACCCTTCTTGTGCTTTGAGAGACGTTTGGCACAGGAAACCCGAAATTGTTTTACACACTCTCTAATGTCCCTAGCACAGAAAGTGTTAATCATATTTTTTTTCTCTCTCTCTTTTACAGTGGTGTGTTAACATAATAAAACTATACATGCGTGTACGTATAAACATGTAGAAGGGATCACCTCGAAGTGAGAACTAACATATTAACTTCATTTCATTTCAGTTCAAATGGGATTTTATTTCCAATAGCACATTTTTGTTGATACAAGTTCAAGGAAAAAAAGTGCATTGTATTACAAAAATTATACACATGTAAAAACTAATGAAGCTTGCAAAAATGTGGGCCACTCAAAATATATCGAACTTGCAATGCCGAAAAGATATAAAGAAACAACCGCACAAACACAGGCAAAAGACCCTCGCGATGAATAAAGACATAGGACAGACAACAAAAGACAATGTGAAGGGGCAGGTTAGAGGGAGAAGGAAGGGAAGGAAAAGGATGAAGGGAGGAAGGAAGGACGGAATAGCTACTAAGAGGTAGTAGCAGGGCCGGCGCAGGAAGTGTGGGGGCTCGGGCCCCCACACTTTTTGTGCACCATACAAAGGAATACATATGGTGTCATAGGTGTCATCACTTTGGGACCCCCCACACTTCTTTCAACCCGGAAGTACGTAAGTGGCACTAAAATAGAAATAGATAGAAATCTTGAAGTATGGCGGCGGTAAGGTTATGTGTTTTCTCTGAAGACCTTTTTTTTCTTTTTTTATAATACCCGGAAATGGGAGAGAGAATGAGCTGAGGCCCCCTTTTGTTTTTGTTTTTGTTTTGTTTTGTTTTGTTTTGTTTTGTTTTGTTTTGTTTTTTTTTTGCTTGTCAGGTGAAGAAACCCAGAAGTGGACGGGGAGAGATGAGCTGAGGACCTTTTTTTTTTTTTTTTTTTTTTTTGCTTGTTAGCTCATGAAACCCGGAAGTGGGCCCCCACACTTTTGAAAACACTGCGCCGGCCCCGAGTAGGGGGTCCTCAACGCATGCAGGGCTGTTGTCAGACACTCTATCCATTGGCATGAGCAAAGTAATTATCATTAAAAAGTTATACAAATGAGAAGATAAACATGTAATTGAAATGTTATCTAAAAAATAACTAAAACTGTCTTTGATTTTCTCTTGAATACAGCAAAACTTCGTGCATCTTTTAAGTTCTCACTTAGTTCATTCCAAAAGCTGGGTCCTGTATGAACAAAAGTATTCTAAGCGAGGGTATAATTACATAGACGTATAACAGGTAGATATAGACATACAACTACAAACAGATGGCTACTTCATTCCTTTTCGCGGCAATTTTGCCATGCACCATTTGATAACAGTTCGCAAGTTCCATATTGCAGGCATGTCCAAATGGCTCTTGAAACTTTGAAACTTTGAATCGTTTAAAAGAATGTTAAACACATCCTTTGTTGGATACAAAGTGGGAACACTTACCACTGGAACCAACCATTCCTTTGATGACTTCAAAATCACAAGGTGAAAGAAAGAAAATTTGTCGTAAAAAGTACTGATGCAGTGTTCCGACTGTTAATGAGACATGTTACACGCCAATGTAGACTTCAACCTTTTAGTCAGAGCTTATGATACAGTCGCATGATTTAACTACGTTTTTTGTTATCAAAAAATAAATGTTCGGAAATGCAAGCTTCCTCCGGAAATGCGGAGCCAAACGTCATGGGATTGTATCCATACTTGAAAATGAGACCAGTGTGTGTGTGTGTGTGTGTGTGTGTGTCTCAGCCATTTAAAACCAATTTTCATCGAATAATCTTGAATTCCTCTTAGAATTGTATGCTCTTTAACATGTCACAAGGTGGTTTCAAAGTATCTCGCTAAAAGTTAAAAGCTGGATCCTCACCTCAACCAATACTATTTCATTCCTTTAATGTAGGCCATAAACATTGTATTAACTTTGTCGTTTCTCCCTTTCCAACATGTGTTTGTTTGTTTGTTTGTTTGTTTGTTTGGTTCAATGTCCAGCAGATAGAAGAAGGGAGATGAAAGAGAAATGGTCACTTTCCAAACAGTCGTCCGCATTTTTGTAGTGTTTTGCAGCTGTTGTTATGTTCTCGTCTATCGTGGTAAATGCATACTGACATGTATACTGTGATAATAAAATTGTACTTTAAAACCTGTGATTTTTGGGTACAAATACTTTCGCGAATTGGGAGATCAAATACATTTTCGCTCGCAAAGCTGTTTTCGATATTATCTTTTGACACCAAGGCCATACATCGTTCGCTCTGTCACTTTACTGCACATGGCGAAGTTTTCGCCCGTTAAATTCGAAGAATTGAGTGTTGAAACTGAAAGATTGAAAGATGTGCACTCACCAAAGTTTTTACTCAGAGGATTCCTGGTGTTATAGACAGATATACTCTACTTGCTGTACCACACACTCATAATTCTTGGGGTGATCGATCATTTCTGTATGCTGGCCCATTCCTATGGAATAGACTCCCACAAAACATTCGTAATCTGTCCTCTCTAAGTGAGTTTAAGAACTCACTTAAAACCTGGTTATTTAGACAAGCTTTTTTGTAAATATTTCCTTTATTCCTTTTCTCATACCTCTTTTTCACTGGTATTTTCTTTCTGCTTCTCTTTCTTGCGCCATGAGCATCTATTCATGATGGATACCGGCGCATTACAAGTGTTCATATTATTATTATTATTATTATTATTATTATTATTATTATTATTATTATTATTATTATTATTATTATTATATAAGTTTTCCTCTTTTTTATTAAGATTATGTAATTTAGGGTACTACTGTCCCTTGAAGGTCGCCAAGGGACCAAGGGGTTGGGGGAACGTCCATAATGTCTACCAATATTTTATCAACCTATAGCGATAAACCCTGCCAAATTTTTGTGACAATGTACTATGTGCCTGTGTGAATAAGAAGATGATGGCATAGCTACATATCATGCAATAGTAGGGCTCATCCCGTAATGGAGTAACCATTATAGTATACATATGTTGTTAAGGTGTTTGATTAACATGTCTTTGGCGAGGGTGGGCTTTGTCGACATCAAGTATATATATATATATATATATATATATAAAACGTTACATTTTTGAAAAAATTGTCTAAATTACATTTCAAAATATTTGGAAGATGTTTTCATATTTAAGGATGCCCAATAGTCTCATCTATCAAGTACAATCAACAATTTTTTTTCACGCTTGGCTGAACACTGACGCTCTTTGTCCAGAGTAGGAAAAATGACTTGCGCCAAATTGAAAGAAGATGGAAAATTCAGCCAGCAGTCCAAATAAGTGTTCCCATTCAAACAAATTGCTCTTTTGCTTAAAGCTTTGATTATGTTATGATGGTCTGAGATTTTTTTGTCAGCTTTATCGTAATCTTAACAATTTCATTTCTAAATCAATTGGTGAGAATTAGAGTGTGAATTACTTCAAGATCGTTACCATACATCAATACCATATGCCAGTTATTCATGAATGCGGTAGTGGTACCAAATTAATCAACATTCAAATCATTCATCCCATTAATCAATCAATTTATTGACCAATTAATCAATCAATCAATCAATCAATCGATCAATCAATCAATCAATCAATCAATCAATCAATCAACCCATCAATACATCAACCGATATGTTAGTCAGTCATTGAGTTGTTCAATCAATCAGTGAATCGACCCAATAATCAACTAATCACTTTTCAGTCATTGAAATAATCAATCGGCTGATTGAGCGAATAAACTAACAAATAAATCAGTTTTTCAAATATTGATGAGCCTGTAAGCCACGGGGGGGGGGGGGGGAGGTGATATTTCCTATGTCGATCTGCCACTTTTTATAAAACATGCATACAATTGTGACTGACTCGCTGATTGATTGATTGATTAAATGAATGACTAATTGATTGATAGACTGATTGATTAATTGATTGATTGAATGATTTACTGATTGATTGGCATGATTGATTAATTGATTGATTGGACACCACCGCAAGCCTTTATATCCGCCATTGATAAGGTAAATCTTTACTTTATTATGTGAACCGTTCACATTCTGTACCTTATGTAATATTGTGTTATTATGTTATATTATTGGTTTATAATATGTATATGAATGGTTGTGTTATATTATTGTTAGTGTTATTTATGTCATTATTCGATAGCCAGAAGATGACGCGTTGCTGTTGTACTGCATTATAGCCACTTACATCTTGCAATGCTGCCACATGCTGTATTATCGTCGACAACATAAAAATGTCTAGTTTGATACTATTATAGTCTTATGTTATACAACACACAATATGAAGATATTGAATTGGTGTTTTTGTCATATACCTTCATCTCAATTAATAACACGAGTTTGATATGAAATGTACTCAATAATATGCAATCAATTATGTATATTATCATTGTATTTTGTTATATAATTACGGATTGATTGATTACATAGTCATTATAGACTCACGCCAGTTAGATTTACATTAGTGTATATATATATATATATATATATATATATATATATATATATATTAGTGTAGCCATACGAGTGAGTCATTTCTGTATCGTTACAACCCTAATGAAGGTCCTAACGAGACCGAAAGCTCGGCAATAAACACGCACGTTGATCACTAGCTACGTCCACGATTGCTCTTCTTCTCGCACTGAATATGAATAATGAAGGAGCTACACTGGTGCTGTAAATGGTCGAGACCCCTTCTCGCAGTATATATATATATATATATATATATATATATATATATATATATATATATATATATATGTACATACAGCATACAGTGTATATATATATATATACATATATATATTATGTATTATATAACACATAACATAACATAACATAACACTATTATGCGTGTGTGTGTGTGTGTGTGTGTGTGTGTGCGTTTGTGTGTGAGTATATTATGTGTGTGTGACCGACCCGTCTCCTCACAAATACATTAGGTAACTATATAAAAAAGAAGAGCCAAACAAAAGTGATTTGCCGTAAAGTGCACAACTTAATAATTTCTTCGAAAGAAAAAATTTGGTATGATAACTACTACTTCCTGTCCAATAATTTTGGAATCTGAGAATTGTGATGGAACTTTTTATTTTTCGGAAGCATATTTCAATGATCTTTGGAATTGGCCTACATTGTCAATTTGTTCAAACAATTGACCTCCCATCACATACAAATTGACCTGTTCAACTTCATATAAAGGTCACAGATTTTCTCAGATTTTCTCTTTCTCGACATACATTGTATATTTGGCTTTTTTAATCCTTTCATGACATATTATCTCTCAATAAAGTGGGCATGTTGTATTCATCATTTGAAATCTAAGGGCGGTAAGTTGGCTCAGTCGGTAGCGCGTCTGCCTCACGATCACGCGGCCCGGGTTCGAACCCGAGTCTGGACTCAGTGAGCAATGTTTTGTGTAAGCATACCGCCCCCTCTAGCAAGAGGCAAAACACTCTGTCCCTCGGATAGGACATAAAATGGAGGTCCCGTGAGTGAGAGAGTCACAACTCATGCACGTAAATGATCCCGCTTTATTCATTGATCGCAAAGAGCAGGGTGTTAAACCCGTTGAAGTGGTCCTACCTCACATCCAACTGGACCCCATGGAAGACCAGCTTAGAGTAGCTGAATATGGGCTATCCAGCCATCTTCTCAGATGGAAATGAACAAACAAACAAAACAAACAAAAATCTCAAAGTCTGGAAAATTGGTCATTATCAGAACTAGAAAGTAATGTTCGATGATCATATTATGCTGTCCTGTGATAACAGATAGCACGCGAAAGGCAGAATCTTGATTTTCTTTATCTATCGTCTATACTCTATTTCGTTTTCATAGCAGGGTAGCCCTATCAGCTCACTCGGAACTGCTCTGCCAAAGGGCCCCGCTTGAAGTATATCCAGTAATATTTCAAAGATAAGGAGCTACACAGACCTTCTCTTATTCACCCAATATGAGACTGATAAAAACACTTCATTAGATCTTCTAGATGTATCATATTTTGATTACATTGTTACATGTAGATATTTCCTGTAATTCTATTGAATGGTTTTTAATTTACACATTTTGTACAATGCTGTAACTGCATACAAGATACAACTTTCGACTGTTCTCCTCACCGGTAATAACTGCAGAAGTTCATCACATGCTACATTTCTAACGTCCATCACTTCTATCATCGTTCAATAATACGTGAATTTTCCCTTCTGAGAAAGAGATATACGTGTTCACAACTTTTATATTCTTTGTATTGTTCATGCGCACATCATAAACATAAATCGAACTAGTCATGTGCTTACGATCTCTTTGAGCTAGGCTGTATTAAACCAAGGAGGTTCAAGAGATGGAGTGACACAAGTGTTATTCCCTTTGATCCCATGTTTGATGCCGCCACTAAGAAATATTTGAAGTATGTGCTAAATTGGCGCTGCCTCTCAGATAGGAAAACAATTGATTCATGTGGCATTGCATGACTCGTCACTCTCAATGGAAGAATGAAATGTCTTTATGATGGTAATCACTTTTCTCTGTCCCTTCGTATGACACATGAGCGGTACATAAAGGTACAGACACAAGGATGTGCGAATAAAAATTGCACAAAAATTGATGAAATAAGAATTAAAAATACCCGATTTTACATGTTTCTACACCAATTTAATATATAAATTAATAAAGAACTACACTTGAAGATTATACCATATCAGTTTCATTTGTCGGAAGTGATCGGAAAGATGATAAAATAGATTTTCCAGTAAGGGTGCAGTTCAAATATTTTCACAATGTACGGCTCAGATTTACACCTTTTGACATAATCCTGGACAGGAGTTACTTTCTCTTTCATATGTCTTACCATTAGCTGAAATTTGATTTCCTTTAATACAAAAACAAACAAAATATAGCCGACATTATGGTATCGTTCCAAATGAATCATCTCTTTGCTCAGAAAGACGGCGGCATCGAACCCCGATCATCAAGTCACAAATGCACCTGTGGAATTCTTTTGTACATCAAAAGAAAACTGACAGCTGTTTGACTGTTTACAGCCAGTTGGAACTCCATTTCTCAAATATCGTTGATTAAACCGTCTGATTCATTCTCCACTACACACGCAACGGTAAGGTTGATTTTCGCCATTGGTTGGTAATACGTCATACACGTGTACAGACGACATTTTTAATCTACAGATGGGGCGTAGTGACATCGGTATATGTTATTTTCCAAGATTTATCCTGTAGATCCTGTCTTGCGGAATGGCAAGAATTTAAAAAAATGCATAAGTTTTTGTGAATTAAGGTTGAATGATCTTCAAAATGTTCTCAAAGTTGGCACCGCAAGGTCATTCGTAAAAGGAGTTCATTTTTAGAAATGGCATAATCATAATATGAAATATTATCAATGAACAAAACATGCGAATGGGTTATGAATGTTCTAATACATAGACGCTAGTAAGCCTACTTAAGAGCATGATCTTTTTTTTTCACTTGGCTTGGTCAGAATCATAGCGTTTGGACTTGCTATTGAACAGATTAGCAATTTCTGATAGGGGGCAATCCTTAAATATACCAGGGATGACTTGCAGTAGTATGAGTATCCTCTGTCGTTCTGCGTTCAAGGAGCCAACATGTGGATATTATCATATTTGTCCTTAATTGGCTTCTTATTAGGCTACGGTCACAACTCAGAGGGGCGACCGACCGATTTGTAGCCTGCTCGGTCGCCGCTGAAACGTTGGCATCGCTCAGCAGTTTTTTGGAGATGTCGAGCAGGCTCTAAAACCTCAGCGATGCCCGAGCGATACCCTGTCGATTTCCCGTCGGTCACCGGTTGATTTTAGGTTACAAAAATTGCGAAATATGGGGATCTTCTCCGCGCAGAGACTGAGCGGTCACCGAGCAATGCCCCATCGGCAACTGGACGATCTCCCACCGGCTACCGGCCGATTGTTACGAAATCGCTCAGAGACCGACGGGTGATCGATAGTTCATCTACCGGTGTCCTGTAGGCCGCCCGCCGGTCCCTGCCGGAAATTTCTCACGAGTTACCAGGGTTTATTCATATACCTATGTGATTTGTGATGTCATAATCAATAAATTCATTAATTAAGATAAAACTCGAGGCTAAAGCTTTAAGAGTTAAATTACCAACTACCAAACCTCAGTTACGTGAATCCACAGATAACTAGAAATCAGGAAATCAAACAAAAAGAGGAAAACCCAAGACGCAACAAAGATTAGAATAGATGAGAATTTTCCAATTCAATTATCTTTGTTTGCTTCATTTTAACAGTATATTTCTATTCCTATTTAGTTTCATATTTTCATTTACCCATCTCTTGTCATTCAATACTTCATCATTCAATAGTCCTTTGATAAATGATAAGATAACCAAACCATATATCACTAAGTCTACATATCGACACTAACTTTTAGCCTTCATCTCTTTTGCCCCAAAGTGGTTGCCCCTGTCTTCCATGCCCCTCATGTTGGTTGCCGAGATGTTGAGATGCTGAGATGTTGGTGGGGTTTCCTTGCCTCTATCCCTCCCCCTGCTTCTTCTACATTGCCTTGGCTTCTCTTCCCCATCTAGTCCCTGGTTTCCTTCAGTGCTTCTGTCATTTTGATCTTTATTATTTTTAGTCCCTAAATCGCTCGACGGCGACCGGTCGATATATTCCCTTGGTTTTCTCCAGTGCTTTTGTCATTTTTGTCTCTATTATTTTTGTTCCCTAAATCGCTCGGCCGGGACCGCTCGATAAGGTCAGTGCCTGGGCGGTTGCCGCTCGGACACCGAGCGTATTTTGGGCAGCTAGGGAAAACTGGTCGGTCGCCGCTGAAATTTTAACTCCGCGTTAAAACTTCAGCGGCGACCGACCGATGCCCTAAAAATCAGCGGTGCCTGGTCGGTCACTGGTCAATCACCGGTCGTTGTCCGACCGAAATTGGCTAAAAACTCGCCAACCGGTCGCCGAGCAGGCTGATTTTTGGGGTTGTGACCGTAGCCGAGCAGGCAAATCGAAATTCTGCCGATCTGCTCTTGAAGACTCTTGAATAATATCACGTAATAATATAATATCATGACTTAAAAATGTTTCCATCATGCAGCTTGAGCTAACTCTGCCAATACTAAAATGGCAATCTGTTTGCATACAGTAGTCAGTGAACTTTGAGGTGGTGATGTGATCAGGTTAACTCCTCAGTACCAGCCCCGTCCCTGCGAATTTCTTTTCGAAGAGAGCATCAACACGTCTGCTGTGGTCTTCAGACATGATGTTCTTCCAGTCACCGACAATCCCTGTAAAAACAATCGTAATGAAAATAAGATAAAATCAACATACAGACTTTGTGACAGTATAAAATATGGAAACCGCTTTCTTCTCACTTTTTGTCACCGTCCAATATTCTTTTATTTTGCAGTCTTGTTTGTGTTTCGTTGTTTGACAGAACAACAAACCTTTTCTGAAGAACGACTTGTTGTCACTCTCGTCAACCTCGTCCTTCAAGTCTTCAGCAAATTTGACGCTCTTTTTCATGGCGTCGAACGAACTGAGGGCGACTATCCTATCTATGACGTCATCGGGAAGCGACTTGCCCATGAACTCGGCAATCTGCACCACAGCTTTCCGCGGATCCTGGAGAGAAGAAAATGAGGAGATTATATCATTTATCAGTATTCTGAAGTTGTCTTAACGGAAAACATGCTTGCGTGTTATCAAAAATATCTTATTTTCTTTTTTTTTCAGATTTATTGTCAGAAGTGCATGGCATTCCCTTATTAATGTCTTTTTAATATACAGTTCATATGTATGATATATGTGATAGGAACCTAAAATGGCGTTAAAACGCCTTATCCTGGCGAGGAAAGCGCATGTTTTAGAAACAAGACACCAAACAGGTTAGTCATCGCATTCTTCATCAGCGACCAGGAGGAGATGTGATGTTAGATTAAAATTCGTTTCTGAAGCAGACATACAAACAAAGGTATACGTCTGCTCCTGGTCGACGTATACCTTTGTGTGTATGTCTGCTTCAGAAACGGATATATATATATATATATATGTTTATCAAACACTTAAAGAAAATTTTGACAAATATCAGATTCCTTCCCCCATGGCCTCTCTCTCTCTCTCTCTCTCTCTCTCTCTCTGAAAGACGGAAAACGGTTCAATGCACTCACAAGACTGAGGGATGTTCCATTTACTAGTAATTCAAACGTTTGCCCAACTACAGTTTCTTTCGCTCATTTCGACTTTCCGGAGGTTGTTAATTCTCCTGTAGATTTATGGCATTTTTTTTAAAGATGGATCTGAACAACTGGCGTAGAAAAATAAACAATGATGACTCTGACCTGTTTCATGTCTTCGTAAGTAAGAAAGAGGACATTGGGGTGATTTCTCAGCTTGGTCCAGTACAGGATGTGGTCAAAGTAGTCTCCTCCGGGCACTGTAACATTAACATCGAAATGAATAAAGTAAATGTTGATACGAAACAAAGTAACTCGTGACAAAGCAATCCAGATTTGGCTTACTAATTATTGGGTTAATATTTTCTTTCCTTTTTCCCCAGTGGTCACGTGCAGATAAAGCATGGTTAATGTGACGATACAATATCATATCATACGGTGTATCATCCTCAAAAGACCTCATAGAAACTGCTAGATAAAGAAGCGTCTTCAAGCGTTCACTTTACTTCTGAATTGTTTTCGCAAATTTATTAAAAACTTCAACATACTCTTATAAGCGTTACATACTCAAGAAGAGAACGATTTTTGCAAATTCCTTACGAAACCCCAACCAGATCCTTACAGTTTATACGATGTCTTATGCTGCCACGGTCTTTTCGTCATTGAGTCCCTTATTTCTTGAGACATTCCAATGATGTTTGGCACATGTTTTCCTATAATGTCTTCTTTTTAATCACTATTACCTAGTAGGCCTAACATTGTTTCATGTAAGATATGCTCATTCTAGGGAAAGGTTCGTTCTCATGAAGTTTGTAATTCTATATTAATCCTGTAGCAGTGATTGACAATAATTTGATGATGCCAGTAGCAGAATCTTGGTTTGGAAGGTTTTCTGTTACTTGTAGCCGCATCCATGGAATCTGAGGAAAAATAATGGGAAAAGTTATCATAAAATATATTGCACGTATTTAGATATTCATTTGGCCACATAAGTGATGTTGAGTTCATTGTGAATCAGCACAAGTGGATATGTATTTGCACCACATAGTCCCTTTTTGAGTCGCGTGTTCTTCATGTATTTGGACTGGCCTCAGATCAGCACTAAATTCACATACATGGCATACGAGTGAGAACTACGCACAAATTGCGCAAGGATGGTTTACGGCTCCATTGTCGGGAGAAACGCTTAGTGATGAAGATGTTTTGTGACGAAAATTTGATGGTATTCATGATGGTGATGATTGTTCCTACCATTTTTATGTGTGAGAGGAAATGGTACGTGGGATGAAATGGCGAATATGAGAGCTTTGCCTTGGGTATTGGGAGAAGCAGATGAAGAAAGGTAACACAAGGTGAAGAAGACTGAAGGGTGTAATTAAACACAATTATGATGTCAGTCACAGCCATAAATGTGAGTTGAAATATAGTTTATAAAAAGAGGAGAGAGAATAAAATACTTGACCAAGAGCAATATAAAGAGAAAGATAAGTATTAAAAGAGAAGTGAAAGTTGTAAATATAGAGGTGATGTGATAGTGGCGTAGTAGATTGCATCTTCTTACCGTGTGCACGTCACGAGACCCACACCCACAAGCCATACAGCCCACGAGTCATACAGCTCATAAGTCATACAGCCCATGATTTATACAGCTCACGAGTCATACATCCCATTAGTTCGACACTAAGCTAACAAGGCCCACGAGACCGACACATTAAGCCCCGTGTTGTATATGTCGAACTCGTGGGCTGTATGACTCGTGGGTGTCGGTCTATTTGGATGACCCCCTTCTTACCTCTTCCGGCGAGGAACTCTTCCATGAACTGGTCAAAGGACTCGTATTTGGGCATGGCTTTTATGTACTGACAGAAGTGATAGTAAGACACAGCCGTATCCTTTGGGTTCCTGGCCACGTAGATGACCTTGACCTTCGGGTCATCGCGAAGGTCTTCCGGAAGCCACTGTGGCATCACGTGAGTCTTGAGAATTCTGGGAGAATGGTGAGGCATGTCGTCGGCAGCATCACAGCTTGTACGGGCAGTTTGCAGCTGATGAAGAAGTTTCAAAACATTCGATCCCGTGCTCGGTTCAGTCGTTGCTTCCTTTGTAGTCGACAACTAGAAACAAGTCACAGGACATGTAAGTGCATAACAGGAGGTAAGAATCACAGTGGTATAGGGTGCAGTCACGAAATCATTTAAGTTGCAGTTACTATAATTGTAGCGATATGGTTAGAGAGGGTTACAAAAAAGAATGAGATAAAAAAAGTTCTTGTAGAAATATTAATTCCCCATAATTATTGAGCATTATGCCTATAATTTTAATGTAAGATTCCTTCAGTTAGTTTTTTTTTTTCATTGTAGCTTTGTTTTAGTTTTGTTGTTGTTGTTGCTGTTGTGGGAGAGGATAATTTGATCAATTATTTCTTGAGACTAATGTCTTGTGTGATCATTATGGGACTTGTCACACAAACGCGAAGACTGGTCGCCAACCCCCAGCAACGAAAAATATCTAGCGGCCATCGACAACCAATCGCCGACCACATCCCAAAATTTTTGAGCAGCGACTGGTTGCCGACTATCATTACTGACCGATGGGAAACCATTTTGACGATAGTTTGAAAAGCTCTTCAAAGATCAGCATCGAAAACCTTCCAGCCTGCCAAGACCGGTCGCTGACCGGTCTTCACTCATGACTTGTGACTAGGGCTAAAACCTAGGCAGAACATTTTATTTTACACACACACACACACACACACACACACACACACATATATATATATATATATATATATATATATATATATATATAATATATATATATATGTATATATATATATACATGTGTGTGTGTGTGTGTGTGTGAGTAAAACATACTCAGAGAGAGAGAGGAAATGAGATTGTAGTACTTCTTGCATGGACTCGAAATCTGGCGTCTCCAAGAATTTTACTTCGTTCGTGATGTTCTTCCCTTCCAGCGCCTTCTCGTCCCCGTCCTCCTTGACGAGGTACGCGATTAGCTGGGCCCATGTGGTGCCTGGACAGGGGCAAGAAAAGAGACTAATATCAATGTGAAATGTTACCTTTCCGGTATCAGCAATATAGTTTATAATCATTATGATATGGTCTTCTATAAAGGAAACCAAAACCCAAAGAGAAATATGCATGGAGTGAAAGAAGCAACATTAGCAGAACACATCAGTGAAAGTTTGAGGAAAATCGGACAATCTATGCAAAAGTTAAGAATTCTTAAAGTTTTGGTGCTGGAACCGCTGGATGAGGAGACTCCTATAGAGGTTATGACTCGATCCTTGTGTGGTCAACAATGTAAAGAAAGTATAAAGGGAACTCCACAAAAATTCTTTTTTTCATGAAAATTACACATTCCATCAACTTGATGCTGACATATGTTAAGGGTAGCAATTATTCCCCCTGCTTTCTGAAAGCGATTAGTCAAGTATTCTTTCATTATGCTAGAAAAGTGAATTTTTGTGAAATTCATTTTATATTTCCTTTAAATTGTTGTCCACACATGACATCACAACCTCTAGTAGTCTCCTCATGCAGTGGTTTAAACACCAAAACTTTAGAAAATCATAACTTTTGCATCGATTGTCTGATTTTCCTCAAACTTTCACTGATATGTTCTACTAATGTTGCTGCTTGCACTCAATCCTCATTTCTCTTTGGGTTTGGGTTTCCTTTAATCCAGAGTAACTTCTGCACTGTTGCCACTGTTCCACCATGCAGAGGGTCCTGACAATATTATCACCCAATCTTTGCCTGGCAAGAACTCATACGTCTTGGTCGAGAGGAACATGATGGGCAATGAAAATTTATTCCAAGGACTTGACTTGACGGAATTCGAACTCGGGACCTTCCGACTGAAGGTCTACCTAGTGCCACCCACTGTGAAACAGTCCCCTCACTAAAAGCATTCTTTATGACGGATGTAAAAGTCAAACCTGAGTAAGTCAGAGATATGGTTCCATGACATTTGTTCCTGCGACAATTGCTCCCATGGAACATTTGCGCGGTAAGCCAAACAAATTCTACCCACCAACATTACCCTAAACCTAATCTTAATCCTCACATCAAACTACACATAAAACCCTACTACAATTCTCCATCTAACCCAAAGTCCTCGGAAAAAAATAAGACCGGAGCAAATGTCTCGGGAGCAAAATTGTCGTGTTACCCACAGCAGGGAGGTGACCTCCCTGCCCATAGAGATATATACTGTACTTACCTTTCAACTACGCTGTCCAACCAAAATAGACCAGACAGTGAGTACAAAATATCCTGATTTTGATTACAATGATGCAATATTGCAAGCTGCTGTTGAGACTGAGAGAAAATTATGCGCAGAATAGCTGAAATAATCACCTGTTTTGGGGTAAGTGACAACAAAAACGTCGTCGGGCCGAGTTTTGAACGCCTTGGTCTTCTCAATGCAGTGGGGTGTCATGAAGAGTGGTAGAATAACTCCATCCTTCTCATAACAAACACTCCTGGCACACGCCGGAACCTGGTCCATCAGTAACATTCCAGCAGCAGCAGGGGTGCTTTCTATTATCATGAAGGGACAGATAAAGAGGAAGGGGTGTGTGGTTAGTCAGCAGAGACCAAAGAAAAAGTCTCTTTGGCAGACGATAGCTACACATTCCTACAACTGTCGGTCACACTGATTTCCCATACTGGAAAGAATACAGTGTCCCGCAGTGTGAGAACCACAGTGTGAACACATTGTGAACACAGTGTGAAATCTCTTCACACTGTTAACTTCGAGCGTTTTAACAGTGTGAACACTATGTGAGTCGTCAGTTCACAGTGTGAAACAAAGCATTACTATGCGAACACTCTGTGAAAACCACACCACAGTGTGAAATCATCTTCACACTGTTAAATTCGCGCGTTTTCAGTTAACACACTATGGGACACTGTGTTCTTTCCACTAAGGTCATTATCCATCAAAAGAATGAAAGGACATTGCAATGTTAACAAAAATTGGTGAATCAATCAACAAGCATTGCTTACTAGTGTTCTTGACATATGGGAGGAACTCGAATAAAGCTTGCTAATTATTACGTAGATTGATTTCATACAACTGCCCAATGAATATTAAAGTTTTCGCCAAGTCGTGTGCCGTTCTGTATCAGTTTGCAAATTCAACCTTGTAGGCAATTCCAACTGACTCTTGAAACTTTGAAACTTTGAACTACATATACGAAATGTTTTATGCAAATTTTGTCGGGAAAAAAAATAGCAGTGTAACTAAGTAGGCGGACACTTACCACTGGAGCTAGACATTGAAATGACTTCAAACTTAAGAGATGAAAGAAGGAAAAATGTATATAAGATACACTGTTGAAGTCTCCTGACTGATTAATGAGCCCTTTTAGCAGCCACTGTAGAATGCCACCTTGATCAGTGCTTATGGTACAGATTGTTATCAAAAGAACAATTTATGGAAACACTAGCTGACTCAACAACGTCATATGTCTCACGTAATGAGAGCAGTATCTGTCCAGCGTGAACGATTGCAGGGAGGCAATCAAAGTTATCATTATGACGCTCCTTGTAGCATTTGCTCTCTCTCTCTCTCTCTCTCTGGCCAAGTTGTGTTTGTTTTGATTTTGTTCAAAGTCCATCTGACAGAAGCGGGATGAAAGAGAATATGTAGTCCCTTGTCAAACTATTTGTTTCTCTTTCTCCATGTACTCAGTTATACACATATCGTTATCTAGACTGTAATATATCGCATTAGAACAAAATAAACATACAGGTTACAATTTGGTGTTTGTTTGTTTTTTTCCAGAAAGTTCGTCATTCCGAGGGTTCATTTAGTCCAATAGTTCGTTTTTACCATTTATGGAGGTTTATGATCGAGTCCGAGGATTTCTTATTCCGTATCTTCGTCAGTCCGAGTATTAAAAAGTGGCGATTCTGAAGGTTTGTTAATCCGAAAAAAAGGAAAATTTCAATTTCAATTTCAATTTTCAATCCTTTTATTTTCATTCTTCTTTTTTCCAACAAAACATTAGATGTGGTGTAGATCAGTAATCTTGCTGTTGATATCATCTGAGCTGTTGTACCGGATCGCAATTAAGTATTGGGGGTTGTGTGGGGGTTATTTCTAGCCTACCTTGCATCGAAAACAAATTGTTGGTGTACAGCATGATAAGTTTCCGAAGATTTTTGTTTCTGTTCTCTCGCTATTGATACACACACACACATACACACACACACACATGCACACACACACACATGCACACAGACACCATGTGTACTTGTATAGATATAAGTAAATATACATACTTATCATACACATTATCATTATCATTGTGTGCATGAGTAAGTTAGATTCTACGAATTACGTACTTTTATGGAACTTCTCAATTTATTGGAAGCGTATTACGATGATATTTTAATTTTCCTCGAGTCAGTTTCATGAAGTCATCATAATTATAATATTCCACCACAAACATATGGCCTGTTGAAATTGAGCCAAATCTTATTGATTTTCTCACATCTACATTTTTTCCTTTACACTTACCTAGGCATATTTTCTATTTCCTCAATAAAGTTGGAATGTTTTATTCGTCATTCGAAAGTTGAAAGTCTGAAAAACTCGCCGAAGCCAGAATGTGAAGCAAGATTCAGTGAGCTCATAATTCTTTGTAATAACAGCATGCAATAGGCAGACTTTGGGCCTGCTTGCAGTATCTTTATTGATAAGTATCAAGCACATGGGAACTACATAGATCAATTAATGTGAGACTGCTTACCACTTTATATCATCTCTTACTTGAATATCATCGTTACATACACATCACCTTTTTATTTTGTTTATTTCAAATAATTTTATTTTGTTTATTTCAAATAATTTTATTTTGTTTATTTCAAATAATTCTTAAATCACAGCTTTGTGGCAACATTTAATATCGGACAGTATAATAATCCATTGGGTGCAGCTATATTCATTACTTTCACAACATAAAAATGTTCAGAAAATCTTAGTGAGATTTTTTCTACATTCCGAGATAGAGCTGATTATTCTTCTTCGCAGTGTTGCATTCCTTTCAGTATTCAGTTTGTACACGGTATAGCAGAAATAAAATGTACCTTTTTTCTCTCTCTGAGCTAGGCTGTTTTAACGTATCAGATTCATTTCTGTAAAGTTTTTTTTTATGTCATTGTTTGGTGGTAACATCTTACAGAAGACCTTTTCGTTCTTAGATGTTGTTAGCAATAACATAAGGTGAGTCGAGTATCCTCTCGTTTTAGTTTTTCGTTAATATTCCTTTAGATCCTGACGTGGGAATAGAGAGAAATATTAAAAAAAAAACATACTATTTTACGACATAAGATTAGATAACTTAGGAATATTCTCGAAGGACTTTCTTGAAAGGCATTCATTTCTGGACACGCCTTATGAGAGATTGTCATTGAACAAAAACAAGAAAAGGTTATTAGAGTGGCCTAAACATAATAGACATTATTTTGTAAGCCTACTTAATGATCAAGGTTTCACTTGGGCCAGTCAGTGTCGTAGGGTTTTGGATGTGCTTTTGAACAAATTAGCTATTTCTGATTCGGGCTATCCTTGAATAAAGCACGGAAAACTTACAGTACAATGATTGTACTCTGTGTTCTATGAGCCAAACTATCATTCTGATATTTTGCATATTCTAAAATTTGCCATTAACCTTATTTGTGGTAATGGGCAAATCAAAGTAAAGCCGATCTACTCGTGACTGCTGCATGATATCAAGTAATGTTGTATCATGATAAAAAAGAAAGGTTTCCATCATGATCATGCAGCCATAGAGGTAACTCTGTCATTACTGAGGGCAATCTGTTTGCATATAGTAGTCGGGGAATTTTGTCGCGGTGATGTTGATCGGGTTAACTCCTTAGTACCAGCCCCGTCCCTGCGAATTTCTTTTCGAAGAGAGCATCAACACGTCTGCTGTGATCTTCAGACATAATGTTCTTCCAGTCACCGACAATCCCTGTAAGAGCAGTCATAATGAAAATAAGATAAATCAACAGACAAACATTGAGATGGCATAAAATAAGGAAACCGCTCTCTTCTCCCCTTTTGTCATCATCAACATCTCGTTTGCCTTCATTTTCCATCTGACAAAATGGCTGGATAGCCCATATTCAGCCCCGGTTGAGTTGTTAGTAGGGCCTACGTGGGGCGGACCACTCCAGTGAGTTATGAACACGTCATCTACTACCTCTCCCCTTTCCGTTTATTTCATCTTCTTCCTGCCATATTCCATTCTTTCTTCCTGAGCCTCCCCCCCCCAAAAAAAAAAAAAAAAAAAAAAATGTAGGAGCCAAAGTGGGCTTTGGGTTGAAAAAGTTTAGAAGCACGGGTCTAGAGTGTGTCATATTCATACAAGGTCAGAATATGATAATGTGTGGGGAAACCTATGCAGAAAAGAGGATGCTACATGTGAGGCTGGTCACTGCGAGCTCCAGGTATTTCAAACAACAACGGAGTTGTGTGAGGACTCCTTGGGACAACCAGGGAGATGAGAGTTTTTTCCTGTCACCTCCCTGGGACAACCATTCTACAGATGGAGTCGCTCATAAAGTTTCTAACTTTCTATCTTGCCAATGGTTGAAATATATAAAAAAAAAAAAATCTTTCATGCATACATGCAGGTGACAAACTGCGCGAACCTTTCCTGAAGAACGACTTGTTGTCACTTTCGTCAACCTCGTCCTTCAAGGCTTCAGACGCTTTGACGCTCTTTTTCATGGCGTCGAACGAACTGAGGGCGACTATCCTATCAATGACGTCATCGGGGAGTGACTTGCCCATGAACTCGGCAATCTGCACGACAGCTTTCCGCGGATCCTTGGAGAGACGGATAGAAAGAAAGAGAGGAGATTAAATCGTTTTTATCTGTATTCTGACGTTCTCATAACTGTTAAAGGAAAAAGAGTTTGGGTGTTATCTGAGATCTCTTATCAATTTCGGAATTATTGTCTGAAGTGCGTTGCATACTCTTATTATTTTTATACGCTTAATGTTTTGGTTGTTTGACAAGGTTATTGGGATCTGACTGGAGGAAAAACAAGAACATGCCAGGAACATCTTCTTAAAGAATCTGTTTGGTTTTTTTTTAATGAACATGACACAGTAAGCTGTCTTCCCAACCCCCCTCCCTCTCTGTCTCTCTCTCTCTCTCTTTCTCTCGCCCTCCATCTCTCTCCCTTTCTTTCTGAAGAGACCGATAACAATCCCGAGGATGTTGATTTACAAGGGTTTATCATGTTCAGAGTAAGTTTCAATAGATTCACGCCTTTTGCACAACGTCAGTTACCTTTGCTCATGCGCAAACTGCAACTTTCTAGGTAATAGTAGGTCACTGTTTGAAAAGACGGGTCAAAATGACTGACGTATTTATAGCCAAGAAGAAAAACAATGAGAACTCTGACCTGTTTCATGTTTTCGTAAGCAAGAAAGAGGACGTTGGGGTGATTTCTTAGCTTGGTCCAGTACAGGGTGTGGTCAAAATAGTCTCCTCCCGGCACTATGACAATAACATCAAGATAAAGAAAGTGAATATTGAGAAATCTTATCAAATCTTGACCAAGCAATCCAGACCTGTCTTACTAATGTCAGGAAGGTGGATTAGAATTTTTTTATTTCTTTTCTTCAAGCCGTTACGCAGGTGGAGCATAACTAAATGTCACGGTGCAACATTATTTCTCATCCTCAAAAGATCTCATTGAAACTGCTAGAGAAAAGGATGCTGAAGACGAAAAATGGCAAAGTCTTATACCCCCATTCCACATAGATTTCTTTCCATCGGTCACTCATCGAAAGCAAACTATGTTGCTCCCGGCCATCAACAGAAGTGTATCGGATCGCAGTCTGATGGATCCGACTTTTGCTGGTCGACTATCAGGTCAGTGCCTGACAAGTCGGGCGGTGAACCGATGATGCAAGATCGTCCGATGAAGATCACGTGCTACACGTCTGATACTCACCTGATAGTCGACCAACCAAGTCGGATTCATCAGGGCGTCGCTTTTAGCTCGGCGGGTGTTAAAAAAAAATGTTGCCAACGTGTTCAGCATCCCGATTTGTTATCTTGATTGTTGTCGAAATGCATTAAACTCTTCGTCACACTTTTATGAGCATGACATATTCTAGAAGTGCGCGATGTTTTCAAAAATCTTCGCGAAACCACAAACAGATTCTTTCTCGCGTATGTCCCTTGAAAGCAGCAAAGTTCTTCCGGCCATTTCTGGCGTACCTACTTCTTGAAACATTCCAACGAACGGTTGGTGCATGTTTCCCTGCAATGTCTTTCAGTAACATGGAAACATTAGGAAAAGGTGCGTTTCAATGCATTTTGTAAATCATCATAATAAATGTCACTGCCAGAATCTTGGTGCATGTGGAAGATTTTTTTTTTTTTGTGGGCGAATCCATGGAATCTAGAGAAAAATAGTAGAAATATAAGCATAGAATATATGCCCATATATTTAGATATTCATTTGGCCGCTGATCATCATAATTGATGTTTAGGGTGTCATGAATCAACAAAAATCAATAAGCATTTGCACTGCACATTTTTGTCGCGTGCTCTTTTTGTATGTGGACTGGCCGCAGTTCAGCATTGATACAAACGACATTCGCACATGCGTTGTGACAACCAACACAAACTGTGCAAGAAAATGGTTTACAGCTCCAATATCGGGGACACATTTGGAGGAATAGCTTTTCTGAATGTTGGACTTTTCTTCTTTTTTTTTTATTCGACATTCGCATCCTTCGCAAATCAATATCGTCCTCAATGAAAACAGCCCTTTACAGTTACACACGTGGAAGAATAAAACCGGAGGACACTTTCCAGCATAGAGAAAGGATGATCAGGGACACGTGTACGATAATGATGACGACTATCATAACAATTATGAGGGAGATATTGAAAAATCATGCTGACAAAGATAATTTTTGACGAAGATGATGGAGATGATTCTGATTATACTTACTTTTTTCATCGTCACAAAGAATAAAAAAGCTTGACTTGAAAGATTTTACAAAGCAATGAAGAATAGAGAGTTAAGTATAAACAAATGACACAATGATTATGTCACAGCCATTAATATGAATAGAAAAGTAAAGGGCTAAAAAAAAAAGAAGAGCTGGAATAAAATAGTTAACCAAGAAAAATGTCATATAAGGTAAGAGAAAGACCAGTTGTGAGAATTGAGTCCTTGAAAGGGGGAGGTGATGGTGGAGTAGAATGGTTCTTCTTACCTCTCCCAGCGAGGAACTCTTCCATGAACTCGTCAAAGGACTCGTATGTGGGCAAGGCTCTTAAGTAAATGCAGAAGTGATAGTACGACACGGCTGTGTCCTTGGGGTTCCTGGCCACGTAGATGACCTTGACCTTCGGGTCATCCCGGAGGTCTTCCGGAAGCCATTTTGGCCTCACGTGAGTCTTGAGAATTCTGGGAGAATCGTAAGGCATGGCATCGGCAACATCACAGCTTGTACGGGCAGTTTGCATCTGTTGAAGAAGTCCCAATGCCTTCGATCCTGTGCTTGATTCATTCTTTGTTTCCTTTGCAGTCGGCCACTTAAAACAAGTAATAAGACATTTAAGTGCATTATTGGGGATAAGAATCACAGTGATAGATACAGTCATAAAATCGTTTTGTTGCTATTTTGATATTGTAGCGATATTATGGTCGCGAGAGGATAATATGAATGAACGCGATGAAGGAGATAAATATCTTTTATCAATTATTGAACACAGACCTTTATCAGGTTCATGCCGATGATTTCAGTTCAGTTTCAGTAAGTTTTATTTCTCCACTTGTACATATTAGAAAATAAGTTTAACAATATCAAACATATTATTCACAAGTCATAGAAATACAAACATCAAGATTTCACATTACAAGTATATAATTATGTGAAATAATACATGAATTTCATTACAGATCCTTAAGTGTACAGGTGGGGGAGACCGTTATCAATAAGCAAGTCGCTTGACTTGGACAACGGCTTCTGAACATATATGCCTTATAATTTTTTTTTTTAAACTAAGATTTGGAATTAAGATTTCTGGAGTTCATTTTATCTGTATTGTTTGAATCCAAAAATTTCCGGTGACCATCGACTATCAATTATCGGCATCCAAACCCCCAAATTTTGATCGGCCGGCCACTGGTTGCTGACCGGTTGCTGACCAATGGCAAACCATTTGGCATTTGACGACCAGTTGGAGAGCGCTTTGCGAACGTTTTACGGACAAGAACAAACAACCCTGGTGTTTAATGGGCGACTGGTCGCAGACATATTTGCAAATGGTCGGCAACTTTAAATAATTAAGACCACTTTGATTAAAATTGGCCGCCGATTGGGTGCTGATTTTCTTTTCGGGCTCGGCAGCAATTGCTACAGGATTACAAATGTGTATGACTGCTCAGAAGTACTACTAGCTGTCAATGAGGATTCAGCATGGTTCTGCTGGATAATTCGAAAACACAGAGTTAAAGTCTGCTCAGAAGGACGAAGAGGAAGTTACAGTTGTTGTTCTCCTGTTAAATGGTTGGATTAAGAAAATCAGACAGTACTGGATGACGTCATGGATCTCGAGGCGAGTGATATATGGGGAATATGAAAATCCCATGGCAGAGCTGGAAAGGTTTGTGCCCTTCAGAATGCAGTTTCGGATCGTGAGGCAGTTGACCATCAAGTCACACCAGGGGAGCATTTCATGAAGCGTTTTGTTCGACAAATTTGTCTTACAAATTTGCTCTCAGCCAATCAGATGCAAAGATTTCAGTACCCCCAAGCTTATAACTGCACTTCATGAAATGTCCCCCAGGAGTATGGACAGATGAGGGAGCTAGTCTATTTAAAGAGGACAATGCCACTGTAGCGACGAGGCAAGGCAGGATGTGCAGAGTGTATTTGAAGACCCGGAAGTGTGGGGGAGACATGGGTGGCCCGACAGAATCGATCATCATTTATGCTGCCCTCGGGGTATATTCGAATCCACGAATATCGCCCGTCAGACATGAGACAGTGACTATGTGAATCGAAGTGTACGCTCATCAGTAGCGACACACACACACACACACACACACACACACACACTTACAATCTTACAATCTTACAATCTTACAATCTCATTCCCTCTCCTTTTGAGCATATATATATGCTCAAAAGGAGAGGGAATGAGATTGTAAGTACTTCTTTCATGGACTCGAAATCTGGCGTCTCCAAGAATTTTACTTCAATCGTGACGTTCTTCCCTTCAAATGCCTTCTCGTCCCCGTCCATCTTTACGAGGTACGCGATCTGCTGGGCCCATGTGGTGCCTGAACAAGTGCAAGGGAAACTAATTGACATTAATGTGAAATGCAAACTTTGCGGTTCCATCATTATAGATGAAAAACACAATATGGTCTTTTTATCCAGGGTAACCTCTGTCCTGTTGCCACTTTTTAACCAGAGGGTCTTGTCTTTATCATTATCTTATCATTGCCAGGTACAGGATATCATACACCTGGGTCGAGAGGGACATGGTGGATAAAAACATCTTGTCCAAGGACAGAGGCACTTGAGGGAAGTCGAATCTGGGACCTTCCGATTGAAAGTCTATCAGATGTACCACAGATCCCTCACCAAACATTCTTTACTATAACGATGTAAAATCAAACCTGATTAAGTCAGAGATATATTGCTTCTTTTCAACCATACTGTCCAATCAAATAATGGCCAGACAGCATTAGACAATGAACACAAGAGATCCTGATTTGAGTGTGATTATTCAATGTTGCAAGCTGCTGTCGAGAAAAGTATGTACGAGAGGTGAAATATCACCTGTTTTGGGGTAGGTGACGACAAAAACGTCATCGGGCCGAGTTTTGAACGCCTTGGTCTTCTCAATGCACTTTGGAGTCACAAAGAGTGGGAGAATAACTCCATCCTTCTCATAGCAAACACTCCTGGCGCAAGCAGGAATCTGGTCCATCAGGGACGTTCCACCACCAGCACCACCAGCACCAGCAGCAGCAGGGGTGCTTTCTGTCTCATAAAGGGACACACAGAGATAGAGAGAGGGGGTGGGGTACAGGGATAAAGGTTAATAAGTAGCGACAAAAGTCTCTTGACAGACTGGTACATAATAAATTTACGTTTCCTTTCAAATTCGTCACTTTCATTTCATCACCGTTTACATGAATCAAAGGATATTTCCATGTTAACCCATGCTATGCCAATGGGTCAAATATGCACAGGTGTCACACGCAAACATATGAAGAGGAAGTTAATGTGGCAGGGCGGAGGTTTAATAAAAAGTGCGGAATAACTCATTTGGTTGCTAGTGTTTTTGACATGAACGAAACTCGAATAAAGCCTGCTGATTATTTAGTAAATCGAATTCACTCAATTGTATATACAGTGAAAATTAAAGCTTTAACTAAGTATTCGGGGGAAAAAACATCAACAAACAGCAGATATCAATAAGACAGAAACATAAGAACACAGTACAAACCATGTAAGACCTGTGCAGAGGAACAGAGTAAAACAAGAATCTGTCGAATGAAATATCTTTCTAATTTTGAAATCTAGTCATCATATAGTCTGGGTGCCAAAGTCAGATTTTGGGCCTAACCTTGTTTTACCGTCAGCCCGATATCTTTTTTTATTCTTTATTTTTTTGATGGTTTTACCCTATTTCGAGGGTGCTGAATCCGAATCTGTAAGGCAACTCTTGCACCCTTGATGGTTTGGGGATATTCAAAATGGCGGCCAAAATGGGCCCCAAAATCTGAAATTCCTATATATTTCCTTATAAATGGTGAAAAATTGGACACAAAAATCAAGTTTTACAGTGTTTCGATGGTGCTAAATCAGAATCTGAATGATGCAACATTTGCATTCTTGAGGATTGTGAGGTTGTCAAGATGGCCGCCAAAATTTACGTTCCTGTAGATTAGAGGATTAAGATGATGAAAAGTTGAAAAGATTTGATGGTTTCAACCTATTTCGAAGGTCCTGAATCCGAATATGGATGAAGCAACATTTGTATCTCTCTCTCTCCCTATATATATATATATATATATATATATATATATATATATATAGAGAGAGAGAGAGAGAGAGAGAGAGAGAGAAGGGGGAGAGAGAGAGAGATACATATACATCACCACTCAACGTTCCTTTGCGAAATAAACGGATAGGAATGCCTGTCAAGACACATTTTGTCGTGTGCCGTTCTATATCAGTTCGCAAATTTTGAACTGTAAAAAGCTGTTATATGCAGCCTTTCTTACACACTAAATAGTAGTGGAACCAAACATACATATGAACACTTACCACTGGAGGAAGACATTGAAATGACTTCAAAATCAAGAGATGAAAGAAAGGAAAGTGTTTGTGAAGAAAAAAAAATACACTGATGAAGTCTCCAGACCGATTAATGAGCTCTTTTAACCATAGCCGTCAATGCATATAGAATGCCACTCTGGTCAGTGCTTATGATGCACAGATTGTTATCAAAAGAAAAAAAATATCAAAACACTAGCTGACCTCACAACGTCATATATCGCTTATCATATCCATACAAATGAGAGCAGTGTTTGTATGCCTGTCTGTGTATGAGAGCACGGAGGCGATCGACTGTTGTGTGTCCCTTGCATTTGCTCACTCCCGCAAGGCTCCCCCTCTCTAAAATGTGTTTGTTTGCATTTGTTTAAAGTCCAACTAACAGAAAAAGCAAGATGAAAAGGAATAGTCCCTTTGTGTTTTGCTTTTTATCAAGCACTCAGTTATCAAAATCTATACATACTTATATCTATAATGTAATATATTGCATTGGTATATTGAAATAAGATATAGGCTTCAATTCGTTATTCCGAAGGCTTGTCATTTCAATTGGGTTCGTCAGTCCGAAAGCTCGTTTTCCGAAGGTTTATGAGTCCAAAGGTTCTTTACTCCGCAGGTTCGTCAGTCCGAATATGAAAAACAGGTGAATCTGAAGGTTCGTAAAGTTTATATGAAATCAGGTTCCTTGAGTCCGAAAATGAAATAAACCTTATAGACAAAATACAGTAGCGCAATTAAATCATAGGATATTAGTCAAAGAAAATTGGGTAGTCTTACGGGAACATGTCATGTGTATATATTTCTGGGCAAAGCACGTGTTGCGCCAAGAATTTGCGTAGATGAAGACTCTTGATTTTGATTTAATCTAAGCTATTGCTACCGGAGCCAATGAATTTGGAGTATCGGGGCTGTGTGTAAGTAATCTGTAGCCTACCTTGCATCGAAAACCTTTTGCCGAGAAAATGATTTGAGAAAAACTTTTTCTGTCCTTAGCTTATCGTGAAAAGGTCGACAACCGGTCGCAGGCTGGTCGACAACCTGCATAGGTTCTGGTCCTTGACATGAAGATTTTGGTCGGCAAACAATGCCGGTGCAATCGTCGTGCCTATAAACAGTAATGTGTTTGATGCAGTCAACTTTCATTTATGCACCGTTTCCTGAACACAACAAGCAATCCCAACAATGCTAGCGACATGCTTCTTCTTCCTCTTGAGCAATGAGGCAGAGCCATGTTTAACTCCTCATGGACAGCTGGTAGTGTGCTTGGGTGACCCGCACCTCGTCATAGTTAATGTTTATGCATGTTTCAATCACACCACGTCACTAAAATTCTATGAAATCCCACTCACATAAAGGAAAATGCTGAAGATTCAAATGGAACCACAAGTTCACTGATGGATACCGGAAATTTGCAGCTATCGTCGTCAAACGCGAACGATGCGGAATTCATGTGCGCTAAGGAAGGGGACCGCACCTCGCCACCCAACTCTCCCATAAACAAAGCACATACAAGACGTGTGCGGGTGACCGTGATGATACTGATAACACCTATATTCCTCACATAAATGTAAGATTTTAAAGAAAAACTGTTTGGTTTTCACCTCAGTTTGCTTGGTTGTGGTAACCCTGCAAAGTTTCAAGCGTACTGAACGCAGTCCCGGGCGTAAATTTTTGTTCATTGCGCTTGTAGCAGTTTTACGCAGGGTGACGATATTCGGGCCCCTGACGAGGTGCGGGTACCTCGCTATACTTTTCATGCAGTCCTACAAATTTGTAATCCCCGAGCGATTGTGTGATAGAACGACACGGCATTGGGGTTCCTGGCCACGTAGATGACCTTGACCTTCGGGTCATCGCGGAGATCTTCCGGAAGCCAAAACGAAAATCAGGAGCTAATCAGCAACCAATAAAGTGATCTTCATAAAGTCACCGACCAGATTACAAACATAACTGCAAGCAGTTGGCAATTCATCATCATTGTTGTTGCTGTCCACGTTCACGAAGCGCTCTTCAACCGGTTTGCAAATGGTCGGCAACCTATGAGCAATCGGCGTCAAACCCGTATGTCACCGGTTTGCACCCTTTGCAATCAAGAATTTTTGGGATTTGGTCGCCGATTAGGCGTTGATGGTGGCCAGAAATTATCGTTTGCTGGAGGTCGGCGACCAGTCTTTACGTATGTGTTTCCAGGCCCTTAGATATCTTCCTGTCAACAACGATCGCCGATAGTTCAACGATAATATCGCGTGAAGTGTCGCTCCCGCCCGCTATTGACAGAACTCATTTTCTTGCCGATAATGGCAAGATTTTCACTTGCCAAAAACGACAAGTGGTCCTGACTGCCTGTTATTCTTTCC
Source organism: Diadema setosum (assembly GCF_964275005.1). Lineage (NCBI taxonomy): Eukaryota > Metazoa > Echinodermata > Echinoidea > Diadematoida > Diadematidae > Diadema > Diadema setosum. The sequence continues at coordinate 27,587,713 of NC_092704.1, read as the reverse complement.
AAGCTTCTCCTCATCAATAAGAAAGCTGCCCTGTGTTTCTGCACGTGCATCTGTCTATGTTATATTTTCTTTGTGTATATTTTGTTTTCATTTCTGTATTTCAGACAATCTGCCTTAGTTTTGTTAGTATAGTACATGTAATTGCTTATTGTTAACGAGGGAACTGCAGAATACAAGGCCTGCTTTTCAGCAGTCCACTCCATTTTCAACAACACACACACACACACACCTCACCTCACACACACACACGCAAACACACACACTCACACACACACACACACACACACACACACCAACATCCACCCCACACACACGCACATTTAGGCGGTGCATCCTTTTTCTTCCTCGCCCCTCTCTTTCTCTGTATAGATGTCAGTATTTTTTTTCTCCAAATATTCGTTCCAGCTGTACTTTCAAGACTAGTAAAGTCTTATTTTTTTTAACTTTCCTTATCTCTCTTCTAAATTCCTATTTCCAATACTACAGCAGATGGAGAACAAGCTTACCATATCCCTATTTGATATGATACAACTTAATATATTGCAATACCAAAATGCTATATATGAATATATATATATATATATATATATATATATATATATATATATATGTATATATATATATATATATATATATATATATATATATATGTATATATATATATATATATATATATATATATATAGTTGCTATTATTATTTTTGTTATTATTTGTGTTGATATGTGAGAGTCTACAATTTTTTTTACAAACTTTTCAATTTACTGGAAGCATATTGTAATGATATTTAGTATGGCCTGTTTCGTTCGAATTCCTGGGGGCATTTCATGAAGTGTTTTGTCCGACAAATTTGTCTCCGACAAATTTGCTCTCAGCCAGTCAGATGCAAGGATTTCTAAACATTAGCTTTTAACAGTAAAATAAAATATCTTCCAAAACGCTTCACGAAATGTCCCCCACCCCCCCCCCCCCGTCTTCCACCACAAACATGGCCTGTTGAAATTGATCCAAATCTTATCGATTTACTCAAATCTATATTTTTTTCCTCTACACCTATCAAGGCATATTTTCTACTTTCTCAATAAAGTTTGTATGTTGTATTTGTTTCGTGATCTTGTGGGGTTCGAACCCGCACGAGTGCAACCTCACGTCTCTGAGACGGCGCCTTTAACCACTCGGCCATACGTCTCGACATTCGTCATTGGAAAACTGTAAAAGGTCTAGAAAACTCATCGAAGCTAGAATGTGAAGCGATTAGGTTCGGTGAGCTTATAATTCTTTGTGATAACAGCATGCAACAGGCAGACTTTGAGCCTGCTTGCAACATCTTTATTGATAAGTATCAAGGAACATGGAACTACATAGATCAATTAATGCGAGACTGCTTACCACTTCATAACATCTCTTACTTGAATATCATCGTCACATATATATCACCTTTTTATTTTTTATTTCAAATAATTCTTAAATTTTTAAATTAAAGCTTGTGACTACATTTAACATAGGACAGTATTATAATTCATTAGGTGCAGCTATTTGTTACTTTCATAACTTCAGAATGTTCTGAACAGTAACAGGTTACAAGAATTATTTCCACATTCCGAGGTAGAGCTGATTATTTTTCTTCGCAGTGTTGCATTCCTTCCAGTATTCAGTTTGTACACAGTATAGTAAGTATAAATAAAACGTACCCTCTTTTTCTCGCTGAACTAGGCTGTTTTAAAATATCAGATTCATTTCTGTAAAGTTGTTTTTTATGTCATTGTTTGGTTGTAACATTTTACAGAAGACATTTTCGTTCTTAGATGTGAGGAGCAATAACATCGGTATGTTGATTTAGTTTTTCGTTAATATTCCTACGGATCCTGACATGCAGACAGAGAAATTAAAAAAATAAAATAAAACTTAATATTTTGCGACATGAGATTGATGAACTTATAGGAATGTTCTCGAAGTTGGCACTATGCAAGGTCTTTCTTGAAAGGCATTCATTTCTGGACACGCCTTATGAGAGATTGTCAATGAACAAAAAACAAGAAAAGGTTATTAGAGTGGCCTAAATATAATAGACATTATTTTGTAAGCCTACTTAATGATCAAGGTTTCACTTGGGCTAGTCAGTGTCATAGGGTTTTGGATGTGCTTTTGAACAAATTAGCTATTTCTGATTCGGGCTATCCTTGAATAAAGCACGGAAAACTTACAGTACAATGATTGTACTCTGTATTCTATGAGCCAAACTATCATTCTGATATTTTGCATATTCTAAAATTTGCCATTAACCTTATTTGTGGTAATGGGCAAATCAAAGTAAAGCCGATCTACTCGTGACTGCTGCCCGATATCAAGTAATGTTGTATCATGATAAAAAAGAAAGGTTTCCATCATGATCATGCAGCTATAGAAGTAACTCTGTCATTACTGAGGGCAATCTGTTTGCATATAGTAGTCGGGGAATTTTGTCGCGGTGATGTTGATCGGGTTAACTCCTTAGTACCAGCCCCGTCCCTGCGAATTTCTTTTCGAAGAGAGCATCAACACGTCTGCTGTGATCTTCAGACATGATGTTCTTCCAGTCACCGACAATCCCTGTAAAAATAATCGTAATGAAAATGAAATAAATCAACATACAGATTTGGTGACAGTATAAAATATGGAAAATAGCGTTCTTCTCCCTTTTCGTCATCATCGACATCTCAATTGTTTGTTTGTTTGTTTGTTTGCATTTTCCATCTAACAAGATGGCTTGATAGCTTATATTCAGCTGCACTAGTTGGTCATCCATGGGGTCCAGTTGTGAGTACTTTGGGAGGACCACTTCACTGGTTATGCATCTTATCAATTTATCTTCATTTTCTCTTCAGGGATCGTCAATGTAATTAGCAACCTTGAGATAGATCGTTATATGGTTTTCCATGTTTATTTGGCGCCTATCTTGGCCGTATACGATTGCCCATGTCGTAGCAATGGCAAACATGACACAGATAGATCATGAAAGCATCCCTAAACACTCCGACAATATCTGCTAACACTTAAAGACGGTATCCGACTGGTTGGGTTCCCTCAGCAAATCATCCTCTCCCTTTATTCTACGCAACCGCGTCACCCGTACGAGGAAAAACAGACACTGAGGGAAAAAAATGATAGGCCTATTCCTTTATTCTAAAGGTTTTTTGATTAAAAATAAAATAAGTTCGTTATTTCGAAGGTACGTTCTTCCGAAACACACAAATTTCTTATACCTAGAAGTTCGTCTATCAGAGAAGGAAATATAGTTCGTTAATCTAAAGATATTGGAGCATTATTCCGAAGGTTCGGTATTCCGATGTTCGTTAAGAGGCGAACCAAATTACGAGCCTTATTTCGTTTTCAGTATATCGAACCTACGGAATAACGAACCTTCTTTCATTTTGGGATTAACAACCATTCAGAATAACGAACCTTCGTACCGAGTCTTCGGAATAAGGAACCGTACAGCCAAGGGGCTGTGTGATGACTCCTTAAGATTACTATTCTACAGATGGACGAACCCATGTTTCGAATAACCATGAATTTGTGTGAGGAATCCTGAAGACAACCATTCTACAGATGAAATGTCCCGTGGATTGTCTTATCCTTCGATCCTGATAACTATAATCGTTTGAATACAAATCTTCCATGCATGCATGCATGCTGGTGACAGAGCACACGAACCTTTTCTGAAGAAATCCTTGTTGCCACTCGAGTCAATCTCTTCCTTGAAAGCTTCAGACAATTTGGTGCTCTCGCTCTTTTTCATGGAGTCGAACGAACTGAGTTTGACGATCTTATCTATGACGTCATCGGGGAGCGACTTGCCCATGAACTCGGCAATCTGCACCACAGCTTTCCGTGGATCCTTGGAGAGAGAATGAGGAAAGAAGAGAAAGAGGGGGGGAAAAAAGAAGATCTTCGTTATATATTGGAATTTTGACGTTGTCATCCATTTAGAAAGAAAACATGATTGTGTGTTATAAGTATTTATTTACCTCTTTCACTATTTACCTCACTTTTATTACTGGAAGTGCGCTACATGCTTTAATTATTGCGTTTTATTACTTTTCTTGTGTTCATGTTCCTGCGCTTGGATGGAGAAAACTTCAAGGCAAGTCAGAAAGCCTATCAATCTTGTCGGAAATCTTATGAGCATTGCTCTCAGAAAAGACCTAAGATATCTCTATGCACTCACAAGACCGAGGGATATTGCTATGCAAGGGGTAATATGACAGCGTAAAATCAAATAGATTCATGTATTTGGAAAAACATCAGGTACCATCTACTTAAAGGCGTTTTTTATTATTATTCTTCTGTAGCCTCATTTTACTTTTACTTAAAAAGGATGGACCCAAAATAATTTGCGAGAAGAAGAAAAATGATAACTCTAACCTGTTTCATGTCTTCATAAGTAAGAAAGAGGACATTGGGGTGATTTCTCAGCTTGCTCCAGTACAGGATGTGGTCGAAATAGTCCCCTCCTGGCACTGTAACAACAATATTAAAATGAACAAAGTCAATGTTGACATGTCTTATCAAATCAACATCAAGCAATTCAGATTTAACTTAACGATGTCAACAACGCCACTACTGAACCTGGATAAAGACTTTTATTACGGTTTTTTTTTTCAGTAGTTCCTTTTCTAGTGATGCTAGTGGACACTGCGTAACTTAAGTCATAACTGCACATCATTTTTCATCCTCAAGTCAAACGACTTCATAGAAATTGTTTAGATAACGGCTATACACGTGCAAAAGAATGAAAGAGGAGGACTGTAGGACACGAAAATGGTCATGATGATAACACCGATGATGCCACAAATATTGATAAATGATGACAAAGATGATTGATGATGACGATGATGATGATGATGATAATGATGATGACGATGATGATGATGATGATGATTGATGATGATGACGACGATGATGATGATGATGATGATGATAATTGATGATGATGACGATGATGATGATGATGATGATGGCGATGAAGAGTATAGTTCTCACCATCTTTATATTTACCATCTATATAAGAGTGAATGATGTATGGGATAGAAGGTGATTAGGAAAGTTTGACTTTGGGAGAAAGAGATCAAGAAGGGTCACCAGGGCTAGAAATGGGAAGAGAAAGGGTTAAGAAAAGGGTGGGAATGGAGGAGCTGCCCGAGACCAATGCCATGGAAGATAAGGAAAATACAGAAGGACAGGTGGAGCTGTAAGGAGAGAAAGGGGGTGTCGAACTATTTTTCTTACATCTTCCCGCGAGGAATTCCTCCATGAACTGTTCAAAAGATTCGTATTTTGGTAAGCCTCTCATGTACATGCAGAAGTGATAGTACGACACGGCCGTGTCCTTGGGGTTCCTGGCCACGTAGATGACCTTGACCTTCGGGTCATCGCGGAGGTTTTCCGGAAGCCACACTGGCATCACGTGAGTCTTGAGAATTCTCACAGAATCGTGCGGCATGGCGTCGGCAACTTCACAGTTTGTACGGGCATTTTGCATTTGCTGCATGAGGCTCAAAGCGTTCGGTCTTTCCATTTCCTTATATATTGCTTCCCTGACGGGCGCCAACTTGAAACAAATCATAACAAGTGCAAAACGATAACACATAAGAATCAAAGTGGTAAGAAATAGTAATGAAGTTGTAATGCTTACTTTGAATGATATTGTAGGGATTTGGTTAAATGAGAGAATGATATAAAACTGTGGAGAAGATGTTATTCTTTAAATGTTTGACCCAAGACCACCTGTGCTGAAGATTTGGAGAGCAAACTATTTCGAAAGTTGTATATTTTTAATTTATTTCTTCTTCCTTTTTTTGGGGGGGGGGGTGGGGGTAATACCCTCCTTTGTCCTGTGGGAACAAATTGAACCTTGGCAGACTTTTTTTTTTTCATTCATGTAGCATTATCATTATCAAAATATAAACATATCAACAAAGAAAGAGAAATAGAATGGGCTTACTTCCTCATCAAAGTCGAGATCCGGCGTCTCCAAGAATTTCACCTCCTTCATGATGTGTTTCCCTTCCAGCACCTTCTCATTCCCGTCCACCTTTACGAGGTACGCGATTAGCTGGGCCCACGTGGTGCCTGGACCAAAGGCAATAGAAGAGATCAACATTCAAGACATGCGAGATTTCTTCTTTCCGGTTTCGACAATACAATTACCGATTTTAGTGTTAACATGGTTTCCTTTATCTTTAATCCAGAGTAGCTTCTTCAGTTTTGCCACTGATCTGCCAGATGGCCGTGGTATTATCAATACCCTAGCGTTACCAGATACTCATTCATATACCTGGGACAAGACGGACCTGACGGTAGACAAAAACATCTTGTCAAGGACGTGGACCCTTGACGGGAACCTCCCGCTTGAAGGTCTATAGTCCTTTTTTCGCTGTTCAACAGTGTTGCCACTATAGCATCCATTACTGCGAATATATGTAAACCATACTGTTCGATCAAATAGGAAAGACAGTGAGTAGAAAGGATCCCGAGTTTAATTTTCATTTCATTTCATTCATTTTTTTCTACTACAGATAAAAATGCCAAATCAACGAAAGCTGTTATCCAATGAGGCAGTGAACAATGTACATGAATCACGCTAACATGATAAGAAATGATTTAGATAAAAACAAAAAAACAAAAACATCAACATTTGTTGCACTACATCAACAGATGGCTTTGATAATTTGATGTTGCAGAAGTGATACACTAGAGCTGAAATAATGACCTGTTTTGGGGTAGGTGACGATGAAAATGTCGTCGGGGCGAGTTTTGAACGCCATTGTCTTCTCGATGCATTTCGGCGTCATGAAGAGGGAGAGAAGATATCCATCCTTTTCATAGCAAAGACTTTTGGCGCAATCCGGGAGTTGGTCCACCAGGGAGGTTCCAGCAGCAGCAGGGGTGCCTTCTGTTTCATAAAGGGTGCAGAGAGAAATTGAGGCCATAGTTTAGATAGTATACAACAAAATTGGAAGAAAAAGTTTCTTAGCAGACTTGTAGATGATAAAGACACATTCCTATTGATTCAATCACTCTGATCTCACCAGTGCACCGATTAAAACAATTACAGGGATAATGCCAGATTGATATAAATTACAGAATAAATCGGTTTGTAGCTAGTATTCTTGACATGGACGGAACTCGAAGAAAAAGGGCTGACTTTACAGATTGAATTTACTCAATAAATATGAGAGTTTTAAAAACTAATTATAAGGAGGACATAATCATCGACAAACAGCAGATATCGAATAAAACAAGTGCAGAAACACACACGGTAATTCACAAAGCTTGTTTTGTACAGAGGAGCTGAATCAACAGAGAATTTGTTGTAAAGTTGTATACATCAATGATTCATTTCAATTTCGAAATTTAGTCATCCCAAAGAAATAATCGAAAATGGCTCTTGAAATTTCCAAAACGAAGTAAAAATTGCCTTTTACACACAAAAGTATTCCAGCTCAAATTGTATCCAAATCTGGATCACAGATGATAAACTGACAAGCCTTTGCCTTCATTGGGTGGAGGTCAATATAAAAGAAGAATATTCTCTCAGAAACATGCATTGGCTTTGAAATCAGAGCTGCACGCATTAGTTTAGATGTCGCTATCAGGGGTGCACGTCAAGCGGTCGATACCCACAAGTCATTCAGCCCATGGGTCACACAGTCCACGAGTCACACTGCCCACTAGTCATACAGTCCATGAGTCATACAGTCCACGAGTCATACAGCCCACGAGTCATATGGCCCACTGCTCAACACGGGGCAAGCAAGACCCACAAATCCGACACTAATGCATCACGGGGCTTTAATGTATGCAATGTGGGTCCCGTGTGTGCCTTTTAATTCTAATAGCCTAGTGTGCGACTCATGGGCCCTTTTTGCCTTGTGTCGGACTCGTGGGCCTTACACCTGTATACTATTTGCCTAGTGTCAAGCTCATGAGCTGTATGACTCGTGGGCTGTGTGATTCATGGACATTTTGTCAATGCCGAACTCGTGTGTTTGTTTGTTTGTTTTTAATTCTCCATTTCACATTAAAAAAAACACACACAGAACAATTCAGAGATTTCGAAATGGATGGATTGCTCATTTCAGATTCATCACTGTACTTATCTCTTCTTCGATGGAGTCCAGTATCACATAAATGCTAAAAATCATATATGAATGATACATGCATTCAAACATACACACTTAATGATACATATACTTCTTCCCCCTCGCAACTAAAGACTGACAACAATACTAAAAAAGAAAAATGATCATCAGTATTCGTATTATTACATACACTCACGCCGGTCTCGTTGGAAGACCCCGCTTATTAAAAAGGATATGGTGACCCTTTTTATAGCAATAAAACGCATGTAAAAGTTTCCTTCTCCGCCCCTTTGCACAGTAGAAATGAAATCATAACAATTATATCTACAGAAACAACGTGTGAAATCGGCACGACATCCCGGTGAAGTATGGTGGACCTTGGACATTGTTGAACTGTTTACGCTGTAATAATGCGAGCAAGCGGTGGTATTGTGGAGGGTTTTTGAATGAGATGCATCAGTGCTTCGTACAGCTAAGTAATCCCTCTTGTCGAGATTGAGTTGATAATGGTACACTGACTCAGCTGTTTTCTGTGGTCGGTGTGCTTTATATCAATAGCTCCCTTGTAGGCCTAATATTATTATCATAGTGTATCAACATCAGTTACCTTGCATTAAAGGGACTGTACAGTACTGGTTGAGGTGTGAATTAAGGTTTATCTGTTTATAACATTCTTAAGTGAGATAATGAGAAATCTCTTAAGAAATATGAAAGAGCATGTAATTTTAAGAAGGATTCAACGTTTATATGATGAAAATTGGTTTTCAAATGACTGAGATATCAAAATAAAGTGATAATAGTAGAAGGCAAGAGGCCACGTCTTTTTATTAGGATCTCTTGTTTCACCTTGTTTTTGGATATCTCAGTCATTTCAAAACCGATTTTCATCAAATAAACTTTTGATTCCCCTTTGAATTGCATGCTCTTTGACATCTCATAGAGTGGTTTCTGAATATCTCGCAAAACGTTAAAAGCTAAATCATCACCTCAACCAGAACTGTACAGTCCCTTTAACAAGGGCGGGACTTTCTCGCGGAACACTCGGGCGCTCTTTTGTCCTTGGATGCAATGCCGATCTACGTACATAGGCGTATCGATGTTTTATGGAACATCGTGTTTAGTATTGCTCGTTTCTTTGTTTCAATTTCAATTTAAGCTTTACTTTCATTTTTCTTCCACAGAGAAAATTGCAAATATTCTTTTGTCTATCAGAACATTGGTTGAATTGTAAGATTAAAAGATTGGAGGTAATCCCTAGCTCCTGATTTGTTTATTCAGTGATAGCTGTATCAGGTTCAACCTGGCACCTTTGTATAAGAGATGATAACACAATCAAGGAGGTTCAAGAGATGGAGTTCCAACTGGCTATAATCATTCAAACATAATGGCAGTTTTCTTTGGATGTACAAGAGAATTCCACAGGTGCAATTATTGTCTCATTGATGATCGGGGTTCGATACCGCCATCTTTCTTAGCCATCTGAAAATCCATCAAGTAATATTTTTTTTTTCATGAAATCAACTTTCAGAAACAAAAGTTAATCCTGTCCCAAAAATATACGTAAGATTGTAACTCTGAGCTGTATATTGTGATGTAAGTGTATGAAATGGCACCCCCACTGAAAGTCGAGTTCATCACTTTTCCGATCATTTCAATTCAATTCAATTCAATTCAAACTTTATTTTCACTTTTTTCTCCAACAGAATGTACAAGAAACAATTAATAATAGACTTTATGAATAATCTGATATGCCAGATGAGTGTCCAGTCATGTCACAGTCGAGTATTTTGTTTTTATTTCATCAATATATATTTCATCCATTTCCATTCCAGCATCCCCTGTCTTTAACATAATGCTTTCTCATCTTTTGTAAGTACAGATAGCAAAACGCAATCATTTCCATGAGAAAGACACATTGTCTTCTTTAGAGAAATGTTGGTCATTACCCTAGATAGGAGTCAAATGACGTTTTATTGTCTTTGATGAATTAGATTCAGTTTGGCAAAATACTCATATAGTCATTATGTATGTATAATATATATTTAATTTATTTGTGAAGGGGTTGAAAATGGGTTCGAAGGGAATTAGATAGTTGTGATTCCAATGCCTTAATATCAATGTTTGAATTTCACTGAATTGTATAGATAACTTCGCTTCTCTGACTGTGATAATCTGTTTATTTATTTTTTTCTTCTCATTCTGTCTGTTAATCCCCCTTTCTACAATTGAGTGGATACAATATTATACAAATATCTCTATGGTGTAGGTATAATGTTTACTACGAGATATAACGGATCACTTCAAATTGAATATGTGTAATGTCCCAACTTTTGTATATACTACTATAATATGTTCAATAAGAAATGTTTTGTCATAATTAGTAGTAGTTATAGTAGTAGTATAGCAGTCATGAGCAGTAGTAGTAGTAGTAGTTGTTGTTGTTACAGAGGTATAGTAGTAGTAGTAGTAGTAGTAGTAGTAGTAGTAGTAGTAGTAGTAGTAGTAGTAGTAGTAGTAGTAGACTAGTAGTAGTAGTAGTAGTAGTAGTAGTAGTAGTAGTAGTAGTAGTAGTAGTAGTAGTAGTAGTAGTAGTAGCAGGGTCGGCGCACCATACAAAGGAATACATAAGGTGTCATCACTTTGTTAGCTCATGAAACCCGGAAGTCACTGGAAGTGGGCCCCCACACTTTTGAAAACACTGCGCCGTTCCTGAGTAGTAGTAGTAGTAGTAGTAGTAGTAGTAGTAGTAGTAGTAGTAGTAGTAGTAGTAGTAGTAGTAGTAGTAAGCCTAGTAGTAGTTGAGTAGTAGTAGAGGAGGAGTGCGTATAGTAGGCCTATCAGCAGCACTGAAGAAGCAGCAGCAGTTAGTATACAAATTAGGAACACTTACCACTGGATCCAGACATTTTCCGAGAGTATATAGACCCTGCTGAAATAAAAGACGAAAGAAAGACAAATATAAACACCAAAGAGAGCTGATGCAGTCTATATACGGACCGGAACCCTTGTATACGGCATGTAGATTTCCGCTTCAATTAGAGCTTTAATGGTACAGACCCGCAGAGTGTTTTCCAAAGAAAAGATGTGTGGAGCGCTATATATCAATCTCCAGAAACCCAGGGTGAACGTCATATCTTATATTTATCCACCTTCAAATACGCATGAAAACAGTGTGTGTGTAATTTTGCGTATGAGTGAGTGCACGCAGGCAATCATATAGCACCCGGTATTTGCTTGACCCGGCAGCGTATTTTTTATTTACACGCAAGCCTGTGGCTTTTCGCAATTTAATTCAATGAAACCGCTTGTGATGCGTCTATGCTTACTCCGCTCAGGTTGCGAAGAGTTCTGTGGGTTACTTTATATACTTGTACAGTGCCTCCGCTCGCGCCGATTCGATTCGTACACGTGCATCAGTGAGTGTGTGAAAGTTTTGCTTGTCGTGGTAGACCTGCATCCAACAAGTCCATGTATACGTACATTGTACTATGTAAACGAGTGAGAGTGCGAAAAACAAGACAATACAAAACAAAAAATTTGAAAGTTATGGAATAGGCTGGTACATGTGCATGTACATGTATCAGAGAGTTCTGAAATAACATGATCGCATAATCTAATGACACCTGAATGGAATGAAATACATTGGAAAATCATGCTTGCCATTTTTCTCATTTTAAAATTAATACATTGTATCAAAAGTACTGTATTTGTCTTTCAGACCCCCCTCACTCTCTTCTTTCCAAAACGTCTCTCATCTCCCGTCTCTCCATACATCATAGTATTCATTGTTCCAAATACAAGCTCTCTCCTATCTCTCTTGACTCCCTCTCATATCACATGATTTCTGTTTCTAAGACCCCTCTATATATACATTGTATGTACATGTATTAACTTTATTTCTCAGACCCCAACCCCCTGTTATATCTGTTGCTATTAAAGGCCCCCAAATCTATCTTCATACTGATGGTATATTATTTTGTTTCTCAAACCTGCCCCGCTCTTTTCTTCATACTAGTTTCAAAGACTCACTCTGCATATTCATTTTCCGACCTCTCTCGGACCCCCTCCTTTTTCAAATTCATGACTCGTGTATTCCTTGCTCGATCACTGCTTGAATTAGCCTATATATATATATCATACAATTTATTTGTTTCTCATACTCTCTCTGTCCCTCCCCCTTCTCTCTTTCTGATTCTTAAACTTTACAATGTTTGTTTAGAAGACCACTTTCTACTCTCTATATACATTGATCAGTTTGCCTAGAAACATGTACAGTCGCTACAGTCTATGTATGAAGGAAAATTACACCACTATTGCATGAAGTCATTATGCACTTTATTCACTTCTTTATATTCAAGCACTTTTTTTTCATGAAGGTACAGATGTATAGTCCAAGAAGTACTGTAATACAAACTAGAAGTATCACCTAATGTGATTAATATATACCCCCAACTAGACACTGAGGCAGTTAGCTCAACTAGCAATGATTACTTTGTATGCTTTTCCTGGAAAAAAAAATGCCATGACAATGTATTATTGAATAAAATTAACAGTACAGTAATGTGTTATTTTGCTCACTCACAATAATGTGCCATATCTCAAGTCATGTGCTCAAAACCTGAGTGAGTAAAGTAAATAAATCAGCAATTTCTATGATTTTCATGAAAATAATGTTACCATGGCAACACAATGTTTGACATTAAGAAAAAAATGAAGTTTGCAAAACTATAGCTGTCACATGTGCCAAATTTCAAGTCAGATGCTCAAAAGCTGAGGGAGTTAGGTGAATTCACAATTGAATGTATGATTTTCTTTCAAATATGCTGTCACCATGTTAGAGCTCACTAATGTCAACAATAATCGACCGCTAATGTCATAACAACCACTAATGTGGTTGTCGAACATGAAGAACATTCTTCATAAATTCATTTGAATTTGGATCGTGCAATATCATAACAACCTCTAATGTCATAACACGTCGACGACAAAATGTCGTAATGACCACTAATGTCATAACATGTCGACGACAAATGTCAAAATCGGATTAACAATAAATGTCATAAAACGTCGACGACTAATGTCAAAATTCCCATTTTTGCTGCAAATGTCACAACACGTCGACCACAAATGTCAACATTTCAAAATTACTGCAAATGTCTTAACGCGTCACAGGGGAGAATCCAGGAATTCCGTAAAGGGGAGGCGCCTTATACAAAAGTAACCCCTCCTTCATTTTCTTTCTCTTTTTTTTTCTTTTAAACAAAAGAAATTAAACGAAAAAAAATAAGGGGGATGGGGTTGCGCCAGCCTTTTATTTTGAAAGGTGTCTCCCCTTTACGGAATTCCTGGATCCGCCCCTGAAATGCAAGCAATGAGTTTTGACAATTGTGGATGATGCAATCGCGAATCGAGAGGGAGCGCATCCCCCTCTGGTGCCCCTTATATTCTTGTTAAAACAACAGAAGTAAAAAAAAAATGGGGGCGGGGAGGGGGGGGGGGTACGCCAGCTTGTGCTTTTGTAGAGGGGCGGCGCGGCGCCCCCCTCCGTCTCTTATATTTTTGTTATAACAAAAAGAAATAAAATGAAATAAAATGAAGCTGGTTGCGCCAGCTTTTGATTTTGTATAAGGCGCCTCGCCTTTATGGAATTCCTGGATCTTCCCCTGTGACACGTTATGACATTTGCAGTAAATTTGGAAATTTTGATATTTCTGGTCGAGGTGTTATGACATTTGTGGTTAATCCGATTTTGACATTTGTGGTCAACGCAATCGCGGATCGAGAGGGGGCGCTTCCCTCTCTTGTGCCCCCTCTCTATATTTGTTAAAACAACAGAAATAAAAAGAAGAAAAGGGGGGGTTCACGCCAGTCTTTGATTTTGTAAAGGCGGCACGCCGCCTTTACGGAATTCCTGGATCCTCCCCTATGACGCGTTATGACATTTGCAGTAAATTTGAAAAATTTGACATTTGTGGTCGACGAGTTATGACATTTTGTGATTAATTCGATTTTAAATTTTGTCGTCGACGTGTTATGACATTAGTGTTATGGCCATTATGACATTTGTCGTCGACGTGTTATGATGATATTATAGTGGTTGTTATGACATTACACGATCCAGATTCAAATGAATTTATTAAGAATTTTCTGCATCGATCATGATATTACAAAAATGAAATACAGTCATTTCTTTTTGTTTACAAGAGAATGAAACATGCAGTGTGTACATCCGAATCTAGTCTTGAAGTTATTAAATGTGGCGTCCCTCAGGGTAGTATATTAGGACCTTTACTTTTCATCATATTACATAAATGATTTTTGTAGATCATCCGACATACTTTCTTTTATACGTTTTGCCGATGATTCAAATATTTTCTTCTCCCACCAAAATCCAATCACTCTACTGTTAATTCCGAATTAAAACAAGGAAAAGTAGAAATTACGCGGTGCGTAATATATGTCCCCGCCGGAAGTAGCATTTTGTAGCAAAATGTGCAATATAGGTAAAAAATCAAGGTCAAAGGTCAAAGAAGTCAAAGGTCAAAATTCTGTGTAAAAGTTTTGAAGCCCTCACCTAGTGCCATCACATAAAGCAAACGGAATCGAAATCGGGTTAGAAATGGCGAAGGAGTAGCATTTTGTAGCCAATGTACAATACAGGTCAAAAATCAAGGTCAAAGGTCAAAGAAGGCAATTAAAGGTCAAAATTCTGTGTAAAGTTTTGAAGCCCTCACCTAGTGCCATCACATGAAGCAAACGGAATCGAAATCGGGTTAGAAATGGCGAAGGAGTAGCATTTTGTAGCCAATGTACAATACAGGTCAAAAATCAAGGTCAAAGGTCAAAGAAGGCAAAGGTCAAAATTCTGTGTAGAAGTTTTGAAGCCCTCACCTAGTGCCATCACATGAAGCAAACGGAATCGAAATCGGGTTAGAAATGGCGAAGGAGTGGCATTTTGTAGCAAAATGTACAATATAGGTCAAAAATCAAGGTCAAAGGTCAAAGAAGGCAAAGGTCAAAATTCTGTGTAGAAGTTTTGAAGCCCTCACCTAGTGCCATCACATGAAACAAACGGAATCGAAATCGGGTTAGAAATGGCGAAGGAGTGGCATTTTGTAGCAAAATGTACAATATAGGTCAAAAATCAAGGTCAAAGGTCAAAGAAGGCAAAGGTCAAAATTCTGTGTAGAAGTTTTGAAGCCCTCACCTAGTGCCATCACATGAAGCAAACGGAATCGAAATCGGGTTAGAAATGGCGAAGGAGTGGCATTTTGTAGCAAAATGTACAATATAGGTCAAAAATCAAGGTCAAAGGTCAAAGAAGGCAAAGGTCAAAATTCTGTGTAGAAGTTTTGAAGCCCTCACCTAGTGCCATCACATGAAGCAAACGGAATCGAAATCGGGTTAGAAATGGCGAAGGAGTGGCATTTTGTAGCAAAATGTACAATATAGGTCAAAAATCAAGGTCAAAGGTCAAAGAAGGCAAAGGTCAAAATTCTGTGTAGAAGTTTTGAAGCCCTCACCTAGTGCCATCACATAAAGCAAACGGAATCGAAATCGGGTTAGAAATGGCGAAGGAGTAGCATTTTGTAGCAAAATGTACAATATAGGTCAAAAATCAAGGTCAAAGGTCAAAGAAGTCAAAGGTCAAAATTCTGTGTAGAAGTTTTGAAGCCCTCACCTAGTGCCATCACATAAAGCAAACGGAATCGAAATCGGGTTAGAAATGGCGAAGGAGTAGCATTTTGTAGCAAAATGTACAATATAGGTCAAAGGTCAAGGTCAAAGGTCACAACTGAAATTCTGTGTAGAAGTTTCAAAGCTCCAATGTAGTGTTATCATATAATGCAAACAGAATCAAAATTGGCTCATAAATGACAGAGAAGTAGCAAATTTAACATTTTGATCACACACGGACGCACACACGGACGGACGCACGGACGGACGGACGGACGGACGGACGGACACACACACGTACGGAGCCCGTTTCATAGTCCCCTGTTCGAACTCGTTCGGCGGGGACAAAAAGTGACTCAATGGATAAGAGCCAACAAATTATTACTGAATCTTCAGAAAACTAACTATATGTTATTCAGTAAGTCTATATAGAAGTTTTACCCACAGATATCATCTTTGATGACATTCACTTAGAGCGTGTATCTCATATAAAGTTTCTCGGTATTACAGTGGACGATAAACTTTCGTGGAAGCCTCATATTATAAATATTAGTAAAATAATTTCGCGTAATATTGGTATTATTAATAGACTTAAATCTCATATCCCGTTGTCTTCTTTGCTGACGTTGTATTTTTCATTAATATTGCCTTATTTAAATTATGGAATCTTAGCATGGGGTATAGTGCCCATCAAACTTTATTAGATAGATTATTGTTATTACAAAAAAAGGCACTTCGTATTATTTGTGGCGTTTCTCCACGTTCCCATGC
This sequence comes from Diadema setosum, assembly GCF_964275005.1. NCBI lineage: Eukaryota > Metazoa > Echinodermata > Echinoidea > Diadematoida > Diadematidae > Diadema > Diadema setosum. The sequence continues at coordinate 27,571,144 of NC_092704.1, read as the reverse complement.
AGATCCATTATTTGTTAGATATACGATTTAAAAAATCAAAGATTTGTTTTTTCTTACAGCTGGGTCAGTTTACGTTTAATTATAACACAAATGCACTTTCCAGCATTTTTGATTCAATGTTTCCCCGAAATCAATATTTTCATAATTATCCCACCAGGCGATCAAATGAGTTTCATTTACCCCTTCTGAGAACATTATTGGCTCAAAATACATTTATATACACTGGCCATAGATTTTGGAATTCTTTAAGTTGTGATATAAAAAAATCTTTATCTTTGAATTCGTTTCAGCGTAAGTTAAAATATTTTTTGTTGAACTCATATATTAAGATATATACGATTCATTACTTAGCTGGTCTTTACAGCCTAAGGGTTCATCGTCAATCATTGATTTCATCATTGTGTATTTTTTTTACATTATCTTATTTGTATACACTTTGCTCGGCTGACTGAGCTGAAACACCTCAATTCCCTCTTACGATCCCGATGTTTAGCGTGTTGGCTTTTCCTTTCATTTCCTTTTTCTTTCTCTCCTTCCTTTCCATTATTCTTTTGTTTTTTATTACTGTCATGGTATACCCTACTGTAAAGTCATGTAATGTCGTTGTGTTTCTATTGTCTTGTCTATTGTCCTGTCTTGTTCTCTCCTGTCTTTGTAAAAAAAAAAAAAAAAAAGTTTAATGTATTCTCAAGAATCCTTTGAGTGGTTCACAATTTACAAGCATGCTTTTCAGTGAACCTCTCAGTTCTTTCTTTTTTCCCCTCTAAACATAACTTTGTATTCTGCCGGTGTGCATGTATAATTTCCTATTTGTTAACCATTATCTACCATGTAAAGTCGAATACATGCCTATGTTATATCTTCTGATTCATTTCGTGTTATGTTTGACGAAAAAGAAAGAAGGAATGAAATAAATGAAATGAAAATGAAATGAAATGAATATAAAATTGAGATATATCGACAGATTAAAGAAAAGAGTATAATGAGAGAACGCGTCGATAGGGAACCACTCGGAATAAAGAAAATCACTGACTGAATTAACGGAGTGTATAAATGCAGAAGACTGTCGTCAAGTAAGCATATAGCTTGAAGATACGGCAGTCACATTAGTGGTTGTTATGACTCTACTGGTCGATTATTGTTGACATTCATGGGCTCTACACATGGTGACAGCACATTTTGGATGAAAATCTTATGCAATGATATTGTGAATTCACCTAACTCCCTCGGATTTTGAGCATTTGACTTGAAATTTGGCACATGACCACGTGACAGCTATGACATATAGTTGTGCAAACTTCATTTTTTCTTAATGTCAAACATTGTGTTGACATGGTAACAGTATTCTTACTGAAAATCATAGAAATTGCTGATTTACTGACTTTACTCACTCAAGTTTTGAGCACTTGACTTGAGATATGGAACATGTGACTATCAGTGAGCATAGTAACGCATTTTTGTTAATTTTATTCAATGTTGAACAATACATTGTCATAGTATTTTTTTTTAAGAAAAGCATATATACAAAGTGATCATTGCCTGTTGAGCTAACTGCCTCAGTGTTTAGTTTTGGGGATATTAATCACATTGAGTGATAGTTCTAGTTTGTATCACAATACTTCTTGGATATTGGAGGATCCGATTACATCTGTAGTATACCTTCATGAAAAAAAGTGCTTGAACATAAAGAAGTGAATAAAGTGCATAATGACTTCATGCAACAGTGGTGTAATTTTCCTAGATAACATGTGACTGTACATGTTTCTAGACAAACTGATCAATGTAGAGAGTAATAAGTGGTCTTGTAAACAAACATTGTAAAGTTTAAGAATCAGAAAGAGAGAATGGGAGAGACAGAGAGAGTATGAAAAACAAATAAATTGTATGATATATATAGGCTAATTCAAGCAGTGATCGAGCAAGGAATACACGAGTCATGAATTTGAAAAAGGGAGGGGTCCGAGAGAGGTCGGAAAATGAATATGCAGAGTGAGTCTTTGAAACTAGTATGAAGAAAAGAGCGGGGCAGGTTTGAGAAACAAAATAATATACCATCAGTATGAAGATAGATTTGGGGGCCTTTAATAGCAACAGATATAACAGGGGGTTGGGGTCTGAGAAATAAAGTTAATACATGTACATACAATGTATATATAGAGGGGGTCTTAGAAACAGAAATCATGTGATATGAGAGGGAGTCAAGAGAGATAGAGAGAGCTTGTATTTGGAACAAATACTATGATGTATGGAGAGACGGGAGATGAGAGACGTTTTGGAAAGAAGAGAGTGAGGGGGGTCTGAAAGACAAATACAGTACTTTTGATACAATGTATTAATTTTAAATGAGAAAAAAGGCAAACATTTTCCAATGTATATATGATGTTTGTTCCATTCAGGTGTCATTAGATTTAAGCGATCGTGTTATTTCACAACTCTCTGATACATGTACATGCATATGTACCAGCTGTAGCCTATTCCATAACTTTCAACTACTCTCCCTTCAAGCTTTCCATCCATGCTCTGCTTCTCCACTCCTTTTCCCTTCAATCGTTCCTGTCAATATCTAAATTATCAATCAACGGAGATGGAAAAAGTGCAGTTACATTTTTACATTCTGTTAGATTACTCGTCATGTGTAGGCCTATTGTGTCGTTATGCGTTTCAATATCGGGGGGGGGGGGGGGGGGTGGATTGGCTTCACCTTCAGTCCCCCCCCCCCCACATATCAGTAAACGCAAACGTGTATAGGCCTACAATTTACAAAGGCGAAAAATGACCATCTAAATGTAATTCTTTGGGAGTATGCTCAGCGCCCCTACCATCCCTTTAAAAATCACTCCAACCTGTATATATATATGAATACAAATGAATATATATATATATCTATATATATATATATATATATATATATATATATATATATGAATATATATATATATATATATATATATATATATATATGAATATATATATATATATATATATATATATATATATATATATATATATATATATATATATATATATAATATTCGGTCAGTGTAGCCTATTATATACACCCCCATCATACACCAATAATTGGTCTTCCATGGAATGTACCCTCATTTGATGAGATATCACAGAATATTCATTGCTTTTTTATCTCTTTCCTTTTGATTCTCTCTCTCTCCCCCTCTCCTCCTGGTCAGATTTTTTGTTTTGTATTGTTTTCTTTTTCGCACTCTCACTCGTTTACATACGTACATGGGTGTACTACGTCTTGGATGCAGGTCTACCACGGCGAGCAAAACTTTCACAGCGCGTACACACACTCACTGATGAACGTGTACGAATCGCGAGCGGAGGGTTCAGTGCTCACAGAACTCTTCGCAACCAACAACCCTAGTGGAGTAAGCATAGACGCATCACGAGCGGTTTCATTGAATTAGATTGCGAAAAGCCACAGGCTTGCGTGTAAATAAAAAATACGCGACCCGGCAGCCTTAAGTATTTGTTTTCGCCCCCCCCCCCCCCCCTTCACGCCTGTCTCTCTACAACTTGTGTCTTTTTTTTGTGTGCAGTGTCCAACAGATAGAACACGCAGATGAAGCAAAATAAAAAGGACTAGTCCCTTGTTATTCAGTGCAAACTCTTGTATATCGTGCTTTGCTTTTATCGGTAGGAATACTAAGTTACATAGGCCTACTGATGCTGCCATGTATTGTAATAGTACACAAAATACAACTGATTATAATCACGCAAAGGATTTATGAAAATCAAGTAACACGACTAATATCAAGAGAGATATTAAAAATCAAATGCATAAGTTTGAATTTGGCAAGCTTACGAGTTAGTTTACCGAGAGCAGTTTAATGAAACAATCCAATTATGTTCGTACTTTTAAAAAATAACTTGGAGTTGGTCACTCGTGATGACAGGTGAGCTTGTCGAGAACTTCGGATGCAAACATTGAATTAAAGTTCGGATAAACGATTTTTGCGAAACAGACCAATTTGCAATGGTATGTTCAAGAATCTATGGACATTCTTCACCTGACCTAGTAACAACCCTTTCCATTATCCTATATTATAGGCTCTCTGAATTTCAATTAATTCTCAGAGTTCTCTTTGAGGTATTCTGCAGTCGTTGCTTTGTCGGGCAATTTTCAGGAAGGACTCTGGCAAGCCTTTTTTTCACAACAATTATTAATTTTTGTTTTAAAGGTAGGCCTAAGCTTGCTTATTCAAATATGTTGATCAATATGTTGATCAGTCTGGAGTCACCTTTCATCATAATGGCCACAACTGGCCCAAAAGACCAAATGGGAAAAAATAATAGGCCGCTAATAGTGGTCGTTGGTGTATGTCTGATGGACCGATTATGAGCTGATAATAAGGGGATTACCTTTTCATGATGTTATATATTATATTAAGTCTATATTTTGTGTTGAAGCATAAACATACTTTTACACCCGTGCCCCTGTAATGACTCCTGCCCTACTGTTGACCTTCCTTTTTTTTCTTCTTCTTCTTCTTCTTCTGTTTTTTTCCCGACCAGCTCAATACTGACCTGGGAATACTTTCCCCGCCCCCCTCGATCCCCCGCGCCGCCCCCTACTTTCATAGGATCTAAGCTTTCATTCAACAAAATTCACGTCGTACTGTACTCGTCGTGGCTCCCGACACGCTGAGCGTTGCTGGAGATGCCAGGTGCTGTACGTGTGCCTGTCAACGCCCCCTCTCTCGTCGTACAGACCGTTGTGGATCAAGTTGGCATGGTCCCATACCTACACTTTTGCGTAGTGTTGTTTCAGCTTCCATCATAGAAGACAGCAAAAACTGTCTAACTCCATTCTTGAATACTGGTAAGCTGCACTTGGACCCCTAATGGGAGTCATCTGCTGAAAGCTAAAACATGTGTTAGAGTCAGTTTAGCTTCTTTACTATTTTTTATTTTTTCATTCATTTATTTTTACCGTACAATTGCCCAAAGCCAATGCAAAGGCAAAGTAATACAATTTACAATTGCCAATGAATTCGGCTGTGGTGAACATTGTCATTTGATTTGTATCATATTTGTACGACTACTAGCTTAAACTTAGTAAAAACTACTAAATGGTAGTAGTGGGCACATCAAGGATTACAAATCATTACCGACCTACCAACTCATTTGCCTGACGAAGGAAGCCTGACAATTACAATTTGTGTTGGGCAGTACGAATCGATGTATGGGCATGCTTGTTAACACTACTAGTGAGTACTAGACTAGATCTAGACTAGTCAGTAGTAGTATACGGTACCGGTAAGTAAAGTAATTTACAGTAGTATCATATCGCTAACAACATGTACTAGATCTAATCAATTCATTTGTCATGATAATTGCACATTCGATCAACTCCTTACTGACATATAAAGGGTAATATCATTCTCCCTGCTTTCTGAAAGAGGTTAGTCTAGTCAAGGGCTCTTTCATTAAGCTAAAAAAGTGAAATTATTTTGAATTTCAAATTCATGAACTTCTTCCATCAAGATGTTTTCATTGCAACTCATTGACAAATTGCCCTACATCGACGTAAATAAGCACTAAATTGATCAGTGTTTTAGTAGTAGCCGTGACAAAAAATCATGGGCGTACATACTCGAGCAGGATTCGCACCTACGACCTCCTGCTGGAGTATGTACGCCCATGATTTTTTATCATAGCTGCTACTAAAACACTGATCAATTTAGTGCTTATTTACGTCGATGTAGGGCAATTTGTCAATCAGTTGCTATGTTCAATTTTCTTTTAAGTTTCTTTATTATTGTTGTCCACATATGATGTCATAAACTGAAGTAGTCTCCTTATCCAGTCATTATAGAGCCTACTACACCAAAACGTTAAAAATTCATAACTTTTGCATCAATTGTCCGATTTTCCTCTAACTTTCCCTGATGTGTTCTATTAATGTTGCTGCTTTCACCTGTCAATCCACATTGCTTTTTGGGTTTGGGTTTCTTTAACATAAATTCACTCTGCAAAATCTATCATCTTAGAGTACCGTACCACTGCGATGAAGTCATGGTCTTTTGTTAAATAGCTTGGGTTGGTACGAGTATGGTAAGCAACAATAGTGTTCACAGTATGTTTGGGCCATGAGAGATTGCGTAGAACCAGTTTCCGTGGCGATGAATGACTGTGACATCGCACTTTGCTGTCTTTGCTACTCTTTACCCAGTTTGAGTTTGCGGAAACAGAAGAGATCATGATTCAAACATACGTGGAGGGCTTTCATGATGAGGAAGAAGTCTCCAGGATGCGGTACTCGCCCCTCGGCAACACAGGCATGGAAGTTTCTGCTGTAGGATTTGGTAAGATAAGTGTAAAACACTGTTGCACGAAGGTAGTGGTTACTGTAAAAGTAGATAATTTCGCACCAGTAATTTTTTTTTGCGCTTTGCTGAGTAAGATGAACTTCACTTGTTTGTAATTCCACAGAATCAAGACATTACATAGTGGTACATGTAACAAGCAAAAAAAAAAAAGTGTTCATGTTTTGTTTTTTACACTAGTCTCAGGTCATGGGGAATAATAAAAAGATTCCACTTTTAGACTGATAACAAAGGAAAACTCTACTTCTGGTAGATTGCATTGCTTTTGCACCATGTTTTGCATCTTTGGCTCTGTTGAGTGCCAATATGTTTAGTGCTGGGGGAAAAAAATACCCACATTGGAATTTTTTTAATGTGTGGTATTAACATATTGATCCTAATAATGGCAGAATTAACTCAAGTAGCTTTAAAAGTTAGTCATCGAAGATATTTCCTAAGAAGCAGTCTACATCGTCAGATGTAAGGTGCTGTTTGGATTGGAAGAGAAAGTTATTTTAGGAAATGAAACACGAACAGAAAATCTGTCAAATTTCATTGTCCAACAAAACCACAAGTTTAGTCAAACAGCTTTGGATATGAATCTCTTGATTTGACACCAATTCACATTCAGGTCAAAGTCTGACATCTGGAGGACACATTACTGTCCACTGGAGATGATCCATCCCACTGTGTTGCAGTCTTGTGACAGCATGGAAAAACATCTTATTGAATAGTTGCAATAAATCTACCCACTTTTTGCCATAACTGCATGTACAGTTTGTGATGATGAGCTGAGAGATGACAGATGGCTAATGTCAATGATTCACCTCTTACTTACACACTCTCTGATTTTTCTAACAATTTTTTTTTTTCTTCTTCTTTTTGGGGGGGTCAATTTTGTTTCTGTCTTCAGGTGCCTCACCCCTGGGCTTGCCATATTACGGCACGGAGGGCCCCTCTGCGGAAAGATGCAGGGCCACGGTAGAGAAGGCGCTCCGCAGTGGCATCAATTACATCGACACTGCTCCCTGGTACGGCCAAGGCAAGTCTGAAGAGCGACTGGGAGTGGTAAGTGTTGGGACACATTTCCCTCCGTTTGCAGATAAATACAGTGTATAATCTCAAATTGTATTCTTCATGGTGTGGTACAGCAAGTGCATACTAGTACAGTGGACTCCCATTATAGCAAAGTCCTTGGGACTGCCAATTTTCTTTGGTTAAAGTATCAAAATGTCCTTATAACCGAACAAATGAACAATAGATAAACATGTTGTGGCCTGAATTTTTACTTCATTGTAACTGGTATTACGTTATATCTGTGTTCATTATAATGAGAGTGCACTATATTGAAATAGGTTTGTGTTGTGGGTTTGATGTAGACTAGCCTCAAGATTTCCTGTGACGATTCTACGTCTGAAGAGCTTGCTTGATCCATCTTTTACTGGCAAATTATAACAATTTTTCTTGGAAATAGGGAGTGGGGAGAATCTAGTCTAGAGCAATTAACATGTAAGATAAAAGGATATCAAGGTATAAATATATCGTCCAAGACAACTATTATCTCTTTGCTCAACCAGATTTCAACTTAGAGGGACAGGAGAAAGAGAATCAAATTCAATCCCTTTCTTCAGCAGTTCTGTGACTGCTTAAAATTCACTGCAGGCATGGATGGACATTACTTCCATTGACTTTTCCTTCTTAAGTCTTGTTACAGTTTGGGCTACAACTCCAAATGGATATGTTGCTGTAATGGAGAACAAGGAATATATTTTTTTTTCCATCAAGATCAATGGGTTATAGATGCTCTGAAATGTTTAATAAACATACCACAGTATGTTATATTCAAATCTGTTTATTTTAGATATCCATATATTTCTTGATGTACTTGTTTATGAAAAAAAAATGAATGAATAATCACTCCAAAACAATATTCTTCTTGCCTTAATTTTTGTTTATTTTTTTCATTTTTTGCTCGTCAACTGTTGTAGCAATCTTTTTTGCAATACCGGTTAGCTTAGGGTATTAATTCTTCTTTTGCTCCACAAGAATAAGCAGTAGTACGTGATTACCTTGTGAGGATTCATCTTGACTCTGTGAAAATTGGCTTAATGTTGCATCCTGATCATGTGAAGAGTTTGTTTGCAAAAAGTCCATTTTTGAAGATTTTGAAGTACGGTCTCTGTCATAAAGTACAGAATAATACCTCTTAAATGATATATTGGTCACTACATATAAAGGTACATTTTTGAAGTTATGGTCAAAAGAAGCAAAAAATTTCCTATTATTCTCTTTATTTTTCTTGACCTTTAATCGCAAATATCTCCATTTGACAAATATGGACTTACCGGTTTTTGCAAACAAACTCTTCATGTATTTGTGCAAAGGCACTAAAGGGCATTCCGCGAGAGAGTTACTTCATCGCCACAAAGGCAGGCCGCTACGAGACAGATGTGGAGAAAATGTTCGACTTCACGGCGGAACGCACCGCTCGCAGCGTGGACGAGAGTCTTGCTCGGCTCGGTTTGGACTGCGTCGACATCATCCAGGTTGGTGCATTCCCCATGCGTCGTTTTAAAACCCAGCTAGCTCGGAGATACCGTGGATTGGGAAGGCTGGCCCGGCTCAGATACTTTCGAGAATTCCTGTAACAAATTGTGTATAGCTTTATCATATCCTTGCGAGTGTACACACACATCTGAGGAATCTAGACCAGAGTTGACCATTACCGATGAGTGTTCATTTTGATGTGCATATTTGCTGGTTGGTGCTATTTGTGATTTGTTAATGTACCCCAATGGGCAGCAAATAAATTGGGCCATCATCCCCACGCTACTAAGTCTTAAACGCTTTTTGTGCTTTGTTCGCTGATTGCCAGGCGTGCAGGTAGGTTTTCTTCACCGATCGACACAATAGGGAGCTTTAGATTTTTGTGACGCATACATTCAGAGCAAAAAAAAAAAAAAGCTGTTCTGCTCATGTGCAAATTTGCTTGTAATGTCAAAATCAACCGTGCGTCGTCTGAGTTCGCACTGTCAGTTCTGGGCTATTTTTGCGTCTGTTCAAATTCACGCCACAGAGAGCTACGTGATGTAATGATCCTATGGGGACACCATTTCACTTTGTGTAGGCTGCGTCCTTGAGCAATCTAGAGCTACTTGGCAACACGACGCAGGGAGAGAGGAAAATGGCCAATGCAATTGTCTTAAAGGCATAATTTACCATTTGCAGATGAAATAAAAACCAAGCATTAATGCTTCAAAATAGTTCTAGAATGTGAGTTAGGGATATAAACAACCAATGTTTAAAAAAAATGAATCCGTATAATTGAAGTTAAAGGTCCTGTTTACCTTTGGGAACAGTGATTTAAAAAACAATCAAGATATGACATTTAATCAATATGTGTAGGTCTGTTGTACCACAAAACATCCTATCATATAAAATTTTTGCAATAAAGCCTAAAAACATGAGGAGATATCTGTATTTTCTCAATAAACCGTAACTGTAGACGGTTTAGTCTGGAAACATTTTTATTTTAACTATTGTTCACATTTTGTATATCTAACAATACTTATCATCAATTTTACGGATTCAAATTTTTTACAGTTGTTGTTTCTATCCCTAACTCACATTTTAGAACTATTTTAAAGCACTAATGCTAGGTTTTTGTTTCATCTGCAAATGGTAAATTATGCCTTTAAGTGTTGTTAAATACACAAAATGTGAACAATGGTTATGATAACAATGTTTCCATACTAAACCGTCTGCAGTAACAGTTTATTGAGAAAAATAATGATATCTTCTTATATATGAGGTTCTATTGCATAATTCTTAGTTGGTAGGATGTTTTGTGATACAACTGACCTATGCATATGCATCAAATGTGATATCTTGAACATGATATCTTGAACATTTTATTTAAATCACTGCTGCCAAAGGTAAACAGGACCTTTAAACTGCTGCATCACAATCTAAAGCTCAACTCGTTTTATTCTATTTTTCAACCTGTTGATCATGTCGATATGACAACTTCCCATAGGTTCCAGGAACATCAGTTCCTATGGATGCAAAGGGTTATGATACATTATCTCTCTGTATTCTTGTTTGTGTTTATTGTGCTGATTTTTCTTTGTTGTTTTTTGTTGTTATTTCTTCTTCACTTCTTCTAGGCTCATGATGTTGAGTTTGCTCCAAGCCTTGAAGTTGTGCTGGAAGAGACTCTACCAGCATTGGCGAGGGCAAGGGATGCTGGGAAGGCGAGATTTATTGGTATTACAGGCTACCCCATCAGTACTCTAAGGTGCGTTTCTTGTAATATCCAGTCCCACATACAGTTGCTAAAGAGCACTGGCCGAGTTGGTTTAGGTCAACGTTTGATCCTCTCAACCCATCCAATCTAAGAATCATAAACCTGTGGTTTGATGTTAGGGCTTTTTTAGCATTTAAAAGATAATTTTAATTATTGCTTGTATTATCATGAGGTATTGTTATTCAAAAAAAAAAAAAAAATCACTTCCATTAGAGCTCAGTTGTGGTCATATAGACGTATCATTGAAAATGTTAGTTTCAGAATTATTAAAAGCCTGTATATCACTCAATCTATAGCTGTTTCCTATATTGTCAACATGTTTAGATGATTTTCGTTCTGTGTGAAATTGCAAAATTCTATTTGTTTGTTTTTTTTACTGATTTTGTACAAATGTAAGTTCTTTCATACTGCTTTACATCACGTCATCATCTATAATAGCTCAGCTGCTGTATAAAGGTGTGTCTGCACTGCAAAAATAATAATAATGAAAAACTTATGTCTGCTTAATTGCACTTTAAATTCCATACATGACCCTGCATCACAAAACCAACAAAACGTCTCCAAACATCAATTTTTAGTTAAGGGCAGATTCTGAAAGAGGAGACTCTAAGCTTTAAAAAGATGCATAACTCAAATCAAATGGACTCTCCTAACCTATCTAAATATTTGAAAGAAAGCACACACTCTGGAAAGGTGTGAACTGAGAAAAGAGGCTCTAAAGTGCAGTGTCTATTCAAGCGCTTAATCTTCACCAGGCCGTGCTAGCTGTGCGATAAATGGGACAAAGACAGGCTGTAAACCACCGGAGCAACAACAATGAAGGAATTACCAGATTTCACGAGGAATGACAATTGAACAGATAAGAATAGATTCATCCTACTGAAGGTTCCACATCACCTAGCACAATCTTATACCCAGATCAGTGAGCACAGAATGTGAAAACCTACAGCAAGCTGATGAACATGACAGATGCATTCTGTTGTACAGATGAACGCATTCTGTTGTACACATTAATGCACTCTGTTGCACACATGAACGCAGCATGTTGTACACATGAGTGCAGTATGTTGTACATGTGAAAGCAGAATGTTGTACACATGAATGCAGCATGATTTTTATTCACGTGAACACAGCATGCCACATGGGTAAAGAATGGGGTATGAAGAAGACCAGTGTGTCGATGGACTGGTTCTTCTTCAATAGTTTGGACACTGGGAAGGGGGGAGCTATAAGTAAAAGCCCCCTCAACATTCATAAGTTTTTTTTTGTGTGTGTGTGGGTTTTTTTTTTCCTGCAGCAGAAAAAGATGTGACTCTGAAATTGCATGTATTTTTTTCTTTCACATCTATGGCACATTTCAAAGGTGCATAGTCCCGGTGTTTTAGTCAAATGCGTACGCGGGCGCACGGCGCAAGTTTCCTATAGAGACCTATGCTATCGACTCCTCTTTGGCGCTTACGCTGTGGCCCACTTCCCAGAGTCCGAAGAAGTCTGATCCACTGTAGTCAGTGGTCCGATCACTGGCTCATGATTCGGCCGAGGGGGGTGACAGCTTTAGCAAACTTCAAACACATGCACGCACCCTGGCATTACTACAGACTCTGTGATGCGCAGAGAAGACAACGAAGGCAACGTTACTTAGCAACACCTATGCGCTTTACTCTTGATGGCAGCTCAACTTCGGCAATCTTCGTATCAATGCTAACGGTGATCGGCAGTATCATTAACAGCACCCTCTACACTACCGGGGGGGGGGGGGGGGGGGGTGTTTCATAAAGCTGTTCGTAAAGTTACGAATAACTTACGAGAGACTGGTGATTAGTTCTTGTGCTGAATTATGGAAATTCTGATAAGTATAGCACATAAGAACTGATCACCAGTCGCTCGTAAGTTGTTCGTAACTTTACGAACAGCTTTATGAAACAGGGCCCGGGACTATGCACCTTTCAGGCCCGGTTTACACAAATCAGGGGCAGTTTCCAATTATTTTTGTGGGTAAATTATATGAGTTTTACAAAATTGTTTTCAGAAGAATCTCTTTTTGTATGTTTTTCTTCGCATTACATTCCTTTTGGCTATCATAAACTATTAAACTGAGTAATGCAATGAAACACTAAAGAATTACAAACAAGGAATTATAAAATTGATTAAACACAAAGAATTGAGAAAGAAAGAGAGAAATAATAAACATTAATCTCTCTCTTTTTATGCCTCCGCAACGAAGTGGCCGGAGGCATTATGTTTTCGGGTCGTCCGTCCGTCCGTCCGTCCGTCCGTACGTCCGTACGTCCGTCCGTACGTCCGTCCGTCCCGTTTTGTTTTTGTCGATATCTCAAGAACCGTGTGGTGGTTTTACATCAAGCTTGGTATGAGGGTATATCCTTGGGGGATAATACTTTGTGTGGATTTTAGGGTCACAGGGTCAAAGGTCAAAGGTCACAGGTTATTTTGTGAAAAAAAATTTGAAATTTCATGTTTTTCTCCATATCTCGCAAATGGTTCAAGGTATCTTCATGGAACTTAGTATATATGCTTGTACCGATGGGCAGTGATTATCTAGGGAAGTTGGGGGTCATGGGTCAAGGTCAGGGGGTCAAAGGTCAAGGTCAACTCTTCAAAATATCACTACTTTCCTTAAAATGAAATATGCCTGAAGGTTTTTTTTTTTTTTAACTTGATGTATGGCATGTATTACCCAATATATATTTTTGGGGAAGTTTCTTGCCAAAAGGTCAAAGGTCAAAAGGTAAAAGGTCAAGTGAAAGTGCTAAATTGCACTTTTTCCTCCATATCTCTAAAGTAACTCAAGGTGTCATCTTGAAACTTACATATTTATGCATGTTCAACCTAACAGTGATTCTCTTTGGAACTGTGAGGTCAAAAGTCAAAGGCCAGGTTTAGATAATGCTATTTTCCCATTTGATACTGAAATTATACTTTTTCTCAATACCTTGAAAATTACTCAATGCATAAACTTATAAAAGGGTCAAAAGTCAAGTAAAAATCATCAGTTCCCCAAATACCTGCACTCTGACATTTTAATCATTCATCCAATTGAACGTAGTTCTAGGAAAGTGAACATTCAGCACATTTGTGTCAAACCTGTCATTTTAATATTTTGCCAATTGTGTGAAACTGTCATCACACATTGTCAAGACATTGTACTATAGACCTATTAGTAGAACCATGCATTATGGCGGAGGCATATCAGTAGCCATAGCGATATATCTAGTTTTTTAAGTATTCATTTGTTGCTAATATGCATAAGCGTTTTACATTTTGATTTTCGGCATACAGTATATTGTAAAAACATACACTAGATATCTCCTTTTTTTATGCCTTCGCAACGAAGTGGCCGGAGGCATTATGTTTTCGGGTCGTCTGTCCGTCCGTCCGTCCGTCCGTCCGTACGTCCGTCCGTCCGTACGTCCGTCCGTACGTCCGTCCGTCCGTCCCGTTTTGTTTTTGTCGATATCTCAAGAACCGTGTGGTGGTTTTACATCAAACTTGGTATGAGGGTATATCCTTGGGGGATAATACTTTGTGTGGATTTTAGGGTCACAGGGTCAAAGGTCAAAGGTCAAAGGTTATTTTGTGAAAAAAAAATTGAAATTTCATGTTTTTCTCCATATCTCGCAAATGGTTCAAGGTATCTTCATGGAACTTAGTATATATGCTAGGGAAGTTGGGGGTCATGGGTCAAAGGTCAAGGTCAACTCCTCAAAATATCACTACTTTCCTTAAAATGCAATATGCCTGAAGGTTGTTGTTTTGTTTTTTTTTACTTGATGTATGGCATGTATTACCCAATATATATTTTTGGGGAAGTTTCTTGCCAAAAGGTAAAAGGTCAAGTGAAAGTGCTATTAAAATTGCACTTTTTCCTCCATATCTTGAAAGTAACTCAAGGTATCATCATGAAACTTACATATTTATGCATGTTCTACCTAACAGTGATTCTCTGTGGAACTGTGAGGTCAAAGGTCAAAGACCAGGTTTAGATAATGCTATTTTCCCATTTGATACTGAAATTATACTTTTTTTCAATACCTTGAAAATTACTCAATGCATAAACTTATAAAAGGGTCAAAAGTCAAGTAAAAATCATCAGTTCCCCAAATACCTGCACTCTGACATTTGAATAATTCATCCAATTGAACCTAGTTCTAGGAAAGTGAACATTCAGCACATTTGTGGCAAACCTGTCATTTTAATATTTTGCCAGTTGTGTGAAACTGTCATCACACATTGTCAAGACATTGTACTATGGACCTATTAGGAGAACCATGCATTATGGCGGAGGCATATCAGTCGCCGTAGCGATATATCTAGTTTTAACTTACAAGTAGAAAAAAACAAGCCCCAACCCCCAAGCAGCTTCAAAATGTACTGCCTCCAAAACCCCAGTGTGGTATTGTATGGATGCAGATGATTGCATAATCCTGAATTAGAGAAGTCGTGTCTTGATGACGGTACAAAGTTTAAGAGAAAAATGACAAAAATAAAGACAAAAAGAACTAGAAAAGCACTCTGAGAGCATAGACCTCCGCCAAGCAGCTACTCTATTTCCACCGATGATCCTTACTCTTCCACAGAGATCAGTGATTTCCACCCATACGTACTAGTATGCATGCTAAAAAATTGCCCAGTTTCCCGATAGAGAAGCCCTTGTTATGTCATAAGCCCTCAGCTGTCTTTTTGTTCATTGGTTTGATTTTGTGTGTGTGGGGTTTTTTTTTTCAACTTTCATATAACATTTGCACAACAAAGTATATAATATACAAATCATGCTTTATTCTGGAAACAAATGAAAATTTGGTCACAATTATTGTTCACATTTTAGTTTAGTTTTATCATATAGGCCTAGGCATCCCTCTTTTCCTTTATTTGGTATTATCAATTTATCTGATCTTAACTTCTTATCTGCTCTCCGTTTCTCATTCACAAACACCGATTATTCGGGGCTTTAGCACAGCCACACAAGCTTGCTTTTATGTAGGTCCCGTCACACTTCTCTATGTACAACCTGAACTGTAATTTTGATTTCGACCAGTTATCATTATAAGTACTGTGTATATTATGTAATTTATATTCTTTTGTTTGCTTATTATTGACAATGTACTAGAATTTCTGCTATCATTTTTATGTAACATTACGGAAGAAGTATGAAATAAACTAAAACTGAAATTGAAACTATGTATCTCACATTCTTTCCAGGGAAATAGTTGAGCGGAGTAAAGTGAAGATAGACACAGTGCTGTCCTACTGCCATTTAGATCTCAACGATTCATCCCTCCTCCAACATATTTCATTCTTCAAGGTTAGTTTGTCCTTAAAAGTACAACTTTTTGTCTGTTTTTGTTTTTGTTTTTGTTTTTTATTTCATTTTCCCACGCCACAAGTGCTAAAAAGAGTAGCCCATCTTCTTTGGGACCATGATTAAAAGTCATGAAATTAGTCATCCCCAGTACTGTTACAACACCATTTGTGCATTGCTGGAAAAAAAAAAAGATCTCAAAAAAGATTTGAGGTAAAACCCAATAAGACATAATTCATATTCATCATCATCATCAGATGTTACAGTACTCTTTGTGTATTCCATGGACTAACTGTACAAAAATTGTAATTTAACTTATGGCGTATTCAGTGCACCAAATACTGTAAAAGTGGATATTTTCGCGCAAGTAATTTTTCGCGATTAGCTGGGTGAGAAGAGTTTCGCGTGTTTTTAATTCTGCGGAATCAAGACACCAAGTACAGGAACATACGGCAAGCAAAAATATTCGCGTGCTTTTATTTTCGCGCTACTTTCTGGTTGCGCGAAATGCGCGAAAATTTCAACACCGTGAAAATTTCCACTTTTACAATAGTCTTCTTTTAATGAGTGTAATATATATAGTTTTGGTTTGTGTGTTTTGTGACTTTTTTTTGTCTGCTTTTACACCTAGTACGTGCACTCAGTCTTTGCATTTTGTACACACTCCCTAAGTTATTATTGAAGAATTTCCTGAACCTTTCCATTGATGTTCATCATACTTTTTTTTGGATAAGAAACATTTCAGGGCCACAGCAGGTCAGTTGGTCAGATCAATACGTCACACCAAATGTCATATGTCATGCCGTCATATTGTAGATGGGGCATTCAAGTATTCATTCATTTGTTCATTCATTTATTTGTACTTTTGATTATTCACATTCATTCATTGAATCTTTTCTTCAATCACCTTTTCCCTTCATTCATTCTTTTCCACTCTCAATTTGATACTGTTTATATCACGGCTCTCAAGAAATTGGTGAGTTTGTCACAAATATGCACCAGTGTTGAAGGCCAGTCTCTTAGACTTTGCTCTACCATAAAAAAAGAAATTTCTCATGCACGAAACTTTCATGACTTTCATAAAGAACCAAAATTCACAAAAGCAAAATGTATATGAAAGTTTTTTTTTTTTTTTTGTCTGCACAATGCATGTTTATGTAGTATACTCATAAGTTCTTCATGGTCAACAATTTGGCCCGAATTCACTAAGGTGGTACAGTGCACTCCTGTTATAACGAACACGGTTATAACAAAATTCCGGTTACAACGAAGTAAAAATTCAGGCCGCGACATTATCCACTCTATGTGTTTTTATTTTTCATTTATTCGGTTATAATGAAATTTCGATATAACGAAAGAAAACTGCCGATCCCTAGGACTTCATTACAACGGGAGTCCACTGTACAATTGAAACCATGGTTTAAATCATGGACAAAGGCCGTAGTATTGTATGAGGCACCAAGTGTCGCATGGCCTATTTCGTTTCGAAATCAGTCATTTCATCAATTTTGTCACCGAAATGTTAACATTAGGTCGATGAAATGGTCATTTTGTCGACGAAATGACTGATTTCATAACAAAATAGGCCATGCAACGCTGGGCGCCCCCCCCCCCCCAAAAAAAAAAAATACTGTCTTTGTCCATGGTTTAAACCATGGTTTCAATTTTACCACCTTTGTGAAAAGGGTCATCAGCTCCAATTCGCATAGGTTTCATGCCAGGAATAAATATTTCTGGTTTTAACTGTATTGTCACTTTTTTTTCTTCATCTGCCCCCCCCCCCCCCCTCCCCCACCGTAGGAGAGAGGAATAGGGCTGATATCAGCCTCGCCCCTCTCCATGGGCCTGCTCACCCCACAGGGGCCCCCTGCCTGGCACCCTGCCTCCGCCGAGGTGAAAGAGACGTGTCTGGCTGCCTCCAGTTACTGTCGGGAGCACTCCGTGGACTTTGCCAAACTTGCCCTGCATTTTGCCTTCTCCCATCGCGATGTCTCCACGGTCCTGGTTGGACTGGATCGGTCAGTCCAATCAGTCGTTGGCAAAGTTAAACACATTAATTCGTGGAAACCTGTTAATTCTGTGGTGTGGTGCTGGTAAACTCTGAAAGTGTAATTCTTGCTACTCATTGGTACTGTTGCATGGGGTATCTTGAGTGAGAGATTCCCTTTGATTTGAGCCTTTTCTTGTTCATATATTTAATCATTTCTTTCTTTTCAAGGATTTCAGAAAGGTTGTAATGGCTAGATATATAACTGAATCTTAAATTGGCGGTGCAGTGCAAAAGATTGAAGTGCCTGTTTCTTAGCACATTATTGTAAAGTTTGGTTTTTTTCCTGAATCGTGTTGGTATTGTGTCAAAAAGGCTGCAGGGATGGATTGCTTAGTTCATAAAAAGAAATGTCACAAGAGTCTCAATAAAGGATATAGTGTAAACCTAAAACTAATCAAGAACGAACTAAAGTAAACAAACAAGCAAGTTGAGAGCACAAAAAGTATATTATTATATATTTAGACTTCATACTGCAGAGTTCTGAAAACACTGTCATGTTCAATTTTCTTCTTTTTTTTTTCTCCACTCGTTATTACACAAACAGGCCTGAGTACGTGGAATCAAATTTGAACGTTGCACACAACAAGCTGAGTGATGCAGAGGAGAAGGCCTTGTTGCACATCCAGGAAAGGTAGCGATTACAAATATTTCTGTCCCTTGTGTCATAAATCTGTTCTTGTATACAATTTTAATAAGACTTCACATTTTGATTAATAGTCCATGGTATGCAGTTGCCGTCGCATGGTTTCCATTGTCTTGCAATGAACTGGCCCTGAGTTGGAGTACCGAACCAACCTTCTTATACATTTCTTTGTCAACTAGGACAAAGCTGATGAAAGAGAATCTCTGCTAAGATGTGTCGAATGCTATAATGTGATAAATGTGAGCGCATGTGGTATATTTGTATCACATAAAAGTATGTTGTTATTAGGACCCTTGATTATTTTCCTTATTGTGATTAATACTACCACCACTATACAGCTATGACTCTTATCATCATCATCAGTTGTAGTATAATGATAGTGGCTGCTTGTATAGCACACAGGTCCACATTTTAGTGCTCATGGCACTTCAAAAATGAAAAGACAGATCACTACTACTACTACTACTACTGCTACTACTACTACTACTACTACTACTACTACTACTACTACTACTACTACTACTACTACTACTTCAACTACTACAACTACTACAACTACTACTACTACTACTACTACTACTACTACTACTACTACTACTACTACTACTGAGGAGGAGGCCTAGGGGAAGGCTTAGTAGTAGTAGTAGTATTTAGTAGTTGTTGATATGTAAGTACTAGTAGTAGTAGAAGTAGCTGTAGTAGTAGTAGTATTTAGTAGTTGTTGATATGTAAGTACTAGTAGTAGTAGAAGTAGCTGTAGTAGTAGTAATAGTAATATTACTAATAGTAGTAGCAGCAGGAGTAGATGTAGTCGTAGTAGTAGTAGTAGTAGTAGTAGTAGTAGCAGTAGTAGTAGAAGTAGCAGTAGTAGTAGTAGATGCTGTAGTAATACTTACTGTAGTAATAGTAGCATTGTAGCCTTTTGAAGAAGAAAAAAAAAAAAAACATATGTATATTTATATATATTTCCTCATGTATTCTTATATATGTTTCCATTGTCTCTGTATAAGGTACTTCCCATCTGGATTGAGTCGATCGTGGGAAGGGACAGAGGTTAACAAATACTGGCAGAAGCTCAAGGCGAGGCGTGCGCAGCAGCCAGGAGTAGGAGTGGCTGGGGGCGAAACCAGCTGAGTGCTCTACACTCCCAAAATTCCCTTCCTCTCAACAATAGAGAGTCTTCCATTCCCCCCAAACATTATAACAACAACAGCAACCACACAAAAGCAATCAAAAGAATCACCCAAACCAAAGAATCAGCTGGAAGCACCCCTTGGTTTAGGGAGTGATTCTTCTGTAATTCATTTGCATTTTTCTTCTCGAGTTTTCTATTATTATCATCAGCAGGTCTGGTTGAGCCAGTAAAAGTCTGTATCTATGAATTACTTGTAGCATTGGTCCAATGCACCAGACTATCCAATATGCAATATTAAATGATGACTGAGAAACAAAGGCCACTTTACTAGTATGCAAATTCGATATATGGATATTTTTTCTGTATGGACATAATAAGAGACTGTTCCATGTGCAATGTACTTGTGCATACCTGATGCATTTTGATATTTTGGGTAGTTTGTGTAGCATTGATTGCTTGGATGTCTGGCAAGCGTCAGACAAACTTTCCTTTTGTCGGGGAAACGACTTTGTTATCAAGGTATTCATGAAATTTGAATGTGTTATCAAACTGGTCTACTGTGCCTTATCAAGTATGGAAGTGTCACGGCCTGTGACTGATTGACCACACTCTAATCTATTTGAGGCTACTATTAATGTTATGGTGTGCTTCTCTGAATAGCTGTAAGCCTGGTGAACTTAGCACCATTGCATTAACTTGTCCCCTGAAAAACTCTAAATCCCCTCAAACTTTCGACATAATCCATCAGTTTCTAGTAGGCATTGAATTAACGATCACTTTAACCCATTGAGGACAGCTTGATTTTGTTACAACATGCCTTTCCCATACAGGTAGGATGTTGTTTTGTTTTGTGTATTTTTTCATTGAGCATGCATGCACTATGCATGGGGTTCATTGTGCGAGATATGCAATACGAAATATGGGTGGGATTTGTGCCAGTAAAAGGCATTAGGTGTGCTCACGAATAAAGAAAAAAAAAAGGAAAGAGAGGTTACTCTCTGGCCGAAGCTGCTTGAAGCACATTATTTCGTGGGTGACAGCATTTCCAGGTTTTCTGCACAGCATATTCGAGTGCGAAGGCAGCATGATTAGACGTGATATCAGTAGAAAAAAAAATAAACAAAATGTATGGTTGGGGATATTTTAAGAGATAGGTAGCATATGTGAATGAATCATTTTGTTGTTGTTTCTTTGAGGGGGAAGGGGTTAATCTCAAGAATAAGCAATAACTTATTTAATTTTCTACCTTGTTAATTTGCATAGTCACCTGTGGTCATCAGAGACTTGTGATGAGACTTTTTAACCCATCCCCTCCAAGATTCTTAACCCTAACTAGGCTGGGGGGGGGGGGGGGGGGGGGCTACGCAGAAATATGTACATGCATGTCGCAGCAAAAATTGCTCAAAAACGTGATTTCTTGTACAATTTCAATGCAAATTGTGCTTACAGTCAAATTTCATAAAAGCATGATTATTTGCGGTTTTATTGAGTAAAATCAATTAATAGCACATTTTTATGTTCGGAACAATGATGCGGACGAATTTCAGCAAAAAAAAAAAAGCAATGAAAAATATAAAGTAAATAAAACAGAAATACATAAAAATAAAAAAACAAAATAAATTATGAAATTTTTCTGATGGCACAATTTTTTTCATCTACCTTTGCTGAGAGGACACTAGAAAGAATATGTACAGAAAAAAGTGCCTGTTTTTTAGCTTTATTTAGTGATTTATAGCAAAAGGTCTGATATTCATGCATCATTATGCATAATTTAGCATAAATGATAATTTTTTGAAAAATCAACTTTACAAGTTTTAGATTACATCACAAGCAATGTGTGTGCTAATTTTCGTCGGGGTCGACGGCGGAGATCTGGGAGGGGGGGGGGGGGGGGCCTGGGAGGCCACCCCAGCTCTATCATCTACTGAAACAACCCGGCCTAGTTAGGGTTAAGTCCTATAGACTCAGTAGGAGACCCAGTAGATTCTTGTAGACCGGGGGTTAAGGGAAAAATTCATGGAGAAAATTTTCACATACGTGTACTATTGGATTTAAAGGGATCGTACAGTTTTGGTTGAGACCAAATTTCAGGTTTCTAACACTTTTTTTGGTGAGATAATGAGAAACCTCTTATGAAACATGAAAGAGCATGTAATTCTATGAGGAATTCAACGTTTATTTGATGAAAATTGGTTTTGAAATGGCTGAGATATCAACAAAAAAAAGTGATTCTAATAAAGTGTGGGACCCACACTTTATTACGATCGCTTTGTTTTATTTGTTTTTGGATGTTTCAGTCATTTCAAACCTGATTTTCATCAAATAAACTTTAAATTCCTCTTAAAATGGTATGCTCTGTACTATATAATAAGTGTTTTCTTGGTATCTCGCAAAAAGTTTAAAGCCCAATTCTCATCTCCACCAATACTAAACCATCCCTTTATTAAGCCCAAAGTTAATGAAACCCAGGATGTGTTGCTAATAACACCACTAGGTGTAGGCCCAAATGCCTTGCTGCATATTTGATTCTTATTATTGCACGGTGCTCATTTTTGTTTATTAATCTCAGTATGGATATGTAGATTTTCATATTGACTTTCCTGACTTCCTTTTGTTTTGTAGTAAGTGTGGAATAAAATGTTATTTGTTATTTGTATCCAGCAAAAGCAATCACTGATAGGGAAGAAAAATGCTTGCTCCACTATGGAGTCAAATTTTGTCATAACAAATAATTTTGTCTCTTTTTGTCATAAGGGGTTTGATTAATTTTACACCAAAAAGGAAGCATGAAGAAAGCCCAGCATTTGACGTTTGATGCACAAACTTTACCACACTGCAGATCATGTACTGCTTAGAAAATTAACATCATATTTGAAAAAAAAAATAACAACAACAGTGGCAGACTGTCAGAAATTTAAGTGAAATCTGATTACTGGAAAAAACAAAAGTGTCATTTCGCCACTAGATGTGGCGTCCCATGGGAAAATCAGCTTATGGGGAAATTAGAGGGGCTTTCATGCTTATATGACTGAAGTTGCTTTGGGAGAATTATGTGTCATGCACACCCACAAAAAAGGCATAAATAATATGATTTTTTTTTTTTTTTTTTTTAGAAACTGAACTTCCTTTACCATAGAGGATGTGTCATACTGTAATGTTGATGATGTAAATGTTGTCTGAAAAATGATTATGATTGTGGAAAAAAAAAAGTCTTCCAATAAAATGGTGTAGAGTTACCCATTCGATCATGTACAAAACAAATGTGACCGTGCATCACAAAACCAACAAAAAGTCGCACCTCTTGATTTTACGTGAGGACTAAAAAAAGGTGCAACGGGTCAGCTAACTCAATCTCAACTTTTTCATATTTTCTGAAAGAGCTATTCTTATTCTACATTATTCCTAAATTTGGGATCATAAAATGAATGGGAAAGTGTGTTTTCAGCAGTTTTTCAACAACTTCTTTTTTTTCTTTTTCTTTTTTGTAGATTAGTGTGATCAGGTATGTCTTAGAGGCAATTTTTCATTTCCTAAAAAACCCTTACACATTCTTCCCTTTCAACTCTAATAACTTTTGAAAGGATAAAGCTACTGCTTTGAAATTTGGTATTAGTCCTGGAAAGAGTGTGCTAATAGAGCATGAGGAATTTTAGCTTAATTTGATAATCCCTTCATTGCTGTTGCTGCAGAGATTGTTTTTTGTCCCATTCATTGCACAGCTAGCACGGTTTGGTAAGATTAAGCGCTTGAATAGACCCTGTACTTTAGAGCCTCTTTTCTAAGTAAACACTTTTCCAGATTATATATTTTCTTTCCAGTGTTTAGATAGGGTAGGCGAGTCCATTTCAATTCAGTTATACATCATTTCAAAACTTAGAGTCTGGTCTCTCAGAATCTGCCCTTAACTAATAACCAATGTCTGGCGACTTTTTGTTGGTTTAGTGATGCAGGATCACAAATGCGGAGGCTTATAAGAGGTTGCCTTACAGTCTTGTAATCAGGATGTGCTATGTTGTGTGTAAGCATTCCGTCCCCTCTAGGAAGAGGCAAAGCCATCTGTCCCTCGAATAGGACATAAAGTGGAATTCCCGTGTGTGTGTTAGCCACGACACATGCACGTCTGCAAAAGGATCTCACTTCATTCATTCATCGCAAAGAACAAGGTGCCAACGCAGTGTCAAAAAAAAAGAAAAAAAGGCGCAACCCGTGAAGTGGTCCCCTACACCCACCACACAAGAAAATGATGCTGACCCCTCGTGGTTCGCCCCAGGTGACTAGCAATAGCTCTCAAACGGTATCAACCAGGCACGCTGTGCCATAAGCTTGAATGAGTGAAGGTTGGGGTATATTGGTTGAGATGCTGCTCTTTGTCATACGTTCTTTTATCATGTGGTGTCATTTTTCAAGTCAATTATGTACCTACATATTAATGACATTTATACCAATACAATTTTACAGATGTATTTTGAATCAGTAATATTATTCTTTGGTGGTGGGTTAATATACAGGCAAATGTTTTTATCTGTTATCTGTGTGTGATGAATCAATGACTAGATAAGTCACCAAATGAACGTCTTGTCATTATTTTTAATACATTGGTAGAGCTATGGATATGTGCCAGTAACATTAGCACTTCCATGTGATTCTGGTCTTTCATTGTACACTCCCATTTAATTCATATTGAATGTTCCTTTACTTTGGTATTAAACTCTGGTGAAGAGCTTTCGCCTGTAGGGGTAACCTTCAGTCATATATTACTGTGCAGCTCCTTCACACAACAGTTGCACTTAATGCTCATCAATGCATTCACCTAACAGAAGAGAGAAAAAAAATGTCATGGGGATACCCCTTGGTTAAAGTGCACCTATTTGTGTACCACAGGCCTGGAAGGGCACAACATTGATATACTCATCGAGTTGCCAGGGCAACAACTGGGATACAGCCAGTCAGCTGGCTGTAAGCGGTTTTGTTGCCATGGTAACTACCATTTTCGTAGCCTAGTACAGCTGCAATGACAGTACTGTGACACAGAAGTCGCCCCGGTAGAAATCTTGCAGCGTTTGTGGCCAGTTACCCACTTATCTCTGTGCAAGTTTGCGCGTTGGGGCATTTCTCACTTTGGTGATCAGCCATATGCAATTCTTACTAATATATTCTTCTTTATACTGGGTAGCAGATTATTCTCACTTGATACTCATTGTACAATTATTGTATGTAATTTTGTGAACTAACAATGGCATTAATTGTTTTGAATGGTTGGTGTCCGTGGGAATACAAAATGTGCTACGTGTGTAAAAAATTTGCTTTTATCCATGCTGCCGATATTCATTATTATTGATAGTACTATTGATGACGTTGTTGTTACGATTATAATGGTGATGATGATGATGATGATGATGATGACGATGATGATTTTGCTTCTTGTTATCGTAATCATAATCATCATCAAAGGTCGTTTGTATAGATGCCACGGACACATTACTGTTGTAATTGCTCTCTCATATTTCCATTTTTAGTTACTAAACTAAACTCATGTATTGTACATAGTTACTCACAGCTCGATAATCAACCATTTTATTATCCCTCAACAACATGAGCGACACACCTATTGAATTCATACAACTCAGCGTGACGCAGTATGAAGTCTGTTGTTGGTTTGTGTTTTATTATTTTTGTTTTGTTTTTGTTTTTGTTTTTTTAGGAAACAGAAAATAATCATAAATGTTGACAATTCGTTGACTTTTTTTAATTTGTTTATTGTTTGAAATTTAGATTGATTTTAAGCCACCGCTAGGAGGCAATTGCATGTTTATTAAGCAGCACCCATGAGATCAATATTTCAAAGTTCCCTCCAAGGAACTTGGCGCCTATAAACTCGACAATATCTATCTGCATAGCTTGATAGTGGTTGTTGTTCATTATATCTGCATATCGATTGTTATTCTTTGATCAAAATTTAGAGAAAAAGAGTTTTGTGTCGGGCTATCAAATGATTGATAGTGCATTACACGGACGACTTCCCCACCACACATGTACATGTAGACCATATCACAGAATAGAGCAAAACATAATTCTGTATCTTGTCGTCGGGGATATATTCGAAGGAGACTATGTCTGATGGCTTCACGAAATCTCCTCCTTCTTCTGGAGAAGTAAAAAAAAAAAGTGTTATAAAACTCCTCTGGACAGACTGATATTTTTCTTGCTGGTAACAGAACTACTGTTACATGCAAGGCGCGGTCAAACTGGCAAAAGATAAAGAAGTTTAAAGGTAGCGATCTTTAATATCTCGAAGTTTTGCCGTGCGATGATGTGACCGCGCCTATTGTGTAAGGCATGTACGTTTATTGTGCTTACTTCGAGGGAACACCATTACTTGGAAGGGGTACGGTGCTATTAAAGGAGTAGTGTGTGTGTGCTTCAACACTGAATGAAATGTATGTGATACCATATAGGATGATCTTCCTGGTATAAGTGTCGCGATGAATCTGAAGCTGTCTTAAAGACCACCGCACACTATACGACTTTCGGTCGCTCCACTGACAGACTTTGGATCTGAAATGAACAAGCCTTTTTATTCTGAGGCCATTATGATTTCTTTCGGATCCAAAGTCGGTCAGTCGTGCGACCGAAAGTCGTACTGTGCTGCGGGCTTTACTGGAGATGATTTGAAAATCATTGATCCGAGGTTTTTTTTTTTTTGTTTTTGTTTTTTTTTTTTGTTTTTTTTTTTTTTGTTTTTTTTTCGTTCAGGATTGTTGTAACTTGGTTCTGTATTTAAATACCAAGACCTACCGATACAAAACAGTACTATGTTGTGTATATATATACCAAAATGCTCCATTGGTAGAGCTCAGTGTGCTGATTGAAGTTGACAATAGTACCTAATTTGGTGAGATGAACCGATCAGTCAGAATTGTATCTTGTGCCTCGTTCCATCATACATTGTCTGCTCTGTTGCTATCACTATTGAAGTGCAGACAAATGACATGCCTGCGGTGCACCATGGGAAACGAAGTGTACCCGTGCCGTGTCGTGGAGTAATCATAATGTTCGTTCAGAGAAGTGAGGAATTTCTTACTGCAAGATATGAATTGGATCATCTGGGTGTATTTTTCTCATTTTGTGTAAGTCGTAAGTATAGCAAATGTGTCCAAAGAATTTATCACACCTGTAGTCAGGTGTTTGAAGTACTTGAATATTGATTTGTAATCATGGTAAAAGAAATATAATTATAAATTCAAGCAAAATAAAAGCCTGAATATTTTGACTGAAGACTGGTTGTGTAGTGTTTGTCATTTACATTTGAATATGTAAAATATCATTATACCAGGATAATGGAAAAGCCGCTTTCTGAAATCATCAGTTGTCAGCTAGGTTAACATTTGCCCGAAACACTTAATTTGCGACCTTAAAATTCCCTTCTTTTTGTAATTAAGTATTTCATACACTTCATATTTCCGATCTAGCTAACGAGGTTTTTGCTCCTTTGCACTCTCTTCGTACGTCAATGCATGCACTCGTCCATGTTGTGCTGTTTTGAGAATGACGCTGAGAGTATATTATGGTGAAAGAGGCCTACTCATTACTACTTTGTTCGCTGCATCCGGGTTTATGCGTTGAGACAAGAGATGTATAATAGTAGCGGAGTTGACGCCCAGAAAAGTTGATTTGATGAATCAGGTTGTCTGTCTCTGTGTGTATACGGGAGTGCGTTTGTTCTCTGTGTGTGTGCATGTATGTGGGCTTGTACAGTATGCTTTTGAGTAGGCCTATAATGTGTATGTGTGAGCGTATAATGTTTGCGTGTCTATAAATGTTAACCCTCCGGGATTTACCTCCGCATTAATCCGGCAGAACCACGTATCTTTCAAATATTTCCAAACAGCTGACGATGAATTCGTGTTTTGAATTGTACAAAAATATTATGTTCACTTTTTGTTACAGAATACCATTCCAAGCTATGTAACTCACTACATAATAAACGGCAAGCGTTTATCTCGAAAACGCCGAAAACGAGATAGGTCGTTTTGCCAGATCACGGCGGGCCGAATTATGGCGTCGTATATTTAAATTTTACAAAAATATTGTGTTCATTTTTTGTTATCAGAATACCATTCCAAGTTATGTAACCTACTACATGATAAGAGGCAAGCATTTAAAGTTAAAACGTGAATATCTCGAAATCGACATAAACGAGATACTACAGTATGCAGTAGGGCCTATACGTAGCTTTGCCAAGTCACAGCCGACCACCACCCGACTGTTCGTCAGAGCCTTCTAATAGAAGGCTTTGCTGTTCGTCAACGAATGTCGCCCTCTCACGGTTCTCCGCTGTAAGATCCCGTCTTTGAACAAGCGCCTTTCTGCTGCTCCACTCTCTTCTCTTTCTTTCTCCCAAACACAATGTAACAAAACAACAACAACAACTATTATTTCAGTTACTAGTAGTTACTAGCCTTAACTTTCTCAACAACATATAGTGGCCAACAAGACGTACTTGTGAACAAAGAATTAAGACATGACACATAATTATGCGCTTTGGATATATTATGATTTTCGTTCAGCCACTTTATTTGCATAGATTTACAGATTGCCTTCTCTCATATGGCACAACATTCGGAGCGATGGCAGATTTGCTCTGCCTTTTCTATGATTAAAATTGCACATTCATACATTAAAAGAAAAGAATCCACATGATCCTTTCGAAATGACAGAAGGTAATTTATGTAATTACACGATTTGAACAGATGCATAGTATCAGCATTTGTATTGTGAACCTTGTACATCGCCCCGACCTGCATATTTAATCAACAGATGAACCTGCCTACATTCTACATGAACTGGTTTGCACCGCAAACAACGTACGCCATTCGATGTGTGGGCCAACATAGCACACGGCATGTGTAGACTCCCTGGATTGCATTAAGATATACAAAAGACATGATTATACGTCGACATTAATTGTTGCAAATCTCATTAACCATTCATTTTAACATGATACCCTGTTATGACTTCGAAAGGGGTCAGCCTAGTTCAGTTCCACTCTAGTTTTTGGTCCTTTGTTTGTTTGTTTGATTTTTTTCTACTTCTGACAAAGAAAAGAACTACAACCCTGTCTTTGACCCGATCTGACCCAGTTTGCATCCTCCAGTTATATGCATGGTCACAGCAAACCAAAACCAGATGGGTCTAATTGATCGAAGAGAATGAGTGGGTTAAGAATCCCAAACAGGTAACCGTCATCGACTTTAACTGTCTTGGTGTCTGATACCAACAAGTATAAGTACCCTCCATCACAACTCGGCTCATTAGTTCAGCTCATGTTCGAAATATTGCCTTTTTAAAGTACATCAATTAACATTCTATAATCATTATAACAGGGCCCCGTTTTATCAAAAGATAAAATCGATTTCCTTACCACACAGGCTGCCATATACAGTTGAAATCAACTATATAATCAGTTTTAACTCTTCATAAAACAGGGCCCAGGTATTATGTTACAATGCATGGCAGTTCCTGTACTTAGTGTTTCAAGGGGAATAAAGTTGAAAACCTGTAGCACCGTTCCGAACCATCAGCGATTGCGGTGGCTTTTGCACTTTTTAAAGGGGAAATTCAGTCGAAATATGAGTTAGTCTGATAAGAAAAAGTAAAATATTATGAGTTCAATGATATAAATTTGATTGAAATCGGATGAAAAATAAGGAAATTATGGCATTTTGAAGTTTCGATATTTTGGGTGAAACAGTTCTTGAACAGTCAGTATGAATATGCAAATGGAAAAGTGAGCATGTCATTCCCTCACAACTTACCATTATAGTTTATACATAAAATTGTGAAATTTCCAGTTTTTCATTCAAACGCAGTTATGCCCGATGCTCAAATCCTCATATATCTAACTGATTACTATTCTAAAGTTATTCAACCAGGAATAACATCATGTTTCAGACTTCAATGACTGAAACATTGAATTTTCGTCACTTTTTTGTACATGATCAATGGGAAAAATGTGAGGGAATGACATGGGTAGCTCACTCATTTGCATATTCATACCCGCTTTACAAGAACTGTTTTGGAGAAATTATCAAAACTTCAACATTTCATAACTTCCTTATTATTCATCTGATTTCAGTCATATTTTTACCATTGAACCCGAAAAATTTTACTCTTTTTTTATCAGACTAACTTATATTTGGACTGGATTTCCTCTTTAAGCTCTCGGTGAGACGTTATTTTCATGTCCCTGCCTCATAAAGAAATCTATTGATAGAAATAGATACAAAATATTTTGTAACATGCGGGAGCTTCTCCTAATTCTTTCCTTCATCTGAAAACCTACAGTTTTTAGACAATCCCACGGGCGACGAAATTAGTATGTATAATGTGCATCACCTTGGCCTAATAGGCCCAATTAAAGAATTGCGATGGGTTAAGTGAGTGGAGGCAGCCCTCAATTTCTATGTGTAATGATTCCAATTAGCGAGACACTTTCCCGCGATTCTCCACGCCCCCTCCCCCTCCCACACCGGATGTTTTGCAGAAGAGAACATAGGAGGGACCAATAGCTTCTAGGCCGAAGTATGTCGTGAGTAATCATACCTTATGAATGTCGTACAATCACTGGATGGTGACAAATATTCATCTTCATGAACCTCTGCCAGCTCACGGTTGCTGTCAAACTATTCGTATGATATAAGATGATAGGAATTTAGCCAATACATATATTCTCCAGGCATAGACCCCAACATATTTATGCCAGAGTAAATGACAGTCCTGGCTGTATTATTTGCAGCATATTATTTGTTTACTTCTTGTGAAGTCACGTGAAGTCACGAACATGAGACGTCATACTGCTGTCGAAAATATCAGCCGATGAAAACCCACATCACACACAACCTCGATGATGAGCAATTCGAACTCGACGGCGTCTGTCACATCTGTCTTATAACAAAAGTGACGAGGGCATAATTTACCGTCGTCATAAGTCACTGGTGAGATCGCTCGAGGGTGTACTCGACGAGTTCTCGAACTGATTCTTCGACAGCAGGTGGTCATGCCACGCCCCGAAATCGTTGTCTCGCACCGCCAGCCGTTTGGTCTTTTCCGTGACGTCGGCCACTTCGCGCGCGACTTTCTCTTGGAAGGCGCGCTTCTTCTCCGCCTCCTCCCGCTCCTTCTTTCGCCTCATCCGCTCTTCTTTCTCCTTGGCCCATCTTTTTGTCCAACGTCTCCTCCACGTTGTCCATAAGCACCGTGGTAGGAGATCGGTTCCTTTGCCGATACCGCTGTTACGTCATTGGGAGAAAAACGGCAATTAGTGTCATGAACATAACATGAGTAACTTTAAATCTATGACGAATAAGATATTGATTGATTATGGGTTGGTGAGAGACTTAATTTGACTATTCCTTTATTTGACTGATTGATGAATTAATCAATTGGACTGTTGAAAAACTTATCAAGATACAGATTGATTCAGTAATCTGTTTTTCTGAGTCATCAGATGCTATCCCGCTAATTTTCTTTTCACTGACAAATTGCAAAGCGATTATATTCGTGAATACATTGTCTCATTTCTTGCACTACCCATTACCTTTAGAACACTATCATGTAGAAACTTAGTGATCTTTATAAACTAAGTGAAAGAGAAACTCAAAATTTAATTGATGCTTCCTACAGTTATCAAGGTCAACTTAGATATGATGCAGAGAATTGTACTTTAAGTTGTACTTCGACAAAACATCGTCAAACTGAGAATTTACTGGACATTAATGAAAGAAGAAATGTTGATATTTTCTTGCTTGACTTCGAGAGCTCTCGGGACAGCGCCCATTCTGGTCTGTTTTGCAGTCAATATATACTCACAGAAAACTCGCCGGATGGTGACGGCCACTTTCCCTTAGGGTGCATGAGAGAGGAGTCAAACTTGGGCGGTTGCACCAGGACATCCCGTCCCATCTGGATCCCGGTAAATCGGTCGGAAAGCTCCGGCGGAAGACCGTACACTGGATAAGGAAGGCGATAATGAAGCACCAAGAATGTGAATGAATTGCAATCATTTTTATGTCCCTATATACTTGGGTGAGGGAAAGACAGAAAGACAGACAGACATGCACTGACATTTTCATTTTAAATTGAAATATAATTCCCCTTATCATTGTGATTTGGTTGTTATTACGTTGCTTCCTGACCTTCTCATTAAGGCACTGTTTTATTCATATCTAGAATTTTATGACTTCCCAATGTATCTGATTTTGCTCGATAGTTTCCGTCACATTACCAGATTATGTCAAACTGTTGGGCTCCTTTCCTACTAGTCCCTATAAGAGCCTGTATTAAACGCGACCATTAAACAACCTGTTTATCCTCTTCCTTTTAATGTACATTGTACCCTCATTTGTCCTTCCATATCACTGGTAGTCTGTCTGTGCGGTTTCTATGTATTTATCTGTTCATCTATTTTATCTATGTCGTACTTCTATCTATTGTGTAATTCATCCGTCTGCGTCTATTCACCAATCCATGTATTCATATATGCCTCTTTCTGGTTTATGCTTGTTCTACCAAGTTAACTGTACCTTCCCTTGTGTGTGTATCTATGCGAAATCAAATTCCATACAATTTTCGATATCAACCCTCCCCGCCCCACTCACCTTAGCTCCATTCTCCCAGCCTTTCGTTTAGTATACTGCATAGCAAGGTGTAGCCTTTCAACCCTCCAGTGAAATTCCAAACTCGTTTACGTTTACTTACCGATGTCGATGTTTTTCGTTTTGAACCTGATGTTGTACGGGTCGCTCTCTTTGTGCGTCAAAAACTCCGGCAAGCCCAGAGGTCCCAGAGGCGGGTACTGCGGGGGAACAAAATTGGATAATGTATGTTTTTTTTTTCCTCCGTGATTATGACTATCGTAACAATTATGATAATACAATAATGTAGGCCTACACGAAGATTTACATTCCATGGCAAGTTCAGATCAATACTCGTAGCATCTACAATCGTGACATGCAGAAACCGTGCATCACTAAAGGTCTTTTAAGCTGATAGTACTGCAATTGAGTTCTATGTAATACATTGGTGTTGTTTAAAAGAATGATTATGGTAAGAATATAGGTTTAGGTTAGCGTATTTTCGTTAATTCGATTCAGTTCAATTCAATGCAGCTAAACTTTCCCTGTAGCTGAATTATTTTCAAAATCTGATCGACAAACTTTTCTATTTGTAAAGAGCAATGAGGCAATGATTTACGGAGTTTCAAAGTTGAATACAGTCCCTTAAACTGAATAAAATGTACTGTAAAAATGCTATACTGAGGAACAAGCAAGCAAACAATAAAAATCAGCTATAAATGAAAGGAACAAGGGGGATTTATACCTGTCTGAAATCGTGAGGTTTCGGATTTTCGTATCTCTCCTGAGTGTGCATCAATTCCTTGACGGCTTGCTTGCGGGCAGCGTCGGGGTCGGCGATCCACATGTACTTTGTCCGCTGCATCCGGGTTTATGTGTTGAGACAAGAGATGTATAATAGTAGCAGAGTTGACGCCCAGAAAAAGTTGATTTGATGAATCAGGTTGAATGTCTCTGTATGTATACGGGAGTGCGTTTGTTGTCTGTGTGTGTGCATGTATGTGGGCTTATACAGTATACTTGTGAGTAGGCCTATAACGTGTATGTGTGAGCGTATAATGTTTGCGTGTGTATAATGTTAACCCTCCGCATTAATCCGGCAGAACCACGTATCTTTCAAATACATGTATTTCCAAACAGCTGGCGATGAATTCGTGTTTTGAATTGTACAAAAATATTATGTTCACTTTTTGTTACAGAATACCATTCCAAGTTATGTAACTCACTACATAATAGGCGGCAAGCATTTATCTCGAAAACGCCGAAAACGAGATAGGTCGTTTTGCCAGATCACGGCGGGCCGAATTATGACATCGTATTTGAATTTTACAAAAATATTTTGTTCATTTTTTGTTATCAGAATACCATTCCAAGTTATGTAACCTACTACATGATAAGAGGCAAGCATTTAAAGTTAAAACGTGAATATCTCGAAATCGCCATAAACGAGATACTACAGTATGTCGTAGGGCCTACGTAGCTTTGCCAGGTCACAGCCGACCACTACTGTTCGTCAGAGCCTTCTAATAGAAGGCTTTGCTGTTCGTCAACGAATGTCGCCCTCTCACGGCTCTTCGCTGTAAGGTCCCGTCTTTTAACAAGCGCCTTTCTGCTGCTCCACTCTCTTCTCTTTCTTTCTCCCAAACACAATGTAACAAAAACAACAACAACAACAACTATAATTTCAGTTACTAGTAGTTACTAGCCTCAACTTTCTCAGCAACAGATAATGGCCAACAAGACGTACTTGTGAATAAAGAATCAAGACATGACACATATGCGCTTTGGATATATTATGATTTTCGTTCAGCCACTTTATTTGCATAGATTTACAGATTGCCTTCTCTCATATGGCACAACATTCGAAGCGATGGCAGATTTGCTCTGCCTTTTTCTATGATTAAAATTGCACATTCATACATTAAAAGAAAAGAATCCACATGATCCTTTCGAAATGACAGAAAGTATGTAATTACATGATTTGAACAGATGCACAGTATCATAGCATTTGTATTGTGAACCTTGTACGTCGATTCGACATGCGCACCAGCAATTAAAATTAGTTTGCATAGAATTGTCAACAGCTGAACCTGCCTACGTTCTACATGAAGTAGTTTGCACCGCTGACAACGTACGCCATTCGATGTGTGGGCCAACATAGCACACGGCATGTGTAGACTCCCTGGATTGCATTAAGATATACAAAAGACATGATTATACGTCGACATTAATTGTTGCAAATCTCATTAACCATTGACTCTAACATGATACCCTGTTATGACTTCGAAAGGGGTCAGCCTAGTTCAGTTCCACTCTAGTTTTTGGTCCTTTGTTTGTTTGTTTGATTTTTTCTTCTTCTGAAAAAGAAAAGAACTACAACTCTGTCTTTGACCCGATCTGACCCAGTTTGCATCCTCCAGTTATATGCATGGTCACAGCAAACCAAAACCAGATGGGTCTAATAATCGAAGAGAATGATTGGTTAAGAATCCCAAACAGGTAACCGTCATCGACTTTAACTGTCTTGGTGTCTGATACCAACAAGTATAAGCACCCTCCATCACAACTCGGCTCATTAGTTCAGCTCATGTTCGAAATATTGCCTTTCTAAAGTACATCAATTATAACATTCTATAATCATTATAACAGGGCCCCGTTTTATCAAAAGATAAATTCGATTTCCTTACCACACAGGCTGCCATAGACTTACAGTTGAAATCAACTATATAATCAATTTTAACTCTTCATTAAAATAGGGCCCAGGTATTATGTTACAATGCATGGCAGTTCCTGTACTTAGTGTTTCAAGGGGAATAAAGTTGAAAATCTGTAGCACCGTTCCGAACCATCAGCGATTGCGGTGGCTTTTGCACTTTTTAAAGGGGAAATTCAGTCGAAATATGAGTTAGTCTGATAAGAAAGAGTAAAATATTATGAGTTCAATGGTATAAATTTGATCGAAATCGGATGAAAAATAAGGAAATTATGGCATTTTGAAGTTTTGCTATTTTGGGTGAAACAGTTCTTGAACAGTCAGTATGAATATGCAAATGGAAAAGTGAGCATGTCATTCCCTCACACCTTACCATATAGTTTATACATAAAATTGTGAAATTTCCAGTTTTTCATTCAAACGCAGTTATGCCCGATGCTCAAATCCTCATATATCTAACTGATTACTATTCTAAAGTTATTCAACCAGGAATAACATCATGTTTCAGACTTCAATGACTGAAACATTGAATTTTCGTCACTTTTTTGTACATGATCAACTGGAAAAATGTGAGGGAATGACATGGGTAGCTCACTCATTTGCATATTAAAATATCCGCTTTATAAGAACTGTTTTGGAGAAATTATCAAAACTTAAAAATTTCATAACTTTCTTATTATTCATTTGATTTCAGTCATATTTTTACCATTGAACCCGAAATATTTTACTCTTTTTTATCAGACTAACTTATATTTGGACTGGATTTCCTCTTTAAGCTCTCGGTGAGACGTTATTTTCATGTCCCTGCCTCATAAAGAAATCTATTGATAGAAATAGATACAAAATATTTTGTAACAGGAGGGGGCTTCTCCTAATTCTTTCCTTCATCTGAAAACCCATAGTTTTTTAGACAGTCCCACGGGCGACGAAATTAGTATGTATAATGTGCATCACCTTGGCCTAATAGGCCCAATTAAAGAATTGCGATGGATTAAGTGAGTGGAGGCAACCCTCAAATTCTATGTGTAATGATTCCAATTACCGAGACACTTTCCCGCGATTCTCCACGCCCCCTCCCCCTCCCACACCGGATGTTTTGCAGAAGAGAACATAGGAGGGACCAATAGCTTCTAGGCCGAAGTATGTCGTGAGCAACCATACCTTATGAATGTCGTACAATCACTGGATGGTGACAAATTCATCTTCATATACAATAGAACCTCTGCCAGCTCGTTGCTGTCAAACTATTTGTATGATATTAGATGATAGCAATTTTAGCCAATACTTATAGTCTCCAGGCATAGACCCCAACATATTTATGCCAGAGTAAATGACAGTCCTGGCTGTATTATTTGCAGCATTTGATTTGCTCACTTCTTGTGAAGTCACGAACATGAGACGTC
The DNA here is from genome assembly GCF_964275005.1 of Diadema setosum. Classification (NCBI taxonomy): domain Eukaryota; kingdom Metazoa; phylum Echinodermata; class Echinoidea; order Diadematoida; family Diadematidae; genus Diadema; species Diadema setosum. Next base: position 27,534,616 of record NC_092704.1, on the reverse strand, counting down.
ATACTGCTGTCGAAAAATATCAGCCGATGAAAACCCACATCACACACAACCTCGATGATGAGCAATTCGAACTCGACGGCGTCTGTCACATCTGTCTTATAACAAAAGTGACGAGGGCATAATTCACCGTCGTCATAAGTCACTGGTGAGATCGCTTGAGGGTGTGCTCGACGAGCTCCCGAACTGATTCTTCGACAGCAGGTGGTCGTGCCACGCCCCGAATTCGTTGTCTCGCACCGCCAGCCGTTTGGTTTTTTCCGTGACGTCGGCCACTTCGCGCGCGACTTTCTCTTGGAAGGCGCGCTTCTTCTCCGCCTCCTCCCGCTCCTTCTTTCGCCTCATCCGTTCTTCTTTCTCCTTGGCCCATCTTTTTGTCAACGTCTCCTCCACGTTGTCCATAAGCACCGTGGTAGGAGATCGGTTCCTTTGCCGATACCGCTGTTACGTCATTGGGAGAAAAACGACAATTAGTGTCATGAACGTAACATGAGTAACTTTAAATCTATAACGAATAAGATATTGATAGATTATGGGTTGGTGAGAGACTTAATTTGACTATTCCTTTATTTGACTGATTGATGAATTAATCAATTAGACTGTTGAAAAACTTATCAAGATACAGATTGATTCAGCAATCTGTTTCTCTGAGTCATCAGATGCTATCCCGCTAATTTTCTTTTCACTGACAAATTGCAAAGCGATTATATTCGTGAATACATTGTCTCATTTCTTGTACTACCCATTACCTTTAGAACACTATCATGTAGAAACTTAGTGATCTTTATAAACTAAGTGAAAGAGAAACTTAAAATTGAATCGATGCTTCCTACAGTTATCAAGGTCAACTTAGATATGATGCACAGAATTGCACTTTAAGTTGAAGTTGTACTTCCACAAAACATCGTCAAACTGAGAATTCAGTGGATATTAAATTAACATTTTCTTGCTTGACTTGGAGAGCTCTCGGGACAGCGCCCATTCTGGTCTGTTTTGCGGTCAATATTATACTCACCGAAAACTCGCCGGATGGTGACGGCCACTTTCCCTTAGGGTGCATGAGAGAAGAGTCAAACTTGGGCGGTTGCACCAGGACATCCCGTCCCATCTGGATCCCGTTAAATCGGTCGGAGAGCTCCGGTGGAAGACCGTACACTGGACAAGGAAGGAGACAAGGGAGCACCAAGAATGTGAATAATTTGCAGTAATTTTTTATGACCCTATATCTTATATACTTGGGTGAGGGACAGACGGACGGACAGACATGCACTGACATGTTTGTTTTAAATCAAAATATATTTCCCCTTATCATTGTGATCGGGTTGTTGTCGCGTGATTTGCTGTATTAACCTGCTCATTAATGCACTGTTCTTCTTTTCATATCTCTAATTTTATGGCTTTGCAATGTATTCGACTTTGCGATAGCCACCATCACATTACCTGGTTATGTTTAACTGTTGGGCTCCTTTCTTGCAGGTCCAAAGAGCCTGTAAAAACGCGACCATTAACAATCTGGTCATCCTTGTCCTTTTAATGTACATATTACCCTCCTTTGTCCTTTTGTTCCAACTACTGTCTGTCTGTCTGTCTGTCTGTGCAGTGTATATGTATTTGACTATATCATCTATTTTATCTATCTCGTACTTCTATCTTACAATCCATCCATCAGCGTCTATTCCCCGATCCATGTACAGTATTCATATGCCTCTTTCTGATTTATGTGTATTCTACCCAATTAACTGGACCTTCCCCATGTGGCATCTATGCGAAATCAAATTTCATACAGTCTTTTTCGATATCAGCCCTCCCTCTCCACCTCCACCCCACCCCGCTCCATTCTCCCAGCCTTTCACTATCTACGGCAAGGTGTAGCTTATCAACCCTCCAGTGAAATTCCAAACTCGTTTACGTTTACTTACCGATGTCGATGTTTTTCGTTTTGAACCTGATGTTGTACGGGTCGCTCTCTTTGTGCGTTAAAAACTCCGGTAAGCCCAGCGGTCCCAGGGGAGGATACTGCGGGGGAACAAAGGTGGAGAATGTATGCTTTTTCCCTCCTTGCTTATGACTATCGTAATAATTTTGATAATACAATAATGTAGACCTACGCGAAGATTTACATTCCATGGCAAGTTCAGATCAACACTCGTAGCATCTACAGACGTGCCATGTAGAAACAGTGCATCACTTTTAAGCTGATAGTACTGCAATTGAGCTCTATGTAATACACAGGTGTTATTTGAAAGAATATTTATGGTAAGAATATGGTTAGCGTATTTTCGTTATTTCGATTCAGTTCAATTCAATGCAGCTAAACTTTCCCTGTAGCTGAATTATTTTCAAAATCTGATCGACAAACTTTTCTATTTGTAAAGAACAATGAGGCAATGATTTACGGAGTTTCAAAGTTGAATACAGTCCCTTAAACTAAATAAAATGTACTGTAAAAATGCTATATTGAGGAACAAGCAAGCAAACAATAAAAATCAGCTATAAATGAAAGGAACAAGGGGAATTCATACCTGTCTGAAATCGTGAGGTTTCGGATTTTCGTATCTCTCCTGAGCGTGCATCAATTCCTTGACGGCTTGCTTGCGGGCAGCGTCGGGGTCGGCGATCCTGAATTTGGTCAGCATCTTCCGGCTCCTCGGCCGCGGAGGCTGCAGAATCTTCGGTAGTGTCACCGTGGTCTTGTCAGCGACCTTCTCTTCCTTCTTCACGCCCGGGTAGCAGTCCCACCTCCACGGTTGCATCGACTCCCTCGTGTTCCTCTTCGGGGGCTTCGGCATATAGCGCTGAAGGGTGAAGTCCGGCGGCGGTCGCTTCCAAATGTCTTCGGGCTCCTCGGCGGGACGGATGAGGTAGGAGTCGCTCCGCGTCGTCAGGAGGTCGTGCCGCGCCTGAAATTTGCTCTTGTCAATGAAGGACACCTCGGCCGGGTTCATGATCGTGGTCGCCCTCGTCCTCGTGTGCCCGCCGCCGCCCGTGCTAGTTCGACGAGGGCTGTCCTTCGTTCTCGTCATCATCGGAATCGATAGACCGGCGATCTTGCGGTGGGCTTGATTCTCTGAGACGCGAGACTGGACTTGCGTCATGTCCACTGGACATTCACCGATCCTGGACCTCTTGTTTTTATACTCTAATATATGTTTGGTTAGTATTCATCAACCTGTAAAAATAGAACAGACGAATGAAACAGGAATGATTCCAATCGTGCCTACATGTAACACTAACTTCAGATGTCGAAATACAAGTTTGCATTGATTTTCATATTCGTTTGTTTATTTACATTGCAAGCCTGTGTCAAAATGACAATTATTACTGATGTCTTCTGTCGTGCAGTGAAGAAAATGCACATGAATCACTGAAAGGAAAGTGATTAATCTTGGAGCACATGGACACCCATGCAAGGAGAACCCTCTCTTTGCGTAGTTTCTTTTCTTCTTTTTTTCACAATGACACTAGATAGATCCCTCTAATACAGCAGGTATACCAAAGTAAGAATACAACCTGTTTCCCACAGAGACTATAAGATAAAGTAACTCTCACTCATTGCTCTGTCCTATACTTCCCTCTAACTCATTTACTCATGTATTGTGTATACTGTCTGGCTTGGCAGTCACAGCAGTTGGTGGCCACGATTAACCTTCAAATTTACCAATGTATATTATCAAGCTGCAGCCTACTATGACAATGTGTGTAAGCCAGTATACGTTTTCATTGTACTTTTTGTAATGCTTATGTCAATGTTCCGACAGCTCGTAACATCTTACACTGTATATCTGGTTATGAATTTTGATCAGTGGAACATTTGGAACCCGATGGGTATGGTCATAAGGAGCAGTGTAGAATAGAATGAAATCATCTGTACCTGCATATTTGTAATTTCGAGAAGAAATACACCAAAGAGAAATGACCTCCATTCATTTTTTTTTTGAAAACTTCTTCCAGTGCTGCGTGTCAGTTGGAGTTAGAGCGAAGACGAGACTCAATATAAGATGATGCAAATAAAACACACACAGACACACACACACAACATTGTTTATATAAAAACAAGTTGGTGAATCAGACACGTACACAGTGATATGCGTACAAAGCCAGTGAGAAAGGAACTGGTCATTAATAAAGACGTTGCCAACAATATTTGAAATTGACCACAGCCCCAAATGGATAATGCCGGTATAGTAGTATAGTCATTATGTTTATACAACTATAGCAAGGTAGGCCCTACATGGCACAAACAGATAATGAAATTTAGGGAATAACCGTGTTATCTTACCTCAATGACAATCTGTTCCTAGTGGAGAGCCATCTTAGAGTCTTGTAACACACTTCAAATGTATCAAGAAGTAATCCTTGTTTCAAGCAGAAACACGACACAGAAATCACAACGACAATCGCAACTTTGTTACAGGTGCATATAGCACTACACAGACCGGTTACCGGTTGCACACAACAGTATACACGAAACCTGTCAACGTATGTTTACCAGTGCACATGGTTCCGGCCCGTAGGAGGGTCCAAAGCTTGCACCTGTTGACCTTAGAAACGGACCGTAGCAACGCAAAGCCTGCGGGACCAGTCCATTATCCGAGTAGGTGGGAAACGTACGGAGACCGGAGTGCGAAAAATCAGAGTGCGCAGCGGTGACAATACTCATACAAAAGAATAAAGCTGTAGCGTGGGTAGCACCCTGAATGCGGCTTGCACCCGCCCGTACAGCAGATTTTGTGTAGTGGTATGGTCCAGTTGCTGAGTTGAATGGAGGGACTGATGAATGAAATTCAGTTCTCTTGCCGCGATCTGATCAGGCCTGATTTGATTTTAGTATACATGTATTGTATAAAGCACTTCACCGGTTTCAATATCCGTCTTCTTTCTGAATGGAAATGTCAGGTCTGAAAGCATGGTATATGATATTTTTATTAACCTCCTTGTTTGCACAGCTAGGTACCCATTATTCACCCTGTGTTCACAATATGTCTTTTCGCCCCACTTCTACACCCCCCCCCCCCGAATGAAGAGCTCTTCACAAAGCCTATATTTCACAGAGCCAACAGTATAAGTGTGTTGTTGTTTTTTCACCCATTAACTCGTTCACTCCTGCGTTTGGCATACTGCACGTTTGTGTCCCTCCGTCATCCAAAATACTTTCAATGATTTTAGATATCATTAACTACTTCAGAAATGTCAATTCACTCTTTGGATGTCGTATGAGTTGACGAGAATGGGAAATGGTGAGTAGAAATTTGTTAAATTTTGATTTAATCAGTGATTAGGAAAAATACGGTGAAATCATTGTGGTATACTAGATGAGCCCCTGCATTCTTAAACAGAGTCTAGCTATGTTCTCATTTCGTTGGGCTTGAACATGCTTTGACTGCCATACACGTCTCTCAAACAAGCTTACTTACATGTGTGGTCGCCTAGCGGTAATGTTTGAGTAATGCTAACGGCAGACTTCTCCAAACGATTCCTGCTCAGTCTCAACTGCCTCAACTCTTTCATAACACAATGACTATTGATTATTATCATACTTTCTGCAGGATACCACAGCTTTAATGATCGCACACAACCTCTCAAAATTAGCGTTAGACATGTTTTATTTACATCAGTACATTGTCATAATTATTATTCGACATGTTAATCTTGGCCACCAACCCTGGTGACTATCTTACACTCGCTTATAAAACACTTTCAACTAGTTTCACTTCAGAATTTTAATCTTAGAATATTTGTATTCATCATGATTGCCTGCCTTCAATTCCCCGACACACTGGTACAATCGTGGCCTAGCCTACCAGTGCTATCAGTGGGGGCGCTGTGGCTTCGTGGATAAAACTCTTGATTTTCAGTTGGAGGGTCCGAGTTCGAATCCACACCAGTGCTTATATGTCCTTGGATGAGATGTTTTTACTGACGCACCGTGACCCTCTCGACATGCCCCATTACGCCCTGGGTTGAGAGAAACATGGTGGGTAAAAACATCTTGTCCATGGGCGTATGGCACTTGATGGGATTCGAACTCGAGACCTCTGATTGAAAGTCAAGAGTCTTATTCATGATGCTTTCTTCTTGTTGTCCTTCGTCGTCTTCTTCTTCTTCCTCCTCTTCTTCTTCTTCTTTTTCTTTGTCTTCTTCTTTTCTTCTTGAAAATAGTTGTTAACTTGTTTTTCTTGTCCTTTTCTCCACAGAACTATAGAAAACAACAAGATTATAGGCAAATTACTTGACAAACACGGAACAGACCCAAAATGGAACACTCGAGTTGTTTGTTATGAAGAGTCCCGTGCTTTTGATGAAACCATAATTTCAGCAGAAAACGACGAAGATTGAATTATCTGTGGTTTTATTTAACTAATACACATACACACACATACACACACACATAGATAGATAGATAGATAGATAGATTGATAGATTGATTGATAGATAGATCTATAGATAGATAGAGGGTGTGGAGAGAAAGATACATATCTTATCCCAATTATTCAAATCATCTCATTTATCTTTCTCTTCTCAAACCCTTCGCCAATGGCATAAAAGACTAACATTCAGTTTACTGTAGGTCAGCATTTGAATATGCCACCGTATATTCCGTTTGTCTATTATTTTGCAACTCACGGAACATGCAATACGCGCAGCAAAATGCAAAAATTTCACAGAAGGAAACATAGTACATGTAGTATAATATAGTGACATTTACTCTCTCCTGCTTTATCAAAACGTTTCTACCACTTGTAAAGTTAAGCTCCAGTACGATTCTAAATGCTGGAGTAAAGAGGTATCGATCCGATATTAGCATCGCAATACTTAAGTGTTTGACTTCCTCTTAAGGTGGACAAACAGTGTCTGGAGGATACAAAAATGACCACCCCCACAAAACAGAAGAAGAGAAATCACATTTTGCCGGTGTTAAAAGTGATGACAAGGTGATATATCCGAAATAGGCTTCTCGCATTACTAAATAGTCAGTCGAGATTACACGAGATACCTTTTATGAACTGTCTTCGAAAATTTAAAATAATATTATAGTTCCTATTCGCTACAAAACGCTCAAAGATTTCACTAGCCTTATTCTCTGTCCGCTCTCAAAAGAACTATTCATTTTTTTCCCTAAAATTCCAACCGACCTCTGTTAAGAGATATCCAATGGTATTATCACTTTACAAAGCATGTGGGTTTGTCTAAAGATAATCATACCAGATTTAAGATAAAACTCCACAGAAATGTCCAATGGTTTGATAATTTGTTAAGCATTCAAGGTAGTAACGGCCAAGTGGCCCTCCCTGGAGATGTGGAATGTAATAATGACCACATAACGTTGTTTGTTTTTGGGAGTTTTTTTTTGTTCTTCAATCGCAGGAAATCAACGAAGTCTAATTTTTACTGTGATGAAGTTTACAAAGCTTCGCAATTTAAAATCACAGCGGCGTCAACATAAACAGATTGTAAGAACGAAGTAAGATGGTTTCGATGTTTTCAAGACGAAATTTAGATCTAAATTGAATCTCGGTCCATAGCTGAAATGTGATGATCTGCCTGTAAATTTGGAGAGTGCTAACTCAAACAAGGTATAAACAAAAGGAGAGAAAAGGAAATTACTACGGAAAATGCAAAAAAAAAAAAATGGGGATAAGATTGAAAGGGAATGAAATAATCATTACAAACATCAATGCAAACCATTTGGGGCATACAACAAGGACTTTATGCCCTCTTGCCTCTCCTGTTGGACTCCTTATAGAGGGCGGAGTGAACTACACCGAGTGGTCAGGAAAAAATCAACACACATCCCACTTAAAGGCTTAGTCTAAGATCCATTAACTTTTCGCGTGTACACGTTGCTAACCGGACTGTTGACTCTGGCGCTCCCTGAAGGAGGGTCGGGAAACAATTGAAATGTTTTGAGGTTGGCTTGTGCAAAGTCTACTTGATTTATCGATCGATCACTTCCGATGCAACTTTTGAATATCAAGTCAATCGGAGGGTCCCCCTTAGACCTCTATATAGGTTGGTGGTAAACACAGAAAGACTGTTAGCCAAATCCCGTTTGATGAATGATACCATTTAACAGCCAAACATTTATATGGAATTAACCTCAATGGAAAGTTTTTATTGACTATCGTGCCTTTCAACAGGTTGGAGAGCGCAGAGTCTGTTGCCTTTTTATTCTGTTGCAGTTGTCAAATTTTGGATCGCCTTTTTGTGAAGAAATGATAAATTAAACACGTTTTCCGTTGTAAGTCATTTTCAATGCTCTTGAAACAATTTTTATATTTTGCCCCCCCCCCCCCTTTTTCACATGGGTTAGTATATAGTATGCCTGATGTCCATTCTCTTTGACATGTTTGAGGGAACAATATTAACTTTCCGAAAAAAAAAACCAAAACGGTCCTTAATCTTCCATTCTACTGGCACCGACACACTGTAGCCACTCTTATATAACAGCGACTTGCTTCTGGGTGAAGACATGTATTTGTTTGTTTGGGTTTTTTTTTTTTCGTTTCGTTTCTTTATTTACATATTTTGATTTTTCTTATGATCTTTCTAAGTTTGCATGCGGAGAATTTGTCTTCCAAGCACGCGACCAACGCGCGCCCCCACACCTGTCACACGTCGCCATTACCAATATCCCCCTCGCGCCAGTAAGAAGAACATCAGGGGAGTAAATAGCGGTCAGTTTTATCCATTATGGTTATCCTATATAAATGAATCGATCCTTTGATATGTTCTTCTCTTTGTGAACCCCCTATCCGGGGGAGGGTCAATATTGGCACGCTCTGTAAACATACCTAACTGAAATCATAAAGAGAGTGGCAACATCTGGACGAGTGTGGTTAATTTTCCCTCTGAAACAATGTTAAGAAAGCCTGGCTGTCAAAAAGTAAAGTTTGGATAACTTGTCCGGATACACAGAGCGCACGGGAAGGAAAGTGCAGTGAGTTTAATGTCGTCTGATATTACAGCAGGAGATAGGTAAATTAATTGTTGCTAGATTTAGAAACAATAAGAAGCGATGATGTTAACGGCTCACAGGTTTCCCTGTGATCTTTACATAAAGATCTTTACTTAATCCGAGTTTGACATAATTTCAACAAATAATCAGATGTAAATTTTGCATCAAATTGTTGTCGCCTTGTAGTTACCCAGTGAGGGTTACTGTATTACTGGCAAAACGGCCTGTAATATTTTCTTAAAATCAATTTTCGACTAGCAGAATGGGAGGGTTGCGGGGCGATGACAGCGCTCTCCCTTCTGATTTCCATGAGCGGAATATAGACACCCATATACAATAACAATTTGGCGAAAAGTGTGTCATTGTAGAATTCAATGGCTTTTATCAGAGTCCGATTCTGAAGAAGCTCGTACAATTCTGCTCTTATGGAAGTAAATTTGCACGGGATGTGGAATTGAACCGCAAGTAATTAAGGGGGGAGATAGATGGATTGACTCAAGCTGGGTTGGAGTTAGAAAGAGACCGGTATATAGGAAAGGAGAGACGGACGATGATGATGATGATGATGGTAGTGGTGATGATGATGATGACGAATATGATGATGAATGAAAATGATGGATGATGAATGAATGAATGAATGAATGAATGTATGAATGATGATGATGATGATGATGATGATGGGTAGGAGGGGAGGAGGAGGAGAATCGAGGAAAGGAAACTGATGGAGGAAGAGAGAGATGAGAGGGAAAGAGAAAGAGGAGAAAATGAAAGAAAGCTAAATATTCTGTGCTCGATAATCAAACAAGCGAATACTTCTACTCTGGTCTGAAAAAAAAGAAAAAAGGTCAAACAAATACAAGTCAATCTTATGAGAGAGCACTCGAGTTCTGAATGGCGATCAACAGGTTGAGTGGACGCCTCGCGCCTCCCGCCACGCGTGGATCGTGCTAATACGTCAACAAACCGGCTAATCAGGCAAACAAAAGGATGAAAGCATTTTCACGACCTTTGTTTGTCTTGCTCTTGTAAAACACAAAGAAAATTAGCTCCCGTTAGAGTACTCGCTCGCGACGGGGTTGCGTTCACACCACTCCGCAATGACAAGGACCACGACGTGATCCATCATAAACTGGAGAGATGACCGGAATAGATATAGATATTGTAAAGTAAGCGTCATCAATCGTCATGAGAGAGGTTGTTAATAAGATAAATCATTTTCAATGACAATCAGCAAAATGTCGTTGGTCGCAAACAGAGGTAAACGGACTCACACGTCCTAAATATATTTGAAAATGTGTGACAGTGTTGCAGCTAAGCGTGCTCCTTGATGAGAATTGATCGCCCGTCTAAACGCAACTCAAATTCTCTAGCATTCTTGTATCAACGTCCTTTTTGCTCATCTGGTGGCTCTTTAGCCCCCGGGTTTCATGACGTAAGCAGGAACTGATGTCCAACATATAAAGGTTCGGATCCAGGCCCACGGACAGTTGAAGACCAAAACTTCAGGGGAACTTTTTTTCTTCTTCTTCTTCTCGTTTTTATCGTAGAAATCTGTAAAACTAATATTGTGTTGTGGTCATCTGATTTATATTTCTTCTTTCGAAGTAAACAAATCGGCTAACTGAGATGTGACAATCATCTAAACCAAGCAGAGCAACAACCAAAGAAAGACGAAATCTCTAATTCCGTTGATATAAAATGGAACTACCGAACGCGGAAAACATCAGCTTTGCTGGATTCAACGTGGGCTCGCCGCAGTGTGTTGATGGAAGGACCGATGAGCCAGAACTGAGCGAGGAGACTTCACCTGTCTACGCCGAACTCACGGCGCCAACCTTCGATGTCAACGACGTCGAAAAACTGGAGTCGAATGCGGCTCACCTCCTGCGTATTCTCGCTGAGGATGGCCTCTTCGACGAAGGAGAGGTGCATGAAACTGCCACCCACAGTGCTGGAGGTGAAGATGTGAGTTGTGGTCCGGATCAAACATGCTGGAATGTGGATTGGTATGCAAACAACAATGGCGATGCTACCACCAGACACGTGTCGTCGACCTCTTCGTCTGAGACACACGACCTCCAGACGTCATCGTACTGCGAGAAGATGAACGAATGTAACACGAGGCACAATTATCCTCCGAGTTATGAAGCTTTCTCGCAAAGTTATCAATATCACGTCCCATATTTTGAACAACAGGATCAAAGTGGTTCCGTTCAAGGTAACAGCAATCTTCTTTTTCCTCCTCATTCTCCCCTTCCATTTCTTTCGTCTTTTCTCTTCACTTATCTTCCCTCTTCATCTTCTCTCTTCCCCTTCCTCATTTCCGCCTCTACACTCTCCATTCTTTTCTTCTTCTCCTCCTCCTTTTCTTTTCTTCGTCTGGCTCCTTCGTCGTCGTCATTTCATAAACAATGCAATGAATACTTTTCCAACTATTTTTTGAAATGTCGATATGACTGTAAAGTTGATATGCACGTTGTCTCAATTGAAGGTCATTATGGACAGCGACTTGCACACCTTTCCGATGAGAACATCTGCCGTGACCAAGTGGATCACAGAAATCAACGTTTGATCATTAAAGGGGAAACAATGACAATCAAGCTTCGAGAATGTATTCGTAATTCTGACTATAATACATCTATCCCAATATTTCATATTGAAGTCAAAAATTATCTGCGACATGACTATATGTTTAATTCATTGCATTGGTAAAGTTTTTATTTGTTTTGATATTATCGAAATTACGTTTTTGCTAAACTCTGAGCTGTTATTATACTAAAATCAATTGTTGCGAAATATGCATAGCTTCTTCTTCTCCTAGCACTAGCGTATGGCACAATGTGCCTAGTTGATACCGTTTGCTGACTATTCCTAGTCACCTGGGGGCATTATAGCTAATGTTGATGTCTTAAATGATTGAAGTAAGAAAGTTACTCATGTATAGAATGTCATTCCAATCATGTGGCGCATTCGGCGAATGCAGAATGCATATAATTATTTCAAATGTGGCACCGCTCCTTTATATCTCGACAGCGTGCGGAGGGATACCATTTGGCTCTACACACATAGAGATTCTCGACAAGGAGTTCAAAGAAGGCGGAAATGTAGCGATAGACCACAAAGAGACGAATTCCAAGAGGCCGTCCGCGTCAAAGCCTCGTCGTCGGGTCGTCACGGTAGCCCAGCGGAAAGCCGCGAACGTGCGCGAGAGACGCCGAATGTTCAATCTCAACGACGCCTTCGACAAACTTCGAAAAGAGGTTCGTTCTGCAGCTATCAGAATATAGAAACTAAGCGTTGCATATTGAATTGAAATAGATAATTTAAATGTTGTTCTTGTATCACTGTTAAAAATGAATCATATAAGAAATAGTAAATCTTCTGAAAACTGAAGTGACTTTACAAACGATACACTGCTTTAATCAATTCTTTATCATTCTGTCAACATGCCTTTCAGCTTGGGGTGTTTTTGTGACTAAAAAGTTGAAAGATTTTAGTTGGTTAGATTAAATGTTTTTACATTCTATCACGCAAAAAAAAAAAAGATTAAGAACTGTCAGGGTTAGTGAACATAATTTTGGTGGACATTTCTCATTCGACGTCCAGTAGACATCGTACACGCACATTTCACATTACTCGTACTCAACGCCATTAGGATCCGATTAGGGTCCTACAAGGTTGCCGATATTTCGGCTTTATGTAATACCTTGCAAGCCATTGCTGCAAAACAGAGGCCTCTCAATCTTTCGGTTTTAATTGCTTTCATGTATGTTTATCACCCCTGTCCCGTATCCCCATCCCGTAGGTACCAAAATTTAAGCACGAGAAGCGTTTATCTCGGATCGAAACGCTGCGACTGGCCATTCTGTACATCGAGTTCCTGGCTGACCTCCTTGCCGGCAAGCAGGCGACGGGCGAGCTTCGGGGCAGGACTGTCAGGAGCCGCTCAACGGCCGTCGTGCAAAGCGACCACGCTCGAGGTCACTCCACAGACAGAGCAAGAACCGGAGACAACAACGACAGCGATGTCGAGCGAAGTACCGACGTCCACTAGGACAATGAGCACAATGAAATGTTGACTTTGTCTATTCATTGAGAGACTGACGTATACTAGTAATGCTTTTTCAATCACAGTTTCGTCGACGACCACGTCAAATACTGTTTACTTTTGTTGTGCCAATAATAGTGTTATGGGGTCGAGGAAAAGATGGTGGTGATCGACAGGGACGTCGCATGCGTCATCATCATCATCATCATCAGTGACGCCAAACAGAGAACTGTATCCCACAAGACTTTGAGAAACAGCAATTGACAACTGTATTTCTCGCCCTCGAGCGCCATGTCTGTCTCCGAAAACTCTCAAAGTAGTCGGATAGAAACTTTTCAGACCCGGAAAAGTTTTTAAGTACAATGTACAAAGTTTTCCTGTTGATTGTGTACTTCAAGGGTTGGCAACCTTAATTAGCCTAATTGGCATAATCGTTTGATTAGCGTAATGTATAATACAAATAAATTGCTAATCTTAGTTCAGGATGCCAGAAAACGTGGATAATACAATTTTTCACGGGTTTTCTTTGATAAGGAATCAATTTGTAACAACAGTTTCCATTTTGACATGATGTAAATGTCTTAAACATGCAGATTTGTACAAGATTATGTAGGCCTACACAGCTAATTTATAGTTCCACGTGCTATGTATATGTCATGGAAAATGTTTTAAGTGGAAGGATTTTTGTTGAATCGCGTTGTAGATGGCATTGAGGTAAATTAAGCTTGGTTGCAACCTTGACAGCCTTGGACAATTAGCTTTGTCTAATTAGCATATTCAGCTAATTAGCATAATACACTGTATGTAATATGTTACTATTAAATTTTAATCCAGGAAGCCCGAAAACATGGGTAATACAGCTTTTCAAGAGTTCTCTATGACTTAAAATTCATTTATAACGACAGTTTCCATTTTGAAATAATGTGTCTCAAACATGCAAATTTACATAATAATAAGTTCATTTGCATATGCACACTGTCTATTAGATGATACCATTATACTATGTACGTAACATGAAAAAAGTTGTTTAGTACAAGGTTTTTGTTGATTCAGTTTCTAGATTGGTGAAGTAAATTCAGCTTGGTTGTCACCTAAGCAGCCTTGTGCAATTACATGTATCTTGACAAGTCTAATTATCATATTCAGCTAATTAGCATAATATGTGATATGTTGCTAATTCTAATCAAGAAAGCTTGAAAACACGGATAACACATCTTTTTAGGGTTTTCTATGAAAAGAAAAATAAATTCATAACAACAGTTTCCATTTTGAAATGATGCAAGTGTCTTAAATATCGTAGTGGGCACAACTTAGCAAGTTAGCCGATTTGCATATGTACAATAGTCCGATAGATGGTACATTCCCTATTTTCAGGCTTCCTACTTCAAAATTAGCATAATTCTATGATTACATATTATGCTATGTGGCGGAATATGCTAATTAGACTAATGAAGATAATTGCCCAAGTCTGCAAAGTGGGAACCAAGCTTAATTTACCTCAGTACTCGACACCATCTATAACACAATTCAACGAAAACCCTTCTTCTAAACAACTTTTTAACTCCATATACTACACAGTATGCGTTACCATTTATTATTAGATTGGGCACATATGCAAGTAATAGCTCATTATGCTAATTTTCACGTTTAGGACACTTTTCATCACTTCAAAATGGAAACTCTTGCTATGAATGGAAATGAACACCCTTGAATAGTTACATTATCCGTGTTTCCTGACTTCCTGGATTGAAATAAGCAATATAATGGTATTATTTTACATATTGTACATTCATATAATTAACACTAATTACACGAATATGTTTAATAGGCGAGTAAAAGAAAATGCCCAAGATTTCTTTTCATTGATTCATCTCAAGTACATACATGTATTATTTATGTCCATTCTTTTCTTTGTAATACAGCTCAACAACATGATTTCATTCATTTAGTGTTCTTTACTCGCTATCGGGCGATTTCCTCTTGACGACAGAATGTGAAAATTAATGCCACAATTGCATGCTCAATACATGTATTCAGATCAGAAGTCATTTATTCGCGTTGGCAGTAGATATTTACATCCATTCGAGTTATATTTTATTTCAATACAAAAGACGGCGGGCGCTTCATGTCTGATGGTGAGTTACCTTGTTAGAATGTCATAACGTACAATTGAATCCTCCGACAAAACAGCTGTTATCTTGGCCTATTATGAGTCCATTTCTGGTTTTATCAGAACCATCCTGTTCTTTCTACAAGAAGGACTACTGGTTGAATCTGAACTTAAATATGAAATATTGAAAACACCAGTGGGCAAAATGAATATACAGTACGTACCAGTACATAATGAGGTTTTAGTCCATGCATTGGCTCCAGTACACAAAAGATGAAAACGTTTTTTTTTTTTTTTTTTTTTTAATTATCATTATCTAAATACAAATTATATGAATATGCATAAAGAAAAAAAATCCTGTGTTCCAATAATACATGACATATTCACTTTAGATTGAAATAATAATAACAATAAGAATATTAAAATTGGCTGAGGCATATAACTGATGGAAATGGCGCAATTCAATTGCATAATCACAACACCAATGTCATCACCGATTCAAATCAGGAAGAAAATAATACATTCGCACCTTTTTCATAGTACTTTGCACCTATGAAATACAATTAAAGCTTAAATTATACAAATAATTACATATTACATATGTAAATGATTGCATCTGAAGAATGACTCAAAGTTGGAATGCCGTACATATCACAACATTATAACAGGTTTCAGTTACATTACATAAAGACATTTTAACTATTACGGTACATAGGCTCCCGAATATTCATATTGAGTACCAGAGTGTGATGTCATAGTCATTCATCGCCATGGAAACTGGTTCTAAACAGCCTTACCTGGCCTGAGCGTTTATGTGTGCACCTGGTTCCAACCCAATCTAAAACAAATGACTGTGATACAATCACTTCAGTATTCTCTATAGTACACGAAGAAATTGTAATACAATTGTAGCACAAAAGTTTGAAAAGAGGGAAAAAAGATAGAGGAGTACTACTTTGGAAAGTGACACATACAAGCATATCACAAGTTCAGTAAATAACGGTGAAGTGCCCCAATTACACATTGGGGCACTGCTAATTCACCATTACAGGTATTTCTGATTACATGGGAAATTTGCGTGCAATTCACCCATGGAAGGACATTCTGCATACATTTGGTGTCAGCAATAAGCCAGCTTCCAAACAATATTCAGCTTGCACGGGCATCTTTACATCAAAAGGCTGCTCCTACCATACAGATAGCCTGCCAAAGCTTGCCTGACATAGCAACACCAACCACTCCAAAAACTAGGTATCATGTATGCATTATCTTGAATCCAATCACGAGATAACAGAGTTAAAGCCATAGCATGCAAGGGCCTTGAAGGTCTTGTACAAAGGTCATCGGCGTTTCTGAACCTCAAATTGAAAAGGTTAAAATTATGGCATACTTGAGGCACTTGAAAGAGAAGATATGTCTCTGTAAAGTAAATAAATAACATACTATTATTTACATGTTAGGTATATGTACAAGTAAATTGTATAGGAAATATTTCAGCACAGTTCGAATAATTTGAAGACTTCTGGAAAACTAGATAAGATTATGTACACTCTGTATGTAAAAATTACAAGTCTGTACACAAATTATTTAGACAATGAAGTATGGGATGCATTATACAAGCAAAGACTGACTTCTCATGTAGTAGTTACACAGGCACCAAATATTAGTACACATATTGAACACATGTAGCAGCAAATTGCACTGTGAGTACACTGTGGAACACCACAGGCCTGTTGCATAAAATGTTTAACCCGAGAAAAACTCTGGTACGAAATGAAAAGTCAGGCTAGCGTGATACTGCCATTGACTTTGACACAGGAAAAACTCTGTTGAAAACCAACCCGAGTTTTTCTCATGTAGAAAGTTTTATGCAACAGTCCCCATGTGATGTTCTACCATCAGACAAACCGTCTAGAACCCTTGGAACAAGACTACAGACTCACCGAGTACAGTGATGACAGTTTAAAATCATCTGCACAATAATGTTTTTTAAGCTTTTTGACTTTTTGAGTGCAGACATAATTTTGTGTGGTTTTTTTTTTTCATTCCTTCTTTTTTTTTATATATCAAGACGACAGGCTTTGTGAATTCATGATTGAGTATGACTGGTTCTCTGTATCTTTTTCAATGTCGGTACACTTTGGTGAACATGGGGTAAACTTTAGATCAGTCTGTAGGAAAAATAGTCAGCTCCATCTATAAGCATTTCGATGTGTTGGCAAAGAGAAATTACACAAACTATGCTCCTAAAGGAAGAAAGATTACCACGTTCGTATGGAGAATATATTGGTGGACAACTGCAAGCAACATGTAGACACCAAATCAGTATAAAGTAGGAGGAA
Source organism: Diadema setosum (assembly GCF_964275005.1). Taxonomy (NCBI): domain Eukaryota; kingdom Metazoa; phylum Echinodermata; class Echinoidea; order Diadematoida; family Diadematidae; genus Diadema; species Diadema setosum. The sequence goes on along the minus strand of NC_092704.1, from coordinate 27,517,163 downwards.
TGTACTGTTAAGGCTACCACTAATGATGGGTTTGTTGGACAATGAAAAGCAATATTCCAAAGATATTTATTTCACAAAGATTGGTTTTCAAGGCATTCCTGTGAAGTCTCAAGTGTTGTATGTCTTCTTCAACACATCTACAACATTACTTAAAAAACAACAGAAAAGCATCTGTATCTTTCACAGGACAAAATGTGTGTATTTACACAGCAAGAATGTTTGCCTCTACAGACCCAAAACACTCCTTTATCCATCAGCACAAGCTACTACAACATCATGGTACATCTACTTCAGCAATCAAACACGATTCAAAAGCCAAGTCTTGTTAATGCTGCTCGTCGCCATACTGTAAAAGTGGAAATTTTTGCGGTGTTGAAATTTTTGTGCATTTCATGCAACCAAAAACTAGTGTAAAAATAAAGGCATGCAAATATCTCTGCCTGTCATATGTTCCACTAATTCACGTCTTGATTCTGCAAAATTGAAAGCATGTGCAGCTCATCTTACCTGGCTGAGCATGAAAAATCAATTACTTGTGTGAAAATATCCACTTTTACAGTAGTTCGTCTGTTTGTCTGTCTGTGTGTTTGTTTGTTTGTTGTTTTTAAAGCTGATGTAGTGATGAATGACCAGACAATTTATTGGTGAGCTAACACCTTCCATATTTGAAATGAAAGCCATGCATACCAGATGCATGGATTTGATGGCATAAATGATGTGGTTTAACTGCAGTGCATGTCTTAGCAACTCAATAAACATATACATAATATATGTTGTTATACATGCACCACAGAAGCACCCACATCAATATTTTGAGCACAGCGGGATTAAAGCTTCATTTTCCATGCAATAAATTTTCCACGTATATCAGCTTGTAGCCAGCCCAGGTCACATCAATGGTCTCACATATGTCCCTGTGATCGAATAATGTCGAGTGCAAATGATGGTAGAGGGAGGAGTCACGATACTCTCGCCAGATTCCTGAGTTGTGCATTGAGTTTTTTCTCCTTAGCAAGTAAATTGGCGCTGTGCTTCTTGTACGCTCCATACTCCTGCAAGAAGAAAAAAAGGAAAAAAAAAACATATTAGGATGAAATGAGAAAGAGACAAATGAAGCTTTAGACAAATACAAAAACAGAAGACACGAATATGAAAGTAAAACATAATTACATCAAAGCCCTGCTTGACATCATGTTGACTATATTTTCAGTTATTTTTCAGCTTTGGCTGTCTGACTTTTGTAATGATACATAGTATTCAGAGAGAAGCAGGCACATTCAACCATACAAGTGTTCTGAAAATGATGCAGTCACTATCAAGATAGATCCAGGAACCAATACAGTTGCATCACCATGTTTGCAAAACTATTTCCAGAATGGTTTACTCTGACACTGCCATCTACGGTAAAAATTGAGAATTGCAGATTTAATTACCCACAAAATGAAACCGTTTTGATGCATTAACAATCATTTTCAAACACATTAAGTTTTACAAGTCCTCATCTTTATGCTGCGTTAGCATTGCTGGTGGCCCATATGACTATTCAGCTTGAGACTTGTCAAACTGCAGTTTGCAAATGATTTTTAAAAATGAATCAAAACAGTTTCTATAACTCTGTACATTGCTAGATTTACAATTTTCAGGTTTCCCACAGATGGTAGTGTTAGAATAAATGCAAACAGTTTTCACACATGGTCATACAAGTACATACCTTTCTTTACACATTTTGATAGTGTGAGCATAATTTTCAGAGTGTCAGTACGTTTGAGTGTGCCTCTTATCCATCTTGACAATTTAAGATGATAGTTTTAGATGATTAGAAAGAAATATGACACGAATAACGGAATTTTAGAATTTTCACTTGATCTGTGATTCTTGGCATTTTGATACCATGGCTGACAACTTTCTCCAAATGATGACTTTCTGGTAATGTATACACATCAACTTTCATGACAATACTTTGAGCAACTTTCAAAATATGGATAAATCAGAGAAATTTTAGAATGTGTCCTTGAATTTTGACCTTGGGCATGTGTGCCTTCAGGTTGATGGGCACAACTCTGTCAACTTGTACCTGCATATTTATATGCCAAATTTTATTTGGATACCTCTAACAGTTCTAAAGTTACACCATCCACAAAATTGGTCACCGACCGACGGAAGGACCGTCCAGTGGAAGAGCGGACAGATGGATGGAAGGAAGGATGGACAGAAGGACCAACGACCTGAAAACATGATGCCCCCTGGTAACACTTTGTGGCAGAGGCATAACAAAAACCAGAAAAACAACATTCAAAAGTCATCATCATCCCGCGACGTGATATACGGCTTCCTTCCAAGAAAGGTGGGCGCTGACTCACCATTTCCAAGCTTGCCAGGGCTTCCTCCGCCTCAACCTTCTCCTCCTTCAGCTTGATGACTTGGAGATTGGCCGAAACTTGTGCAGCTTCCCTCCTGGAAGATAAATAGTTGGGGCAAAGACTCGGTGAGCTTCACTGCGTGCCAGACGGAATGGCTTCTGGATTAAAGTGATTTGTTACAACCCTGAGGAAGAAGTATCTATTACATGCCATAAAGACACTGTCCTTTCTTTGTATACGGACTTCCATTTTTTTTTTCATTAAAGGCGCATAGACCCAGTAGTGTAGAGGGCGCTGTTGAATGATAGTGCCGATCACCGTTAGCATTGATACGAAGATCAATTTGAGCTGTCATCAAGAGTAAAACCGGAATTTCGTTATAACCGTGTCTGTTATAACGGGCATGCACTGTACACATATATGTACAGTAAATGTACATAGTATATGCATACATACACACATACATGATTATTTATTTATGTAGACTTTCGACAGGCTCATGAATAATTATCACATCTACTGATCTCAAAAAGCCCTTACACTGCTGCACTGTGCTTTATCTTTCTTCATTCACAACTATCAGTGCCAATTATTAGTGTGAGAGCCTTTGAGAGAGGCTAGTCCTACCCTCAACAGTTTTACTCTCTCAAATTCCTCCATTTTGCAAACAGTCAATTATCTCAATTATTAGTGTGAGAGCCTTTGAGAGAGGCTAGTCCTACCCTCAATAGTTTTACTCACTCAAATTTCTCCTCCATCATGTGAACAGTCTGCTCTGTTTCTCTCAGTTATCATCAATTATCTCAAATATTAGTGTGAGAGCCTTTGAGAGAGGCTAGTCCTACCCTCAACAGTTTTACTCTCTCAAATTCCTCCATTTTGCAAACAGTCAATTATCTCAATTATTAGTGTGAGAGCTTTTGAGAGAGGCTAGTCCTACCCTCAATAGTTTTACTCACTCAAATTTCTCCTCCATCATGTGAACAGTCTGCTCTGTTTCTCTCAGTTATCATCTATTATCTCAAATATTAGTGTGAGAGTCTTTGAGAGAGGCTAGTCCTACCCTCGACATTTTTCACTCACTCAAATTTCTCCTCCATCTTGCGAACAGTCTGCTCCGCTTCCTTCACTTTCTCCATCAGCTGTTTGATCTCTTTCTGCTTATCCTGCCATCACCATAGCAACAATGGATGAAAACAAAACAAAATTAAACATGGGCAGTTCATCAAAATGCTTTTCAAATGGAAGAAGGCAGGAAGCTTTCCATGTAAGGTTGGATAGGATAGAATAAATACAAGTGGCCATCCATCCAGACTGAGTTCAACCCGAAAGAATGCTAAGTACATTTTCCTGATTCAAGACATGTCAAAGGGATATTGTACTTCGTACACTGACAACTTTACTTCCACTCTTACTATCCTCACTATAATCCAATATGTTGCTACTGAAAGCTCTGCAATAAGATTACATTCACTTTAGAGGGCAAGTTAAGTGGACCATTTTAAATATGTCACTCACTTTGATGGATTGCTGTCTGAGAGACAACATGAATACAGTTGGAGGAAACATTTTAATTCTGATTTTTAAAATGGAGCAACATCTCAGTATCTACATACAAGAATAAGAATTAAGCGTTTATCAGCTCCAGGATGTGAAAGAAACATACCAACAAAAAAAAAAAAAAAACTCTCTTGCATTTACATCTATGCTACATGAATACCTACGTGTTACTGGGATCCTATCTTTAAGTTCTACTTCTAAGTTCTACTCTTCTTACTCGAATTGAATTGAACTGCAACATCTATGGTACATACAGTACATTTCCTTTTTTCCATTTTCAATCCTCTTCCTTAACCCATTGAGGACAAGCTCTGAGTATACTCGGGCAGGTTTCTATGGGAAATGGGTGTTGTAGCAAAATCAGTCGGTCCTAAACGGGTTAAAATGCACAAAGACACAACAATAGTCACATGTGCAATAGAAACACTTTACTATTATTATCATCATTATTTCGTTATAATGATTACTCTATATATAATTACGTATTTTTGTTTGTCTTTTGATTGTACTCCTACAATGATGATGAATAGCAGGAGAATTGAAATGAATTGAAATAAATTGATATGCTATCACTTCTTTGAATGTTATTGCATACAGAAAAAGTTAAGTGTTTCTGCATATCCCATAGCTACATGTTGTGGCCAGTCATATCTAGATGGGCTAATCAAATTGAATTGAATTGAATTGAATAAATTGAATTAAATTGAATTGAACTGAACTGAACTGAATTGGATTGGATTGAATTGAACTGAACTGCTTTGAATTGAATTGAATCGATTTGATGTGAACTGAATTGAATTGAACTCAATTGAACTGAATTTGACTGAATTAAACTGGATTGGATTGAATTAAATTGAATCAAATTGAATTGAACTCAATTAAATTGAACTGAAATGGACTGAATTGAATTGAACTGAATTGAATTGAATAGAATTGAATTGAATTGAATTGAATTGAATTGAATTGAATTGAATTGAATTGAATTGAATTGAATTGAATTGAATTGAAATGAATTGAACTGAACTGAACTGAATTGAACTGAATTGAACTGAATTGATAAGCTATCACTTCTGTGAGTGTTGGTGCGCATAGCTGTGGTAAGTCTTTCTGCATATCTAGCCCATTTGCATGGTGTGGTCAGTCCTACCTGGATGAGTTTCCCGCGCTGCATCGAAAGGTCAAGGAACTCCTGCCGCTCCTTGCTCAACTTCTCCAGCTTGAGGCCGAGGGCGGAGTCCTGTGACGCCTTACTCTCTTTCTCCTGCTTCAGCTGGCTCAGTGCCTCTGGAGGGGGGCAAAGATGATGATGATAATGATGATGTGATGATGATGATGATGATGATGGTGATGATGGTGATGATGATGATGATGTGATGATGATGATGATGATGATGGTGATGATGGTGATGATGATGATGATGTGACGATAATGATGATGATGATGATGATGATGATGATGGTGATGATGATGTTGATGATTGAGAGCATAAAACTTTCCTTAATTTCTTTTAACATTTACAATATACGCAATTAAAAGAAAATGAAATACAACATAATTCACACATATTATACAATAAAGGGATGACACAGGCCATCACAACAAAGAGGTAACAAGTCAGACTTAAAAAAAAAACACACACACAAAAAGAGAAGCAAAGTAAAGCGAAAGAAAAAGGTGTCCCATAAAAGCCTCAAGGGCTTGCAGTGATGGGAACACCTGACTGTAAAGAGTTTGAATACACGAGAATAAAGAAAGTGCAATGTGTGTTGGGTAAATTATACAAGTGGTGGATCAAGTGTGAAGGAAGTGTGAAGATACATACATTATCAATTTACCATTAAGAATCTGCAATGTTAGGTGGTGATAGAGGAGCTGCTAGGGCTTAGTTTGATTAACCCTCTCTGTGTCAGGTATTTGGACAGCGTGTACAATGCTATGAGGTTTCCTGTGTCAACTGGCACTCAAAGCACATGAAGGGTTAAAGGGGATGGCTAGTAACTGATCAGTGGGAATCAGTGGGAATGCTGGGGGATGATTGTTCCAATTCTTGTGGGATTCATTTAAGAGTACATTATATATCTATTGTTCTGTGAAAATTATTTGCTTCAGAACGGTCTCATATTCAAGTAATGTGCAGTTCAATGCCCCGTCACTGTACAGGCATGCTAACCTGGAAACATTAAACTGCACATTACTTGAATATGAGACCATTCTGAAGTAAATAATTTTCACACAACAATAGGTATATAATGTACTCTTAAATGAATCCCACAAGTATTGGAACAACCATCCCCATCATTCCCACTGATTCCCACTGATCAGGTACTAGCCATCCCCTTTAAACTGACTCTCAACTCTGATGTCCTAGTTCAACATTTTCAGGGTAAGACAGCTAGGATTTTGACAGGACATCACTGAACTGATAATCTGACCATTAATCCAAAAACGTCATTTTCACCAAAATTTGAGATACAAGGTCTAGTCACCCCAGCAATGATGATATATCATTTCCTTACCTTTAATTTGATGCCTTGCTGCCTTTAGCTCACTCTCCAGTTTCTCTGCCATCTGCTTGTATTGTCTCTCTTTTTCTGTATGTTCCTGCTCTTGTAAACTGTGTAAACCAAGGGCAGGGTAGAGAGACTGTCAGGAGAACAACTTCCAGCCTCTGTAACATACTAAACTCTACCCATCAATCACAATTTTCTCATACTCAGCTATGATTGATCAACTTTGAGGGGTACTGGTCACATTTGCGGTAAAAAACAAAAACAAAAACAAAACAAAACAAAAAACGGAAACCACTCATTTCAGAAAATTAACATTATCTAATCACACTTCAAGTTTTCTTTATCTCAATACATTATCTCATATCACTAATCACATTCCATTTAGAACATTTTAAATTGCCAATATTCACATGCTTTCATCTCGTACCTCAAGCTTGCCATACTTTTGAACATTTTGTTTGAGTGTTGTTGTTTTTTTTCACATCTCATCCAGGTGATCTGCACTCAACACTGCATCATTTGCTCAGCTCTTTATGTGCCATGTTTGCATGCTCGACTCAGTCGACAGTTTTTCAAGTTCACAAATTTTGCTCGAACACACACAACCCCGCCAAATATCACTCGATAAATCACCAAATGCCGCAATACAAAGAAAGCTTTACTCAGGGTTCCATTCACAGCAAAGCTTGGAATATTTCCTACAACTTTGCTCACTGCAAAGTTGCATGCCTTTGAGAAAAAAAAAAAGTTTTACAAAAGCACCCTTGTATTGTGGTTGAAGAATAATGTGGCACATGGGGAGTTTACACCATTGCACATATGGAGTTAGAGAGAGGAGCTTGCCATGTACAAAATTTAATATCCAGCTTTTGGTTGGGCACACAGAGGGTAAAAACTTGTGGAGTGGCAAAAGAAAATGATGTGTCAACGATACTGTTTCTTGTGACCCAAATTGGTAACCATAGTAACAGCATCAAAGCAATCTCACCTGCATCTTCTCTCCAGCTCTCTACACTGCTCCTTAAGAACCTTGATGTCATTCCCCTGCACCACTATCGTCCTCTCCTTCTCCTCCAGAGCTGCCGAGAAGAGATTGGCGTTCTCATCACGGAGTTGCTGGTTCTGTCGTCTGAGCTCCTCGTTCTGCCTTTTGTACTCATCTTTGAACCTGGAAGAACACAGAACATGAGAATCAGTTGGTCTATTCTTGACAACTTTTTACATGACATCAGTCATTGTTATTTTTTTTTTTTAACTAACAGCTGTTTGCAATTTATTTGTTGAAGATGATGGGCATTACTCATTTGATAATGATTTGCAGCAAAGGACACCATTGCGCCGATATGCATATCCACATTACAGTGACACACTGATTTTGATATTCTACGTACACAATACATGAATGGAGGAGATATGTTGGGATCACTCATCATTATTATATTAACATAATTTCTCTCAATGCTATCAACATACAATTTTGGCCTTAAGCCTGATTTCATCATTTATTGTGATGACAAGTCCAGCATACTGTAACATTTTCTATGTCTTAGTCCATACAGAAGTCTGTCAACTTTGAAAAGTGATGACCAACCCCTTCCATGCTCTAAGCTGCACTGTCAGATAAAAACAGACAAATAACTTAACAAAGTATTCTTATGAACAGCCATGAGCTTTCACATGAAAAGCATCGACAGTGACAAGATTATCTATCAGTATTATCTCGTGACATCTTTTTATAAAAACTGCTTTCCTCTCTCATGACCAGAGTTGAAAATCTGATTATACAGAAACAAAAACATGTGTTCATCCATCTGTGCATTTATGCTCCATCATACTGAACCATTGTCAGGGAGAATATGTGATAGTGATCTTAGAGAAGCTGATCATCATTACCACATTTTACGATTCTTCACCCCACACGATTAAATAACCAAGGCAACGAACGCTGTCCAAATATGAACAGCAGGTATTTCCGGTGAAAATAACAGAGCAACTAAATAATCAAGAGCTAGATCTCTCCTTCAAATGAACAGTTAAATGCATTTATATGAAGGTACATTTCACCTTATCATTTCCTCATGGTTTTCAGCAAGTTCGTGAAACCGTCTGTCCAGAAGGTTGAACTTGTGAATCTCCTCCTCGATGACTCCCTGCGCCTCATCACGGAACTTCTCCAGCTCCTTGTTGACACGCTCCAGGGTCTGTGATCGGAGGAGAGCTTCGTCCGAGCGCTGCTTCAGGATGCAGATGAGCTGCGCCTGCTCGTCGATGCGGGCCCGGAGCATCGCCGCCTCCGTCTTGTCATCGTTGGATAGCCGCTTCAACTTGTCGAGATTGGCGTGCATGGTCTCTACATCCTGACAAGCATACATTAATTCCAAAATAAGAAATGTATTGGTAGAAGCAAGATGATTGCGAAAACATATTGTCTGCATCCTGAAACTAGCATTTAGCAACTCAGTGATCAGGATGCATGGACATTATGTACCAGTGACTGACTATTTAAGTCAACAGGAGGTAGACCTACCTATGCAAGTCTAGTAGTACCTCCTTGTACTATATCATGCAGACTGAACAACACCCAGATATTCCGGAAAAGAAAATTATCTACTGTGGGCATCCTGTTTCATGCAGCATGTGGAATCATGACAATGACTTTCTAGACCCAAGCACAATATTACAGTGATTGAGACTACTGTAACATTAATGATGTAGTACTGAGTAAGGAAGAAGAACATGCAATATTTATATCATATTGGATGGCTATGAATGGGATACCAGGGAAAATTGCACGAGTTAGGGCCAATATTGCACGAATCGAAGATGAGTGCAATATTGACTCTAACGAGTGCAATATTCCCTGGTATTCCATGAATCAAGGCCATCCAATATAATTATTATCATCTATGCAATCAAGTAGAGCAACCATGAACTGCACAAAATTACCCGGCTTCTACTCGTCTTTGAAGTTGACTCGGCAGTCCCATCCCAGCGCTGAAAAGGGGAAGCCCCTAAAACTGCGTATTAAAACAAACAACTAGCACGATGTTTGCGCGCTTGTGAAAAATGTAACAAAATGACGCGCACTAGTAGCAAGTATTTGCGCATTCAGCAAGCGCTCACGCAATAGACGAGACAGAATTGAATATCGTGTGATCTTGAACGGCAAGGAACAACGGTAGCCTATGGGGAATTAATACGTTGGTCTATGCGATTCGTTCAATATGCTCCAATATTGAACGGTAAAAATTGAGTTGACTACAATACGCGTTTTTAATGCGCCGCTAAAACGTCCTATATAGATGATAATGAACATTACAACTCACAAGTGCAGAACTACAAGTAGAACTGACAACAATGTACAATGGCACAATGCATGAGAGAGAAGTAAAATTTGCTCACTTTCTTTTACCACACGAGAAATTTTCACGAGCATCTACATTGTGAAATATCTGATCATGGACTGCGGAGACTTACAATGCGTAAGGTTGAATATCATTTATAGTTAAGTTTCTACTTGACTTAATTCTAACGTTAGACTTAGAGACTTCGATTCCACAATCTACTTCCGGTAACAACATCAAACCGTGGACACTCTCAACAGCTTCAAGAACCCTTTGCAATAGCCTGACCAGACCGCTGTGCAAACAGCGGTCTGACATGTACTAGTGTTTAAACGTTGTAAACGACCGTCGCTTTTGACGGCAAGACCACAAAAATGTCTTATATTTTGTTTGATTTTAACAGTAATACCACCCACCTATATCATATTTTGCTGATGGTTGAGTTGAATTTGGTGTTTTGTTGGTATCCACACCTTATTGTTGAATTTTTCGGAGTAGATTGTGCGATGATTCACAAAATCAACGAACTACCACGAACGCTCAACCCGAGGTACCGTGGTAGCATTTTACGTACGCCCGTGCCAGAGAATAATTTTCCAACTCAAATTTGATTAGCAATTTCAGCTGATGAACAGTATTTCACATGGTATCCTGTACATTTCTATGGAAGAAAACTGCTACACAAAAGTTAGTTTGTGTAGCAGTGGTGTAAAAGTGCATAGCAAATTGCGATGCGATACCAGGAAAATTATTCCCTGCGTGCGTTTCTTGTGTTACGTAAAGCTTGTCGTCTTCTACGTACATGTATTTCCGCGCGTGCTGATCTCATGATTTGACGTCACTTTCGCTCCGACTAGCTCATCCACTTCCGCTCCGACTAGCTACGTTGTAGTATAGGAGAGTGATTGCTATTCAATAACACGCAGAAGATGCGGAGTGAAGCAATACCTACGCTTACAGACCTGATTTTAAGGACGGATTTCGGTGGGTTTTTGACGTAATTAAAAAAAAATACGCATACCGATTATTGAATGATTATAATAGATTACGGGGATTCCTTATATTTTAGTTTTCCACGATTAATAAAGATATTCATGAAGGAAACGTACACCCACCGCTGAAAACAACAACGTCTGCGAAGGAGTAGAGGTGCAATGTAGTTACCTTTGCAAGAACCCTACTCTACCAGAAATCATTCTTTCCTGACTCCATAAGGCTTTGGAACTCTCTGCCAGAAGCCCTCATCAGTGTACCTCTGCGGACAGTTTCACTCTTTTCAGGCAGGAGGTACAGACGCAGAAACTCCACATCCAGCTCCGATAGAAGGGGATTGCTGCTTTTTATTAATTTTAGCTGCACTTAGTTATCATGGATGTAGTTATTTTATATGGCACTGTACATACACCACACCAGACCCGCCAAACAGTGCGAAAATACACCAGATGGTGGACTGCATTTAGGCACCTACTGGGAAGAAGAGAAATGCAATGTTAGCACCGCACCGACAATCAGTCCAGCGCAGAATAGCATATATGGGACTAGCTAGGTATATGCAAATACAAGATCGAATAGAATCATGTAACAGTTACAGTAGTTATAAAAAAGAAATTAAAAAAAAGGAGCAAGATTTTGCACTGTGTAATGCGTACATCACAAGTATTTCCCCACTTACCTGCTTACTGGCCGAAATCATCTCTTTTAATTCTTTTGGATTTCGTGTTCCTGAAGCAGCCATTATTGTTTACATTCAACCATGACAATCGAAGAATTACATTTCGCAGCTTGCGTTCGGGTCGGATTGTCACTGCTTATGATCACCAGCGGGCGCTAGACATGTTTTGTTTGTGACAGTGGTTGATCTTATTCCTTCAAGGATTCTACGCCTTTCCAGTTTCGTTACAATACTGTAGTCATTCAGTCTTCTTTCAGTTAGATTGATTAATTTGTGAAAATGATATATAATCGCATTCTTGATTGTCAGTCCAGCAGCCCTATGTATGCATGTATTTTATTTTGATGTAAGGCTTATGTGTGGATTATTATTTTTACATGGCCTGTTGGCATAATCTTGAATATAGACGTATTGATAACAAAGAGATTTTCCCCAGGAGAAAAAATATATTTGATTGATAATGATACAGGCCGGAAATGTGTTTGTTTAAAGTGTGTGTGTGTGTGTGTGTTGGGGGGGGGGGGGGGGCAGTTTATATTTCTGGTGCCACTTCCGGGTTTCATCAGCTGACAAGCAAAGATAAACAAAACAAATTCAAACAAGACAAAAAAAAAATAAAAGCAAGCAAAAAAAAAAAAGCTTAACAACATTTTCTGGTGCCATTTCAGGGTTGTTTTTTGTTTGTTTGTTTTTTCTAAAGTATTGCGGAGGCAAGTGGTTAGACCCATGTATTCCTATGTTGTATTAAACCTTAGGAATAACGAATTGTAAACGCATCAATAACCAACTGATGAGGAGACAATAAAAAAAAAAAAGAAAAAAAAATGAATTCACTAAACTTTGGTTGCCGACTATGTTAGATCATAATTATTTCAATTTCGGTAAAGGCCCAGTCACACCTTTCCGGGCAAGTTAAGCGGGCTTTCTGTGTGTCGGGATTTTCCAGCAGGGATGATAGGCCTATAGTATCATCTATTGAGGGCGGTCAAGGATTTGGGGGAGTATCAAGTGCGTCTTATTTCTGCTGGGCACGTGCTACTTACGTTCTACTTTACGTTTTAATTAGAGGTGAAAATGACTGAAATACGGACGCTGCGATGTACTTGCGTTACAACTGCGTATTACCTGCGTGGGAATTGCCTGCGAGGTGCGGCCGCTACGAGCCTCCTCCTGGTGTTCTGCGTGAACCTCTGCGGGAAATGCCAGCGACTCACCCGGAACTGGTTTGGATCATGCTAAAGGGCCTGTCATACCTTTCCGGGCAAGCCGACATTACATCACAGATCTTCATGTACGCAGTGTCGATCTCGTGGGCCTTTTTTTCAGTCGGACTCATGGGCCTTAGGCCTATTTCCTAGTGTCGAATTCATGGGCCTTATTTGCCCAGTGTCGAGCTCGTACCTATATGCCTTATTTGCCTAGTGTCGAGCTCGTGGGTCCTGTTTGCGCAGTGTCGAGACCATGGGCTGTGTGAATTGTGGGCTGTATGACTCATGGACCTTTTTTTAATGTCTCGTGGGTGTCGGGCTCGTGGAATGGCCCCCGCGTAACGACTAGTCTGGAATGCTTTTTGTACGTACCAATCTCTGGAATGGGCGAATATCTCAAGATTCACATATATATTATTATGTAAGTAAAGATACATGAAACCCAAATGTATTCTGTACATCCTTTCCAATCGATAACAGGTGTCCTCGCTAATGTGTATTTGAGCAATAATATTACCCTTCAAGCCATCTGTACCGAGTATACACAGACATTCATCGATTTACCATTAACCATTTATACGATTAGTGATGTTATTCTGGAGAAAAGTGGAATGTAATCTGAGTAATGACATTGTGCATGATAGCGATCGATAAGATGGGTGGGTCGTCGGCACATTAATCAATGTTTACACGTTGATCGATGAAGGAGTGTAAACGAGTATCGTGCACGAGCCATTAATCATTGCGCTTTAATTACATCCTCAGGCGGATCTGGGGGCGTTTCATGAAGGAACTTGTCGGATAAGATATTATCTGACAAGTCAATTATATCCGACAAGTTTTGAGAAATTCTTTAGTCTGATTGGCTGATTTCTCTGAACTTGTCGGATATAATTGTCTTGTCGGACATCTTATCCGACACGGAACCGGTGGGAGTGATGGTGGGCATAATAATCTATTATGAATTCTAGACAATAGACACTGTAGCTATTGGTGAATCTTAAAATCAGTGGTGACATGATGATATTGATACAATCATAGCATTACAACACCAATTAACAATGAATGATGATAATCGAATGCGACAAGATTTTGTAGCTCGCAATGTTTTCTTACGCATGCTGGTATTTGTGATGTAGTCAATCATGTCAATTAAGTTTAAATTACAATTGGCAGCATATTCTCTCTTTTTTTTTTAATCTACTGAAGATGGTTACAGAGTAAACGCTTGCAGTGAAATAGGCACACAACATGGACACACACACACATACACATTCTCGTAAGATGCTTCCAATATGACAATTTGATCAAGGTGACTGTGCCGCAAATTCAAGTCTCTCTCTCAAAAAAAAAAAAAAAAAAAAAAAATCCTGATGAAATTGAAATTGAAAAGCTTCAGTTTGGTAAGTAAAATAAAAAGGCTTCGTGTAGTGCGCAAGTGCATGAACAACAATCGACGATACGTGTTTACAAAAAAATAATAATAATCTAAAATTATCCTCATTTGAACAGTGTGAAAACTATTCACCTCAAATAGGTCCTAAATAATAATGCAGAACGGGTAGGTGCTGTTACCCCTCAGGTACCCCTATAAGGGCCTTAAGAGGACGCTTTTTATTTACTTTGAATACTCTGATTTAATGGGCATTATTATGCTCAGTGTGAAATATATGGAGCGAAACTACATCCCCGACTTAAGCCGTTTATGAGAAGTAACAACATAAAAAAGCACAACACACGTACATTATACAAACACATTATGGGCCTACACATGCATGCACTCGCATGTATACTCACACTATCGCATACACATAAACAAGAACATACAACATAGCACACTCGAAGGAAACTATACTGTATGAATACACAACACTTATATCAAAGACGGGGAAAATGTACACGGTCCTTGCGGTCAGACATTGTTGACCAGACATAAGGCATCATTTACCATTTGCAGATGAAAAGAAAAAAGCACAACACACGTACATTATACAAACACATTATGGGCCTACACATCATATGCATGCACTCGCATCAAGTGTGATATCTCGAACATCTATTTTTGTTTTAGATCACTGCTTCCAATGGTAAACAATACCCTTAATGATCAATGGCACCATCTGAAAATGTAATATCAGTGGTGATAGTGGTAGTCCCGAGATAGTCCTTGACAACCATCGAGTGCCGGGTCCATTGTCAAGGTTAACAATTAACTTCTATCCAATATCACCAATATCATGAAGAGAAGGGAGAGGGGAGCAGTCGTATGTAATTGATATATTTTCCTAGAGAAATATCATCAGTGATATTTACTTTTTACACGTGGGTTGACTCACTGGAAGTGGGTGACATTAAATTTTCCCCCGCCACCTCAGTCTTTATTGATGTGTTAGCCAACAAAAACCATGTTTACCAAGCACTTCTCCGTGTAGCTGGCAACTTGTTGGAACCGCTCGTACATAATTCTAATGTTTATATAAGTTATGTCTGCACACGCCACAATTGAAATTATTTGCGTGGACGAGCGTACCTTGAGTGGGATGCCTAGGGGTGGGATGTAATCCCCCTTTTCTATCATTATCATCTACTTCTATCGATTACAAAGATATCCAATTAATTATCTCTATTATTATGTGACCATGCATCGGGACTGTGTACCACAAATTAAACAAAAGGTCGCAAACACTGATTTTCTGTGAGGATTCAAAATAGGTGAAATGGGTCATGTAACCTAGTCAATCTTGAGTTTTTCATCCTCTTTTCTGAAAAAAAAAGCAATTCATCTTGTGTTTTATTCTAAAGTTTGGGATCATAAAACGAAATGAAAATTGTGTGTTATAGCAGTTTTTCTTGAACGCTTTTTTTTTTTTTTTTGGTGGTGGTGGTGGTGGTACCGTGAGCTTAGATGTGTCTTTCACAGGATCCCCTTTCTTCCAAAACCCGTTATACACTCTTCAATTTTCAACTCTATAAATAACTTTTGCAATGATGGTGCTACTGCTTTGAAAGTTGGCATTAGTCCGCATGAATAGAATGTGTTGATAGAGCATGCTCAATTTCAACTTAATCTGATATTCCCTTAATTCTTGTTGCTATGAAGTTTTTCATCCTGTTTTTATCCCATTCATTGCCGAGACCAGAGCACGGCTCGGTAAAATTAAGCACTTGAATAGACCCTTTTCATCGGAGGCTCTTTTTTTTCAGTATACACTTTTCCAGAGTGTGTATACTTTCTTTCCAATATTTAGATATAGGCTAGGAGGGTCCACTTTGAATCGAGTTATACATATGTACATCATTTTGAAAGCTCATGGCCCTTTCATAATCGGCCCTAAACTAAAACTCCATGTCTAGATCTGGCGTCTTTTTGTTGGTTTTGTGATGCAGGGTCACTATAATAATAAATTTCATGTAATGCGTGACCTTCTTCTTTTTTCTTAAGGTGACCTCGTTTGCGTATGTGTGTGTGTGTGTGTGTGTGTGTGTGTGTGTGTGTGTGCAGCACCTATGTGCAGAATATCAACTTTGAAAGTAAACGTGCCTTGCAACGTTGAATTGTAAATTTCTTAAAATACCGATAGAATACAGTGTAATAAATTTCATGTTATTAACATATCAAAGGCATAGAATGGGTATATAGAATTGTTTTTTTTTTTTCAATCTATCCTTAAAATTCATGGTAGAAGAGATTGAACTTTTACATTAACATTACCTATCACGTTAGGCATAGAGTAAATGTTGATGATTAAAGTGATAAAAAGATGAAAAAATAAAAACTGACAATTTTGCTAATCTCATGATCGAGCCCCCCCCCCCCCCACACACACACAAAAAAAAAGACCAAACAACTATAAACATATTCAAAGTATAGATGCAGACCTGCAGTGAAACAAAAAGTTTGCCAGATGACCAGCAAGCTAGGCTAAGACTTGCGCAACATAGCATCCAGCTAATGCATTATTGGATTCCAACTATATACTGATATTATATTTTTAGTATGACAAGGTTAATGGCATAACTTTGCACTATTGTTCTTGGGGAAAATATCGAGATACATAGAATATCAACTTTGAAACGTGCCTTGCAACGTTGACTACAGATACGCGTATATCCACAAAGTAATTAATGAGATGGGGGGGGGGTGGGGTGAGTTTTGTGTTGGTCTGTGATCTGTTTTCTCATTCACCTGTTTGCCGAGTGGAAGTGTAATGGTACGTGTACAGTTCCTGAAAGGAAGCTGCCTCCATTGATTGTCTATGCACAAGTTTTCTTTCACTCCCACCCCCTCCCCCTTCTTGTGCACGGGAGGGGAAAAGGGAAAGGGGGGGGGGGGGGTTAGTACTTTAAATCAGTGGATCCTATACAAAGTTGAGGTTGGTATTTTGTCCAAAGCCAGAAGTTAAACACCCAATCTCACTTTATAATGCGATGAACCTGGGTCCAGGTGCTACATAATTGGTGCGTAATAATAATTATTTACCCGTAGATTTGACCATGATAGGCAATACATAAATAATTAAGACAAGGTGTAAGAGAACAAACACTACTTGGGCCACAGACTACAAGCCCTAATCAAAATTAAACACAAAATAACAAAAAGGATCAATGAACAAGAAGAACACTAAGAAAAAAAAAAGAACACCAAGAAAAAAAAACCAAGGGAATGAAGAAGAGAAATAAAGGAGAATAACAGAGGAAAAACAGAGGAAACATGGTATGCACTACGTTTCCTTCCTCCAGACAACAGACCTTAATACATGTACTATCACAGAGGAACTCAATATGCTTGTACAAGAACAGGACCAACACTAGCTCTTCCCTACTACATATTCTTTTTATCTTCTTACAAGGCATAATGGCTCATCCGTGCACAAGTTACCGATATATGCGAGGCCTTGAAAATATCTTTCGGGCTTCTTTATAATTACATGGGCATTTTGGGATGGCAATTTCTTTTCATAAGAGAATTTTCAGAATTTGATCGCGATCATGGCAAATTGTCAATTACAGGGCTGCCAACAATCACACACTAATCAATTAGAGTCTGCTCTATATATCATTCCTTATCAACAGAATAACAACAAATGAAATAAGTAATAATGCATGGATGCTATTAAAATGATAATGCATTCTTTGGGGACTGACTTTGACATCACCAATAAATCAAATTTTGGATAAATGACCAAATTAGATTATTCATCGCTACACACATATCTGCAGTTGAAGCTGATGATAAGACGTTGTTTGTCTATTGATTTTTACTAAACTCCAGTACACATTATAACTTCACTGTATGGTTTATGTATCTTTTAACTCACTACAATTTAAATATTGTTTTGGTACCTTCATATAAGAAAGAGGGAAGTAAAAGTTCTTCCACAGAAGCACCTTCTGTATTCAATTTTGCAGTCAATGTAGATTGAAGAATCATAGGACAATGATCACAACTTTGTCTCATTGGAGGTTCGACATGGATGCAATTGCCTAATGGACTTACAAAGTGATTACAGCTACAGTGACTCTCGACAAGTTGGAGCCATACGGCCGTAATTACCATTACTGGGCCGGGCCCTGACACAGGCGTTGGTTCTATCAGTCTTGAATCATGTAGAAGACAGCAACAATAACAATAATCTCATAAATGGACTATCGTAGAGCAATGTAAAACAAGTTTGCAGTACGCTGTCAACATACTTTGGCAAGCACATGTTTATACTGTGGCCAGCGAGCACTGGTGGCTGTTATATTGTATACATTATACTTTAAAGTCTGTAAAGTATCATTTGCCCTTTTAGGTATTTGTGTTAATTGTGTTAATTGTGTGTGTGTGTGTGTGTGTGTGTGTGTGCGTGTGTGTGTGTGCGTGTGTGTGCGTGTGTGTGTGTGCGTGTGTGTGCGTGTGTGTGTGTGTGTGTGTGTGATACAGAGAGCTTTATCTGAGATTTATGCATAATTTCATATCAATTTTGTATACATGGTAAGAATTATATATATGATGCAATATTTGGTACCCTGGGGTACCAAATGAAAATTCGCCATTTTGTTGAATTAATTATTTTCTTTTTTTCAGCGCTGTACCCTGGCTTACCAAAAAATGTGTCAAAGTATTTCTTAGTATTATTATGCACAAAAATTTTTCTTATTTGTGATTATGCAACAATTAATGTATGCAACTAATAATCATTTTCTGCTCTGAACCTTTTTCTTTCGCATTTCATCTCTTATTATCGACCATTCGTGCACGCGTAGAAGATTATAAAGATGGTAGCCCACATGATCAAATTTTGAAGAAATACAGTTGATTTTGGGGTGAATTTTCTGGGCTTTCGGTGATTATCTTTTTTTTTCCTGAAAAATAAAAGTTACGTATACGGTAGATGATGTTTACAAAACGGTGTGGTGTTAGAAATTACTTTGAACTAGAAATGTCGCTTTGGCGACTGGTATGCCTCCGCCATAATGCATGATTTTCCCAATAGGTCTAGATAGTACATGTGGACAATGTGTGACTACATTTTCACAAAATTGGCAAAATATTGAAATAACAAATTTGTCACAAATGTGTTGAATGTTCACCTTCCTTGACCTAGGTTTAGTTGGATGAATAGGAGAGCATGTATCTAGGGATTTAAGGACTTTAACTTGACTTTGACCCATTCATACATTTAGGCATTGAGTAATTTTCAAGGTACAGGTGTGGAGAATTGGTGTGAATTTCTGAATTGAATAGTAAATTGTTACCATTTTCATCTGGCCCTTGACCCTAAAATTCATAAGATAATCACTTTCAGGTAGAACATGCATAATATGTACTAAGTTTCAAGATAACTTGAGCCACTTCCGAGATATGGAGGAAAAAGTTAGTTCAGCACTTTCACTTGATCTTTGACCTTTTGACCTTTGAGGCAAAAAAAAGAAGAAAAAAAAAACTTTCCAGAGAATTTCTATTAGGTTACACATGCATACACCAAGTGTAAAAAAAAATAACCCTGCTGGCATTGCATAAATATGAGGGAAATAGTAAAATTTTGAAGTGTTGCACTTGACCTTTGACCCCTGACCTTTGACCCCATGAACCCTACATTCTCTAGATAATCAATTCCAGTCAGTACACGTATATACTATGTTCCATGAAGATACCTTGAAAAATTTTCCAAGGTACGGAGAAAAAAAGAAGTTTTAATATTTTCACTTGACCTTTTGACCTTTGACCTTTGACCTCATGACCTAAACTTTCACCAGAGAATCTTAATTGGGTAATACATGTATACACTAAGTTTCAAGAAAATATCTTCAGGCATTCAATAGATATGGTAGAAATAGTGATATTTCATGTATTTGACCCTGACCTTTTGACCTTTGACCTCAAGACCCAAACCTTCACCAGAGAATCTTAATTGGGTAATACATGTATACACTAAGTTTCAAGAAAATATCTTCAGGCATTCAATAGATATGGTGGAAATAGTGAAATTTTATGTATATGACCCTGACCTTTTGACCTTTGACCTTTGACCACATGACCCAAACTTTCACCAGAGAATTTTAATTGGGTAATACATGTATACACTAAGTTTCAAGAAAATATCTTCAGGCATTCAATAGATATGGTGGAAATAGTGAAATTTTATGTATTTGACCCTGACCTTTTGACCTTTGACCTTTGACCTCATGACCCAAACTTTCACCAGAGAATCTTAATTGGGTAATACATGTATACACTAAGTTTCAAGAAAATATCTTCAGGCATTCAATAGATATGGTGGAAATAGTGAAATTTTATGTATTTGACCCTGACCTTTTGACCTTTGACCTTGAGCATGTGCACCCAAAAGTTCATAGGCACAACTTCACCCCCTAATACACATACATGCCAAGTTTCATTGGGATACCTCAACAGGTTTTGATAGTTACCTTGTCCACAAAATTCATTACGGACGGACGGAAGGACGAACGGACGGACGGACGGACGGAAGGACGGACGGACGGACGGAAGGACGGACGGACGGACGGAAGGACGGACGGACGGACGGAAGGACGGACGGACGGACAACCCGAAAACATAATGCCTCCGGCACCACTTCATGGCGAAGGCATAAAAACACCTATGGTGCTAGTTCATTGCGACGACTTTGCAGTATCCGAATTCGGAATCGGCGTATCTGAATTCGGATATGCATTATAAATAATGGGCATGAGATGGCGCTATACAACGCGGTACCCCGGGTTACAACGGTACCCCGGTGTACGGCGTGCCGAATCATATATGCAAATTGCATATTTTACTGTATGTTTTAAAAAAGAATGATTCAGCAGCACAAGAGAGAAGAATACAGCTGCTTATTTTTGTTCCTATCAACTCCATTGTGAAAATGAGCCCGATATACAGTGAAATTCAAATAAAGAATGTCATAAAGAAGTGTGTGTGTGTGTGTGTGTGTGTGTGTGTGTATCTGTGTATTTGGGTACATGTGTTAGAATGTGTTCACATGTTTGCTTGTGCCAGACTGCATGTGCACATGTTCGTGTTTATTCTCCAGGAAAAGTGAAGTTGCAACCTTTGTGCTGCCAAGTGACTAAATTTGGCATGATTACTCAAACTTGAGACTTCATGGGGAATGCAGAATACAGGGTGGCGAGTTAGCTCAGTCGGTAGCGTGTCTGCCTCGCGATCCTAAGGATCACTGTTTGATACAAGGGTCTCACTGAGCGATGTTGTGTGTAATCATACTGTCCCCTCTAGAAGAGGCAAAACACTCTGTCCCTTGGATAGGAAATAAAATGCAGGTCCCGTGTGAGAGAAAGTCACCACTCATGCACATAGAAGATCCCACTTCATTTATTCATCGCAAAGAGCAGGGTGCCTAACCTGGTGAAGTGGTGCCGCCTTACATCCAACTGGAACCCATGGAAGACCAGCTATTGCAGCTAAATATATGGGCTATCCAGCCATCTTCTTAGATGGGAAATGAAACAAACAAGCAATTGCACTTCATTCCTCTATGACAGAAAACATGGTAAAAACATAAACTGAATGTTCCATCCTTGGTAAGGTATAATGGATAAGTACAGTGTAAAACTCATTGGCAGGTATATCACAGACAAAATCAAAACAAATCATATTCTTTACAATGTGAGTAATTCTTTCCTCACTTATTCCAGCCTGCCTTTAATTATACAGAAGATGATCGAAAAGGGCAAAAAGACAAAACATTTGCGTACATGTACAATTCATATCACAATAAATAGAAAAATATTAACTCTCACAGTGACAAAAGGCACGAGTTGTATTCACGGGCTGCATTTGTGGCCTATACAAACTATCAACACTTGTGACACAGTGTAATAATATCATTAAGAATGTACAAGCAACAAATCTTATTAACCAGTGGTGGATCCAGGGGGAGCGCACCAGGTGCGCCCCCCTTTATATATATATATATGTTTTTGTTAAAACAAAAGAAATAAAAATAAACAAATTGGGGAGGGGTGCGTGCCTCCGGCTCCCAAAATTTTTTTGTAAAAGCGCCCCCTCTTTAGGGAATTCCTGGATCCACCCCCGGTTAACAGATTCTGACCAGCATACATGGAAAGAATCAGCATACACTGTTTCACTAAGAACTACTGGAATAACCTTATATCATTTAATAGGTGGCTGATGTATACACATGCTTTCTACTCCTCTCACACAAGGTAAGAAATATAAATATGTAAAACAGAACAATGTATACCTTTACACATTATAAAACAAAGCATATGAAGACATCTAACAGACATGCATACATGTACTATTGTATTCTCTTAACATGCAAGTAAAACCAATATGGCTACTTTCCTTTCAGTATTCTTGGCAATACTATCAAAGAAAGAATGAAAAGGGCACTGCTTCATAATGGCTCACTGCAATGTTCATTGATGCACAAATTGCATTTCCCCTCAGATTCACATGCAAAGCTTGTAAAAGCACATGTCTTGTATACAAAAGGTGAATGGTCATGTGTGCAAAATCTTGTTTCATTGCACAATTTCAGACTACACAATTTTTGTTTACATACACCAGTCAGATACCAATGAATGTGGTCCACACTGATTCATATAGTAAAGATATAGCAACCACATTTCATGGAAGGCAAATGGTTGTTCATTGTACTATGATACAGTCATAGTGAAGCAGACGCTTGAAGTTATTGTAAGCATATCGAGTGTGAGAACATGCTTATTACTGATTGACAGCACAAATCAAATGAACCAGTACGTATGGTGATAAGTGATGTGTGGAATATACATAAATAAGTCATCAGCATAAAATTCGAAAATTGATAAACAAAAACTACAAGCTCAATAGGGACAGCACGTCATGGTAACAACACACTTTAACTGTGTGTCACATGATGAGCAATCAACCAATCGCATAGGGTGGCTACTGTAACCAGACTCTTTTTAGGCCTTGTATAATACAAAACAATGTTATACATGACTATTGATAAACTGCCCTTCAAACCTTTGAGGGGAAATATCATCAAACTACCCAATTCTACATAGCCCCTGATATCTTCAGAATGTGTGCATATAACAGCACAAAATGCCACAAAATTTTTAAATTCACAGAGATACAAAACTAATGAGAAGCATGCATACAATGTGTACATACACTTCTCCATTTTCCTCCACTGCCAGTTCAAGAAGACCAATGACATCTCCTAAAGATTTTTTTTTCTTTACTCTGTGTTTGACCTTTCCCCCCAACATCTATTTCTAGAGTTCAAGGATCACCTTTATGGGAGAGGTGGGTGTACATATTAAATGTTTATGTAACATGTTACACTCTTGTTAGCAGTAAAATCTAGGAGTAGTGTGGCAAATCTATACCTATAAAAGCATAGACAAGTGTCAGTGAATTTCTCAAAATAATAACAAAACTTGAATGAATCTTTGCCGCAAAAAGGCAAAACAATGATACACAATGGTTAAATGTGTGTTTGGCCTCATGGAAAAGATGATAAAACAGTGTAAACACTCATTTCAACAGTGTACCAATACCCTGGAAATCATATCTGTAGGCCTATAGATACAAACTGAAACTCGATGCTTTCTTCTGTTTGCTTGGTCAAAACAATACACCAACTTTACATGGCATTCAAGATGAAGACTTGGCACAAATTGCTCAGTACACAAACATTGATTAAACTTTCAGAGACTAAAAATAAATACATGTACAGTGTATAAGAATTTGCACTCTTATAAAGAAGATATCTTCTTTCTTTCTTTCATTGTCTTTTATCTCCCCATCAGTGACCATGTACATATGTCAACCGTTCTTGACAAAACCACTTTTCAGTCTCTGAAATGTTTCTTTTTTTGCTTTGATTTTTTTTTTAAATAGATACATAGCGCCATACAAATGTTGTGAATCGTCATTGCCATTCATTAAGCAAGATTTTATAACGGCCTCTTTATCTATAAACCACATAAATTTACAGTCGAACACATGCCACGTTGTCTGCGAAAAATGATACATGCCTGCATTTTTGAGGCTTGCACAGCAAGAACAGTCAGTAGCTTGAAATTGGGCTTTCTGGCACTTACATGTCTGGCACTCGAACAGCTATTATTCACAACACCAGCACGGACTAATTTTCATGCAACAACCAGTAACTATGAGCTCTAATACAATTTCCTCACAGGGCTACTCTCCCCCACCCCACCCCACCCCTTCTCTGGTTGCCTGCCAGGATTGGGGGGGGGGGGGGGGAGAGGGGAGGGGGTTGTGTGGAATAGAAAAAAAAAAATCCTGTTTGCTGATGCTACACTGCTCTGTTAGCTGCCTACGGATCAATTTCTGACACAGAACTCCTTGTTGAAAGGGAGAAGCGAGTACACATATTAAACTTCCTGTCATCTGGGAAGTACTCTTATGTGGCGTAAATTGGATGTGCTGGCTGGAAACAAAAGCTAATTTGAACGCATACTGTTACATCTATAGATAGAGTTCTGACTACACACATACAAACAACCTCCAAATTATGTATGCTGGCATATTCAACACTATCACTGGTCTTTTTTTTTTTTTTCTTCTTTTTTTGCTCTAGCAAGATGAAACAGATGTGTAAAATATGGATTAAATACACTTCACTAAAGTCAAATGGATCATAATAATTTGTGATGGGAAACACCACACCCTTTACCAATTAAGAGCGTAACACATGCATAATATTATCAAAATTGCAATGAAGAACATTTTGTTTTAAAAATCTGCACTTCCATGGAATAACTCACATTTGAAGGAAGAAAGAAGACAAAGTTTTCCACACAATGTTTGCTGCAAATTGCCTTGAAATATTATGAATTGGGGTATATGAATGCATATTTACAACCTTGGCATGCCATTAGCCCCTGTACATGAATGTATACTATAATATCTAGTATGGAGACTGTGCAGTACAACATACCCAAAAAAAACAATCTTGTTGTAGTCAGTGTCGCTACTATGTGAAACTGTTATAGCAATATCATACGATGCTGCATCGCAAGCATCAATTTGGGAGGGCTTGACATTAGCAGTGGACTAATGGAGCAGTGGTCTAGTGGCCCAGGGCCACTAAAAATTTATGTTGGGCCACCAAACTTCCAAAAATGTTATCTTTTGGTGGCCCAATTTGGCAACTACTACTGCATTCAAATTGATGTCTTTAATATATTTCCTTTCACTTCAGGCCACCACATTTCTTTTGGGCCACTAAATTTTATAATTCAAAGATTTTAGAGGCCCGAATGGGCCAACAAAGCAAAGAGTTAATATCAACCCCTGATAGGTAATTTGCATCTTTATTGAATGATACAATGGAAACTCAGTGTAATGAGATCCTTGGGGCCAAGACAATTTGTTCTTTATATCAGATACTTTGTTATATCAGTATTCAATAAACAATACAAAACAAAGGAAATAACTTCACTGGGACCTGAGAAATTAGTTATATCAGGTATTTTGTTATATCAGATCTTTAATATATCAAGTCTCCACTGTACAATATGTGATGCTAATGAGATTTATGAAGCATAGACCAGTGCTGGAGATGACTGTGTCGTCTATACCAGCATTTGCTGGTCATGTACGGTACATCACTGGCAACAGTTGGCTTTACTCATCACATCAAAGCCACACAGACCAGTACTAGATTCATTAAAAAACAAACGCAATGTCTAAATTGGTGTCGACTCTGCACAGATGTTCGTTGCACATATGCGACATGCACGCAACAGAGGACTTTTCAATGAAGGAAACTAGTAGCTGTTACTCCAACACATATAATCAATTTTATTGGAGGATGCGAATTTAATACGTAAGCCCACTATGCACAAACACAGAGCAGATTTTTGCACTGAATCCCATGTTGCTAGAAGACCAATTGATAAAAGGAGACTAAAACAGGGGAAATTATTTCACTAAAAATATTCTTTTTTTCACACTTCTTATTAAGAGTACAGAGCATTCCAGAGTTCATTATACAGCTGTATTTCTCCTATAGATACATTTTGATCAGAATTATCCAACCTTTTCAAAAGAAAAACATCGTGAAATAAAAAAACTTCAAGCACTATTAAAAATGAACACATGGCAAAATGAAACAAGCAAACAAACATTCAGAATTACTATTTCATGCACAGCACATAATTTGGCATTTCACAGGACACTACTGTAAATCTGCTGCAGTTGAACCAGACGATTTGGACACATGATGATAAAGTCTGGGGTTTTTGCAATATTGCATTTGTGACACCGCCTGTTAATTAAAAATAACCACTTCCTACTCCTTACAAAACTTTCTGGAATACATTACAAACAAAACTATGACATGAACTTTTTTACTATTTGTTGAACTATCAAAAGGAATAAAAACGTATGCAGTCCAGGAACACTGTATCTACCACATTGTGGCAGACATCTATCCGATCACCTGCTCTCTTCCTCAGGGATAACATCTACATTGCGTCTGATCCTATTGCTCATATCAGCAGCATTCCTCCCCTCTCTCGTATCACCATCTCCATTTCCACCGCCCTCCTTCGCCTGCCCTCCGTCCCCCTCCTGCTGCCTTTCTTGCTGCAGTTCATGGTGGATGGTGCCTTCGGCATGTCCTCTGTGCACTTCTAGCTGCAATTGCTGCGCCTGCTGCTGCTGAGCCTCGCGGAGTATGTCCTGGGGGAGATCGGTGGGACATGGGAACGTTCCAATGCCGAAGGGCTGCAGATGGTAGACCAGGTACTCCAGGTTGTAAAGCGCAGCTGGCGGCACATAATGAAACGTCACAGAGTAGTCTGAGCAGCAACCTTCATAACCCTGCAGGAAAGACAGAAGACACAGAAAGCAGACACTTCATGGCGTGCAGGATTGCACCTAGATAAAAGTGATTTTACCCTTGCAAGAGCAAACATGTTTCTATCTAGCATGCCACACTATCACGATCCTCCTAGACTTTCCTAAACTTCAGAATGGCTAGGAAATGTGGTTGGGCACTGAGGAACTTGAGAAAGTATCTCGGCAATTCCAGTCTCATGATTCACAATTGTTTAATTTTATTGTGACATATGTTTGGTCTCTAAATGAGGCTTCCTGAGAGTGACATACGGAAATGTCAAAATACAGTGTCCCAAATTTAGTCTGGAGGAGTTTGGGGAAAGAAAGTTTTTTGTTAAAGCAGGATTCCATATCAATTTTGAAAATCACAACACAAGAAGTTGAGTATGATACGATGGGAACCACACCACAGGCCAATAACATCAGACCAAGATGATGCAAAGAAACCAAAAAGCAACAATTTCAGGAGCACACCAGTGTATTCTGCCTTTTTTTAAGGGTATAAAACCCACATATTGCATGTGGCTTGAGTGAATGCTGCAATATCAGTAGAACACATCAGCCAAGTTTGAGGAAACTGATAGAGCTCTACATGTGTATTAAAGGGATGGTAAATATACGTACACTGTAGTTTGGGTCAAGTTGGGATTTATATTTTAACTTTATGCATAATAATTACAGTGTAGAAGCCACTTACTGACAATTAATAAGAATAATAGCAGCTGGTTTTTTATAGCATATTTCACACTCGTTAAGTATCTCAATGCGTTTGACGGACTATTATTGTTGTACCCCAGTCACTGGATACATTATTTCCAACCCGCACTGACAGTGCTCACTCTCCACTCCCTGGGGAGTATTCCAGCCAAAGTCACAGCCATTTTACAGGCGCGCACATGCTTATCAACCAACATTTAAGCTCTCTCATTCTACCAGGTACCCATTTACACTCCTTGGTGGAGAGCAGCAATGTGAACAAAGTGCCTTGCTGAAGGGCAAACATGTCGGGCTTTGCATGGGCTCACACCCACAAACCATACCATGCTCGTGCTATTCACAGACGAGCGCTCTTATCCACTCAGCCACGACACTTCTACGACAAGGCAAGGTTTTATTTTTGTGAATTTTGCAAGTGGGGTGCTATTTACAAATTTAAAAACACACAAAATATCAACTCTGATCCCAACATAAATGTGGCGTACACACGTCATTTCTCCGTTCAGTACAAGAATGTACTGTATTTCCCATTTGCAAATTCAGTACAAGGATGTACTGTATTTCCCATTTGCAAATTTAACCACTTGCAAATTGTCAAAAAGTCCCAATGTCACGAAAATTGGTTTTGAAATGGCTGTGATACAATATCCAAAAAGAAAGTGGTCCTAATGAAAGGTGAATCACAATTTTTATTACGACCACTTTGTTTGACTTTGTTTTTGGATATCTCAGCCATTTCATTTGGGTTTTACTCCCATCTATCTTGGAGAGTGGCAAAATCTGGGGTCATGGTCAAAATTCTGCTCTGAAAAGAAACCATGTATGATTCCCTGCGTGGAGTTTCATTGAACTTACAATCTAAACCTTGATTCTCACCAATAACATGCAACGGCAGAGCACTGTCCATAGCAATTGAACAATTCACATGTATGCCATACACATGCACATCTGTACAACTGGTACCTTCTGCATTCAGGCTATAAACTTTTACATGTAGTCAGGCCTAATTCCAGCATTCTTCATGAGTATATTGATTGACAGAAGGCACTCAGCTGAATGGGTATTGATCAACCTGCCAGCTAC
This sequence comes from Diadema setosum, assembly GCF_964275005.1. Lineage (NCBI taxonomy): Eukaryota > Metazoa > Echinodermata > Echinoidea > Diadematoida > Diadematidae > Diadema > Diadema setosum. The sequence continues at coordinate 27,488,352 of NC_092704.1, read as the reverse complement.
ACCTTCATTTTCCGGAGGCAATTTCTCTTCAATGTTTGTATAGCAGAACTGCAAGCAGAAACCTGCAATACACCAGGTGCAAGGGAGTCCGTATCATGTCACATTTATGAGACAAAAGAGAAAATGAAAAAAGAATAAAATGAATAGTATGGTCCCATCTGGCGCAAAACAAGAAAAAAGAAAAGAAAAGAAAAAAAGGTCTCCTTTGCTTTGAAATACTACAAACTTTGTTGTAAGCTAATATTATTCTAATGATAGCTTTATAAGTACTGACTTTTATAGCCTTACAGCTGCATACAAGGTAGTTTACATGTGTTGTGTGTACAATTCAGGACCTGCATGGTCACAATGTACACTACAGGTACATGGTATACAGCGTTAAAATTGAGTAACTATTTTGATAAATATACATTATGTGAATAATGCATGATATTTACAAGAAGGTGATTTTTTTTTTTTTTTTTTTTTTTTGGCCAAGAAGTCATTAAGTTCAGGAATTTTGAATGTTTCACATACAATGTATCTTGTATGATTTCTATGATTGCAACCACTATCACTATCAAACAGTGATAGTGGTTGCAATCATATAAAGCATTCAGTATACATGTAAATTAGATGATGCAATGATCTCACAAGTCTTTGATGAGCTTACCTTACATCAACAAACCTTCTTTCCCCAATACAGTATGTCCCGAAAAAAATTACAACGTGGCCTTCCGCAATGATATCTTTAAAAATAGTGAATGAATCTTAATAAAAATTCAGGGTATGAGACTATAACTCATTGCCCACATCTTACAGAAAACCCCATTCGATTTGCTTCAGTGGTCAAAGAGAAATACGGAATTTTGTAGAGGATATCGGGAATCTCTTCTGTCCAAGTTCTGTCTATTGTTCACACACAAGATCACTGAAATGCTAAACTCGGAAGAATCCGATTCATGACATGCTTTACAACAATCCACATTTCTCTGTGACCGCTTAACCAAATTGAATGGGGTTTTCTGCAAAATAGAGCTAAGATGTTATACCTTAAGAGTCTGAAGTAGCACGTACACAGGTTGATCACAATAGGTGTTATCAATTCGAAAATCTGATTGTAATTTTTGGGGCGACTTACTGCAGTATGTCCCCAAAAAAATTACAATAAGATTTTCGCATTGATAATGCCCAATATGATTAAATTTTTCAAATGCTACTTCAGGGTCTTGAATTATAACATTTTAGCTCTATTTTGCAGAAATCCCCATTCGATTTGGTTAAGCGGTCACAGAGAAATGTGGATTGTTGTAAAGCATGTCATGAATCAGATTCTTCCGAGTTCAGCATTTCGATGATCTTGTGTGTGAACAATAGACAGAACTTGGACAGAAGAGATTTCCGACATCCTATACAAAATTCTGTATTTCTCTTTGACCACTGAAGCAAATCGAATGGGGTTTTCTGTAAGATGTGGGCAATGAGTTATAGTTTCATACACTGAATTTGTATTTAGATTGATTCACTATTTTTAAAGATATCATTGCGGAGGGCCCCGTTGTAATTTTTTTGGGGACATACTGTAGTGTTAATGTGCTGTGATACAAATCAGGTGAATATCAATATTCAGTTTTTTTCATGAGCAAGTTTAAATGTGAGTTCAGCCACTTCTTGAACAAGTTTGATTTAACTTTTAAATAGTTCATTCCAGCCGACTAAAAGTTTAGAGTCACACTTTAAGTGTCTGCCTCTCTCAGCCTACATGTAAGTATGGTTGCAGCTTCTTCTTCTGATTCAATGCTCTCAGATATATCCCAAGGATTTTCTTGTGTTTTTATGCCATACAACAAGCAGTAACCTTAAAGGTTAATTTTTGCCTCTTTATGAGATCTCATAAAAACACTATCAGCAGTGACTGATTGGAGGTACTCTGCAAATTACATGGAATGTCTAGACAAGTTGTGATGGGTTGATCAGGGGTAACCTTTGAAATGAGAGATATCATAAATCTACTATCTGTTTGGCAACTCCTATGCAGTAAGCTGTAACTACAATTTATATCTCTGGAGAGACTTTTTTGTGTGTTTTTTGTGTGCGAACAGTATTCCTTTTTGTTTTTTTGCCAACGATTTATGGAACATGCAGGCGGTCTTTCCAACACCGGCATGGGGTGTTGGGATAACAATTTAGGCAGAAAGATGGTAATATTTATCATCCGACATAAAAACATTAAAATGTCTCAAGCATCTTTCAGGGTGGAGGCGTGATACACGTGCAAAAAAAAAGAAAAAAAAAGAAAGAAATCAAGGTTCTGTTACCTCATGTGGTGGGTAGAATAAGTACTGCCAGTACCAAAATTTCTTAGGGAGGCCGTCTGGGTTGAGATGAGCCTCAGGTTGGAAAGGATGGAATCGGTTCCTCTCCAGTGCATCTCTTGAATCTCCTGCAGGCACCTGGGCATTCTCAAAGCACTTCCCAATCTCGACATCCTCTGCCCCACCCACGTAGTCGATGGACTTGCACTTCCTCGGATCCTTAAAGGCAACCTCAACGAGCTTCTTCACAGCGGCTCTGCTGGCAACATATCCGCCCCCTCCGCTCATGTAGCCCTGCTTGACGTAGGGCTTGAACTTGTGCCCGAAATAGATGGGCGTGTCTATGCTGTACGCCGACAAGAAGTACCGCAGATTCTCCACTATGACAAAGGTGTCGTCGTCGGCCTTCAAGAACCAGTCGTACTCATCCAGTATGTGGTCGTAGATGTACTGGAATGCCGAACGAGTTTTCTGCCATAAGTAGTTCCTTCCCTCTTGGGTCTTTACCTTTACTACAGGGACCAGGTCAGATGACTCTGAGGATATGAAGATGATTTTATTGCACCTCTTGCCCCAAGTGGCGTGGATGTGGACAGCCTTCTTTTCAATGTTTGCAGGGCCAGTCATTACCCAGCACAGCACACGCACCTTGTTGTACAGAATTTTGGAGATGGCATCTTGACCTAATGTGGGGGAAAAAGAGGGAAGAAAGTTTGACATCAGGGCACCTGGTCATTCTACACTAGTAATGGTTCAAGAGTTTTTAGCTGACTGTTTGATTGTCACATTGTCACTTCAGAAGAATGAATACATGTCTGCAGTTTAATCGAAAACTCAACTGCACAGAGATTTACTCAAAACATATGCAGTACCCCTGGACTATTTTAAAGGAATCGTACTAATTTCAAGTTTCTAACATTTTTTTGGTGAGATAATGAGAAACCTCTTATGAAATATGAAAGAGCATGTAATTCTATGAAGAATACAACATTTATTTGATGAAAATTGGTTTTGAAATGGCCGAGATATCCAAAAAAGAGCGATTCTAATAAAGTGTGGGATCCACACTTTATTACGATTGCTTTGTTTTACTTTGTTGTTGGATGTTTCAGTCATTCCAAACCTGATTTTCATCAAATAAACTTTGAATTCCTCTTAAAATGGTATGCTCTGTACTGTATCGAAGTGTTTTCTTGGTATCTCGCAAAAAGTCAAAACCCCAATTCTCAGCTCCATCAATACTGTACCATCCCTTTAATAGCAGTTTGATACTCCAATACAGAATGTGTATTTCCAGATGTGTATTACCATGTAGTCTTCTTCTTCTCTGCCTTCTTCTTCTTCTCTTCTTCTTCTCCTTCTCTTTTTTTTTTTTGTCTTTTCTGCACGATAAAATATCATGGGTTTTCCCTTCTTTGCCTTCTCTTTTTTGAAATCTTTTCTGCTTGATCGAATATCATATTCTTTCACACATAATTGCATCATACTTTATAATAAAACGTGCCAGATACAGACATGCGCATCTCTTGCAGTGTCAACGTTATCTCGGCTTGTGCACTCAAAACACAATTTCAATGCTAGAGTTCAGTGCTCACATACCTACTTATGTATCCTGCTGCAAGAATGACTCAAGTCTCACAATAATCTTCTTCTTTTTTTTTTTCTCTCTCTCTCTCTCTCTCTCTCTCTCTCCAGACTACCATTGATTGGTATGCATAGGCTCTTCTTGAGTAATGAAAATGGAATGTGATTTTCAGATGCTTATGAATTGAAATAGTATCAGTACCAACCCATGTTCTTACAGCTTTAATGAGTCATGGAGCCCTGAGAATGCAATGTCATCTAATGTTAGGATATAGCTAGTGGGTTCTAGTACTCCCCCTCCCAGATCCCCCACCCACCCGCCCCTGGTTATCCCCCACAATCATGGCAAACAAAATGAAGGGATTTGACATTCCCCACTGCACTGCCAGTGCACTGCAGCTATGCAGCACTGCATTGTAAACCAAATTATGCAAAATTCTAGCAATAATATACAACGTAATCATTACTCACACAACAAAAGACGTCATCAGGCTTTATGACTGAACATATACCAATCCTTCCATAGCCATTATCGATTTTGCCACTTTGCCACACACATATTTTACAGATCGATCTACACTACAATGCAATACTAGGCCTACTACTAGAATACTACTAGTATCGGCACTAGTATACTAGACTCGAGTAGTCATGATAATACCCCACACAAAATCACACGCATGGGACATGACCGGTATGTCGATTTATTCAACATCAGCCAGCCCTTCCGTCGCGTTGTATTTTGATTTAATAACAACCCTGGCAGTATCTGATGAATTAGAACAATCAACCGTATACCTATGAACATAAGATAATCTAAAATAATGCTACCAAAAGCATCATACATACCAAGAAAATTGTGTTCATGGTGCTGCTCAAATTGTTTTCGCTCGCTCTCGAGCACACGGTTCGTATCATCCACAACGATATGTTCACCTTGCTGGAACTGAAATCCATCAGACGATGAAAATCTCTCCTTTTGGAGATTTATCGATGGAATGTAGCTATCCACACTAGAAAATTTCACGAGAACGTATGTTATACACCCTCCAAAGAATAAACCGAAGCAGAAATTCCAAATGAAGGCTCGAGGTTTCGCGGGACTACTCGCCATGATTTTCCTCACTGTGTATCCATGTCTGATCTACACCATTTTTCTTCGTGTATACATAATACTTGTATGCGAAGTTTACACACACTCCATACGATCCGGCAGCGTTTTTTTTTAAGACGGCACAGATTGGGGCATGGCGCGTGTTAAACCTATGGGAAAAACGTTGGGTTAGGGTTTTTGGTTATGGTTAGGGTTAGGGTTAGGGTTAGGGTTGGGGTTAGGGTTAGGGTTAGGGTTAGGGTTAGGGTTAGGGTTTGATGGTTAGGGTTAGGATTAGGATTAGGGTTAGGTTTAGGAATAGGGTCCCCGATAGATTTTTAGTTTCCCCAATCTGTGCCGTCTAAAAAAAACACGCGATCCGGCACTGCCCCCTGTATCTGCTGCTGTCTGTCATGTCATGCACACTCGATTGTGTATGTACTTGTGCGAATGAAGGGGCGGGGAGGTGGGGGGGGGGGGTTGAGGGGAGGGCAGAGCTGTTCCGGGTTCGCTCACTGCATGCATGGGGGAGGGGATAGAGACCACGAGCATTTCGAGCAACAGGTGTTAAAAAAGCGAACCTGATTCATTCATCAGAGGCAGCGCACATTATACAGTACATTATAATATGTTGAGAAACAATGTGATAACATGATCTGCGGAACGTTTTCTCGTTTGTTTGTAGTGTTGTTGTTGTTGTTGTTGTTGTTGTTGTTTGTTTGTTTGTTTGTTTGTTTTTTGTGTGTTTTTTTTTTTTTTTTGGGGGGGGGGATGGAACCAGTGTGTACTTTAAGCCTAGATGCGTCCGTGGGAGGGGGAAGGGGATGTACCACCCTCCCTGCATGTGGATGTGTGCTGCCAGTTGTTCACAAAATCACCAAATGTCGGCTTTTCATCAGCAGATCAGTGGGTCAACGCGAACCTTTATTTTTTTCTTCTTCTTCTTTGTTGGGGATCTAGGTGCAGTTTTATTTAGGGCCTTCTCCTAACACAAAGCGCCTGTCACAGTAATGCTGGCCGATCAACTTCCCGGATCCACTTTCTAAAAATGATGATAATAATAATAATAATAATAATAATAATAATGATAATAATAAATAAAATAAATAAACAAATAAATAAATATCAAAATAAAATGAAATAAACAAAAACAAAACAAAACACAAAGCAAAAACAAAACGAAACAAAACAATTCTTACTCTACTAGGTCTCTCTATAGCATGCACAACAATGCACTTTGATTACATGAGGAGGTAAACAAATAGATAATGATATATTTTGGGGGGTTCTCTAAGTGTCGTGCTTTCAGAAAATAAGTATTTGTATTGCTATTAGCCTTCTAAAAATAAACAAAACAGAGTAATGATAAACGAACATGAAGTGAATGAAGAGGAAACGCTTTAGGGCAGAGAAAGACTTAGATGAGATCATGGGGAAAAGGGGAAAATAAAGTAGTGAGAGAAAAATTACTAAGAAATAAGAAAAAGGGATACGTTATTCAAATATCTGAAGATTAGGCCCCTATTTACTAATTTAAATGTGTCATCATCCCGTAACTCAATCATACTGTTTCAAATGAATTGCAGCTTGATGTGTGAACAAGAGCGTACCTCCTCGATTTGATCACTATAGACACTATGGTACAATGTAACCTGTTCTTCCATCGAGCTTCGGCAGAAGTCACTCTAGTAGACCTGCTCTGATATTGATCTAATGGATTCATTACTATTGAAGGTGAGAAGAGACTAATAGTAACATGCAGGGACGGATCCAGAAATTCCGTAAAGAGGGCGAGCGCCTTTACAAAACTAGAGGGGGATGCACGAGCTCCCTCTATTTTTCTTTTATTTCTTTTGTTTTAACAAAAAATAACGAGGGAGTGCCCCCCCCCCCCGGATTCGCCACTGAGTAAATAAATATTGTCTGGTGGAAGTCAAGAATCTCGTTCATAATGCCTACACAAATCTGTAGAGGCAAACATTTTCTCCTAGGTTTGAACTTATTGAAGAGCAAAGCCGAACAAACTAACTTCTAAAGGAACAATTGACTTACTTTTCTTTTCCAGCTGATCGAAATATGCCACATATTATCTTGACCATGTTTACATGCTACAAGCTTGGTTTGTTAGGCCTATCTCTACACAGGCTGTCTGTTTCGGGTAACAATGCACTGCATGGGTTGTAAAATTAGCGTTGAGAAATAGAAAAACCCATTCCTACACTCATTAACTGCTTGGTTATTAACCTCTTCCCTTCGCTAAATGTAAATACAGAAAGTCAGCAGAACCGGGGTGCCGGTGCTGGGGGTGCTGAAATCCCCTCCCCCCCCCCCCCCCCATTTCGGGGAGTCTTCAAAAAAAAAGTCGAGAAAAAAATCGGGGAGAAAATCTCAACACACTTTTCCCAATGTTCCGTCCTTACATATTTATCGTCTAAACGTGAGGGAGGGGACCACACCCCCCCCCCCCCCAAAAAAAAAAAGAAGCTACTCGGCCCTTTAAGACAGCAATTTGCAGGAGGAGGAGGGGGGTGCGGCCCGTGGGGCGGGGAGAGAGGCGGGGGGGGGGGGGGTCGGGAAGAGCTGGTTGAGGGGGCGGGCTAGCTCAGGGCTGTGCAGTGCTGTGTTGCAAAGCTAAAGGGAGCAGATCGTACACTCATTTGTAGAATACAACAAGCGAGTAGAACCCCCGTCTATGTCACTTCAGCCACTTTGTATAGGCATACGTGGCTGTGCTGTTTATGGCCTGTTTCGGCCGGATGTCTCCTTCAGGAATGCAGTGCTATTTCATGAGACTGGTCAGAAATGTGGTACAACTGTAAGTAAAATGTGGTGATGACTTCCACAGAGCCCAAAGATTTGTTCAGTTTTCATTTAGAGTGATGAATAGTAGTCCGCGTTGTTGTCTATGTTTACCTATTGTTTCATCAGTCCCACTCGTGCGTCTAGATGTCGGAGTTCGTACATATGAATGTATAGAAGTTAGAACTGTCTTCTTCTTCTTCTTCTTCTTCTTCTTCTTCTTCTTCTTCTTCTTCTTCTTCTTCTTCTTCTTCTTCTTCTTCTTCTTCTTCTTCTTCTTCTTCTTCTTCTTCTTCTTCTTCTTCTTCTTCTTCTTCTTCTTCTTCTTCTTCTTCTTCTTCTTCTTCTTCTTCTTCTTCTCTTCTTCTTCTGTTTATCAGTCTGCCTCCTTCAATCCTGAAGATTCTTTCAGATTCTCGTCAACATCAAGTCTAGTATTGTAATTTAGTCTAGTATTGGCAATTCCTTACTTGGTTGTTTGCATTGCAATTGTTTGAAATTAGGTTTGGCAAGGATTGATATGAATTTTGAAGTACGATGCACTTTTTTAGGGTTTCTTCTTGTGCACATGCACAGCTATGATTTTTAATTGTACATCATACATTTGACCAAAAGATCAGTCTGTAATGTATCTGATCGTCGAGGATATGTTCAGTGAAAGCTGCGTCTGGCTTCATAATGTCAAAAAAAAAAAAAAAAGACTCCTCCAGACAGATGGATCTTTGTGTCTTAGAATCGTATATGTAAATTACTATTAAAATAGCGCTGAATAATAGTGTTTTTCTTGCACAAGGTTCCATGTGTTCAAGGAAATTGAGCCGTTATCAACTGGAGATATTGCTGTGATTCTTTTTTTAGATCAATTTGAATATCATATTACCAACTCATTGACTTACATTGTATATCACTTGTGATGGATGAACGAGCACAATATTGGGTACGAATGAGTGAGAATGTATGAAAATTTTTACAGTTTCTGAATACGTTTCCTTAATTACTCCTATGTGTCCAAGTTTGTATTAGACTTTAGTGCGACTAAATCTCTGCCAGTATATCATCAATAGTAAATGTTTTATTGAATTGAATTCAGAAGGTTTTAATCAAAATCTGACTGATGACCAAAGGTAGAACTGCACAGATGAGACACATGTTTATACGAGAAAATATATAATTTGTAAACTCAATTTTATACATTGTGATTTCTGTGAAGGGGATTAATCTTGTGTTGTAAATGTTAACACATTACTGTATTTAGAAGCTGTTATAATCGCGAGGGTTTAACTTTCGCGAATTTTGCGAATCACAGTTGGATCGTGAATATAACAACACGCGAAAATGTCACAATGCAGTGGATTTACGATAGCGTCGTGTCAATTCGCGAAAATGCCTGTGACCTCATTCGGGAAAATATCTGTACGCGAACATAACAGCCTAGTACAGTATAGTATAAATTTTGTGTGATTAGTATATCATGCTCAGTCAAGTGAGATGAATGATAATGATGTACATATGCCATCCACTGCGCATGTATTCAATTTGGCAGCTTACACTTTATACATGGTATATGCAGCTAGCTACTGATGACAAATTTTAGCAAGCCAGATGTCCACATTTCTTTAACTCCTTGCACCTATTGTCAGAGTTTGCCATGTGCAAAAATGTTTCAACACCATGAAAAATGTAATGTTTACTGTGCAACTACAATATAAACTGACTAATTTTTTTACCTGTTCAACTTATTTTTGTTTTTTCTCTTCACAAAATGCAGGATGACTCAGTGGAGAAGAGGAGGAACTCTCACTTGACGTACCGAGCAGATAATCAACCATCACCATGGAGATTAGAAACATTATGTCACTGGCCCTAGGACTTGTTGCCGGGGTGATGTTTGGCATTGTGTACAGCAAGTACGAGGACTATTCCACCTTCCATGACGTACGAATTCAATCAGTCGCTCAGCAGCACGTGGAAGGAAGTAGAAGGGACAACATAAGAGGATTGTTGCGTTTCCATGGCAACAATGCCACAGTCGGTAAGGTCGGTAAGAAGGAGAATCTTGCATCCAGCAAGCTGCTGGAGTATGCAGTGGGCGGCAAAAGTTTTTACCTGAAATTTGATAGTCTGGATGGCATGCCGGCCAAATCAGAAGCGGACTTGCAGAAAGACTCGCAGTTGGCAACCATCTCTGAGTGGCAGACGTTTGACCCTCTACATGATGCGGATATGTTAAAATCTTTATTGTCTGTCTTTTGTGTTATACCAATTGGAATATCCAGTATACCCCAGCATGGTAAAGCAGCATCCCAGTCATGGACAAAGCACTGTAACGACTACATTATGCTCAGCAGTGTTGACAACGAGCTGTATAAAGTTAAAAACATTGGGGTGGCAGATAAACATGTGAGTCCGTGGGAACGTACGAAGAGGGTCCTTGCATATGCCCTTGAGCACCATCCGAACCACGACTGGTATGTGAAAGTGGAGCACGATACGTTTTTGGTCCTTGAGAACTTCCGCTACATGATCCTAGCGCACCGCACCGGAGTGCCAGGTTTTGCCGGGCACGTCATTCAGACGAACGACGCGCATGGGTCAGTGATCGCGCTGAGCAAGCTGGGGCTATCGAAGGCAGTGACAGTGTTCCCAAACTGCAATGGTCTCTTCGGGGGCCAGGAGGATTACAAAGAACTTGAGGCATGTCTGAAGCCAGTCGGGATCAAAGCCAGCACAGACGCCCGCGATGGACAGGGGGTGAATCGATTCCAGATGGTTCAAGCCAAACCAAATTTACCACTCAATGCTCACAAAACAGTAGATTGGTCCTGGCGTTCCATTGTCAACCCTGAAAATGTGGTGAGATTTCCAATTTGTGTAGTTTTTTTATTGATCAAAGGCTCAATCATGGAGCTACATACTTTATGGTTTGATGTTTTGTCTAATGTTTTTGTGCACAAATTTTCTAAGCACCAATGGCAGTTTGATGTTTCTCATATTTTGCACCTAAATGTTTTTCACTTGTTTGATTAAATTGTTATTTTGAGCGTGTTTTAACAGATGTTGCATATTATGTTGCTGGCTTTTGAGGACATTTTGGACAAGAATTCGAGCATGTTGCAGCTCAAACCTGTTATGGACCACCCTGCACCATTGTTTTGATATTTATGTGTTATCCATGTATAACTGAACTGTATCACAATAGTATGTGTACAGTATCTGCACCAAACCATGCAGATTTACTGTACTTGTGGGGGGGGGGGGGGGGGGTCATAAAAGCTATATCAAAACAAAGCTCACACATACAATGTACAGTATACATGGCTATGGTTAAAACATGAAAAAAAAAAGAATTAGTTGTACATGTAACACCATGATATGGAGTGGGTAGACTCTCACTCTATGCAGGGAGGTGGGTATGCGACGTCACTACAGTGTTACAGGGTTCCGCCTGTGATACTAAACTTGCAGCCTTGCACAGAAGTTGTTCCAATCAATGAGTGGCTTGTTAATTCAGAGCCAGTGTATTCAAACATGGCATATTTATAATCCAGTGAGCTGGCAAACACTAGAGCTCTGCATTCTCATGATATGCACGATTGAATACATGCAGTGCTGAGAAGAGCAAACATGTTGATATTGATCTCAAGTGTACAGAGAAACTGATCTGAGTTTTCCGGATGTGAGGACACGGCAAACATATTGTGAAACACTGGAAAAATGATGTGCGTTGCTTGTGTGGTGTCCTTCTCAATGACTACAAATATTTCTCACTCTTACATAGTAAGAACATTAAAGCTCTTGAAGGGGAATTCTGGACTTGGTTAAAGGTTTGTCTGATAAAGAATAAAATTCTTATTACCACAGCAGTGAAAATTGGATCAATATTGGATACAATTTAGGGCAGTTATGAAATTGTAAAGTTTTGATAATTTCTGCAAAACAGTTCTCAAACAGTTAATATGAATATGCAAATGAGTTAGCTGATAATGCTATCACCTCCCAATTTTCCCTGAATTGTGTAAAAAAAAAAGAAAAAAAAAACTGAGGAAAGTGCACTCTTTCTGCTACTAAAGTATGAAACAAAAAATAAGAACTGAATAACTTCAAAATAATGATCAGAGAGCTATCTATATTTCGATTTGAGAATGGATACGTTTTAAATCAGAAAATTTCAAGATATTGTTTACAAACTATATATGGCAAGTTGTGGGGTGATGACATCATCAACTCACTCATTTGCATACAATATTCATATTGACTGTTCAAGAAGTGGAGGTGTTTTTGTGTTGTTGTTTTTTTGAAGTAAGGAAAGCTTTATGGTTTCATGAGTGCCTTCATCGTTATCTGATTTTATATCAAGATTTCTTTGTTGTGCATAAAACATGTTACTCTTATTCTTTCTTATGAGACTTACAGTGTACTTGTAACTGCTCCAGAATTCCCCTTGAAAAAGTCACAAGAGATTGTTTCGACAGCCAGTTATCATTTTTAATTTACTTGTATAGTAATGTTTTATCCTTAATGAGAAAGGAAGTTGTCCCTAAATAGTCATGAAGAACTTTACCAATCTGTTTACACAGATTGGACAATATACCATTTTTTAACTGTGATCTTTAACCCTAGCTTGTTTACAGACTGTTCTGAAGGTACATGTACCTCATGTGGGTACTTCTTACTAATGCCTTCACTGATGTGCATTGTATGTTTACTGTATTTTCTGGTGAGTTTGATATTCTGCTTCACCTCAAATTTGTCTCCTTTTTTCTCCCTCTCTCCGTCATCCTACAGGGACAGGAGGACTGTTGCCGTGACTACCCCGTCTCATTCCACAAGGTGAGCCCCAACGGTCTCTACATGATGGAGTACGCGGTGTACCACATGCGCCCCTTTGGCATTGGCACGTACATGTGCCCCGCCCTGCAAGAGGGTGGGGTAGGGGGCCAGATCGCCGCCCCCAACCCTCCAAAAGAGCAGCAAGCGGACGGAGAGAAAGTGAACGTGGAAGGTGGGGATAATACCCAAGACGAGCAAGCGGACACTGCGTTAAGAGTTGAGGTGAACAGCGGGCAGAAGGTATAGGTGACCTGGCAAGAACCCCGGCAGTCAAGGGAATTACAGTGTGGCGCACTTATTTGATGTACAGGGGAACCAAGTTACGACGAGGACCTAAAAACCATGATGATTACCAAGGTTGTTCCATTAGGTTATTTCACAATCTCATGGTACAAAAAAAAAAAAGAGAATATACATATTGGGACCTGCAAATTCACCTTGTTATAAGAAGGTTTTGTGATATCTGATGTCATTCAAACTAGGTTCCACTGTATTAGTCTTTACCTGGTGTTGGATCCTGAACAGGTCTTGAAGGTTCTATGGTTGCATTTCCTCTAATCATGTTTGGTCTAATCACCATTTTCTCAAATCATCATGCCTGAACATCCATTTTCCAAATTGTTTTTTATAGCCATGATCACAATTCTCATCCTTCAAGGGATTCCACTGTAGCTTTACACAAAATAAGAAATAGACAATGTTTCTTTAGCGTAGAGAAACAGCAGTAAACTGCATTCCTTTCCCTTCCAAACTGTTCAAAATTTATAGAAGAAATGCTTGCCTTAGATAAAAAGAGTAAAGTAAAAGGGGATGCGAAGAAAGCATTCTCAACTTTATTTCCCCAACCTAAAGTTCAGATTGCCTCCCTGCATACTGCATGCATATATTGTTTTTATATTCATAGTAAAGATTTCTTATTTCAGTGTGTGTGTGTGTGTATGTGTGTGTGTGTGTGTGTGTGTGTGCACGCGCGTGCGTGTGCAGTCACTGTCAAGCTACTAACAGTCAAAAGTAATAGACGGAATATTTGAATTGTCTCATCATTTTCTTCTCATCTTTAAATGTTTAAGAATCAACATTCCATGCTTGCCATTTCCACTAAACTTTTCAAAATGCTGGAAGTGCAGCTATGATCTCTGAGGTTCATTGAGGTTTCTTGTTCTTGCTCTGTTAATGCCACTACACAAGGACAATCATTGCAAAGAAATTCGCCATTACAGAGTCCATTTGACAAAAACATACAGTGTATGTTTTGCAATCTCTGATATCGAATCACTATCTTTAAGTTTCCCTATGAGTAGGTGTGTCTGCTCAGAATAATTCCAATGTGGGAATATTATATATATTTTCCTTCTCAGAAAACATTTTTTTTTTCTGAAGAGACAGAGAATGAAAGAGAGAATGAGCGAGGAAGAGAGTGAGAATGTTTGTGTGTGTGTCTGTCTGTCTCTGTGTCTGTGGGTATGTGTGTGTTCATAGTAGAGACAGAATGGGGGGAAAACACTCTCTTTCTCATTTGAATTATCCTGTGTGCAATGCTGATACTACATACAGTACGCCAGATATTTTACGGTGTTATTATTTTTGTAAAGTTTGTACACCTACTCACATTTTCCAAAATTAACAACGCTCAAAAATTTGGCAGAATTGCAATTCATGCTATTAACACTATGATGAGAGAAACTTTCTTTTCTCAAGTAATAAGATTTATTTCTTCAATAGTACATCACTGATGATTCCTCATCATGAATTATAACTGATCATGAAAATGGCTTGCAATTTCAAATTTCAAAATAACATTCTCGGGAAATATATGGCATATATACAAGTTGTACATTGTATACATTATACAGTATTACTCTGTATGCCAAGTTGCTACAAGTCCACTGTAGAAAATATATGGACTTCTTTCAGTTATACTGATAATTTGTGGATTTCCCAAGTGTACATATGTATAATGTATAGTTTTATACTCGTTACATCTGTTGTAGATGGATAGTGAGGAAGCGAATGCATGTCGGTTAAAAGAGAGAGAAAAAAAAAACTTATGTATTTTATGTTCAATTATTTTTTTTTTCATGTACAGATATGATGTGGAGACAGTATGTGTACCATTTTTCCATGAATGCATCTAATTTCTGTTGTTGCTGATGATATAGTTTTCAAATTGTGTAAGCCTCTTGTTATGTAAACCATATTTGTTGTCTATACCATGCCTTAGAAGTGCCAATGACATAAAAGGAAAAAAAGGAAATGACTGTAAGGTATTTTATATTTTCCTTGTTGGACTTTGTGTCTCCACAGATATGGCTCCTGATGTGTGCTGGTTTAGTTATTATGCTGAAACTATTAAGGAATACAACATAATGATTTCAATTCAACCAACCTTTGTCACATCGCTGATCATTTTGTAACAAGTTTTATACAAAATATTTCAATGAATTGACAAAGAGTTTGTTGCTATATTAAGATCAGTAATTATGATCAAGTGAGTCCTTGTAAAAGGGAAGGGTAAAAGGGAAGGAGAGTGGTGTGCTGAAAGAAAGACCTGGCATTATATGAATGAGGAAGGACTGATTTTGTGCAGATGTTTAGATTTTTGATATTTTCTCTCACCAAGAGCCACAGAAACAGTAAATGAATACAATGTATATCAATTTAAAATGCTGGCATTCCATACCAGGGCCCCATTTCATAAGGAGTTGATATGATAGCAACTCTTGCTGGAATGGCAATTGTCATAGTAACGACAAGAATCCAGCTTCCTGATTGGCTGTTGCTATTGGAAGTTGCCATTCCAGCAAGAGTTGCTATCATAACATCTTTCATGAAATGGGGCCCAGGTTATCCAAAGGAATATTTTGCCATACAGATTCCTTGACTCCTGTAACCCATTAAAGACGAGTCCCAAGTATACTCCAACAGGTGTCTAGGGGAAATGCATGTTGTAGCAAAATCAGCCTGTCCTCAATGGGTTAACACTGAGCCATGGCTGCGACACTTACTCCACCTCCAGCAGTTGAGGAGTGTTACAGTCCTGAACATTAATGGCGCACAATGGAGTTCCATGTTCATCTATTTTTGCAATACGCGTGCGGTAATCATTGTTGCCTATTGGTCACACAACTGATTCCAATCAGTAAGTAAGAATGCCACCTTTGATTTGCTAGGCTGTTACACAAGAATTTTTTGTCTTGTTTTAAACTTTAGAGTCAATTACTGCCTTCTCCTCTCCAGTCTCCAGAAAAAATCTTACACCATTAAAGGAGACCTCCGGATGATTTTCAGATTTTTACATTTGAACAACTATAAATTAGTTAAACTGAGGACAGAGTTTCAGAATTTGGGGTGATTGGGATGAAGAATAAGAATATTTTCAAAATTTAGAACAAATTGCAATGAACAAGGATGATGACATAGCAGAGTCACCGTAAGAATGCATGAGTTAGGGCTCAAGGAAGCAGAACAAAAGAAGAAGGCATGCATAGATTATACACAGGTGAACTCGCAAGTAAGCGGTATTGTAATGGAATTACACTGCTACATTTCTGAAATATGTGAACCTCCTATGTCATCATCCTTGTTCAGTGTGATTTGTTTAAGGTTTTTCAAAGTATTGTTTCTCTGCTCAAGAACCACAATAAATTCCACAAATCTACACATGGAGTTGTCGATTTGTGCACTACATGATGTGAAATTATGAAAATGGTCTGGAATATCCCTTTAACCCCTTCCATACTGAATTCTGAAATCCTCATAGACTTCATACACAGCTCACCAGGTTTCCGAAGTGAATGGGTTAATGTTGCACCTTGCACAGCCTGCAAACTGAATGCTTTGATCATGGATTATATATTTTTTTTAATCATTTACAGTTTTAGATGCAGCTTCGATATTTGAATATTTGCACATGTAGTGTATATAGATAGTGGCATGCTTTTATCAAACATTCGTTCATAAAATTTCACATGTACCATCACACTGTGCGGTGCAGGTTAAATCGTTTGCAGAACACAGGTGGTGTTGTTTTTAAGGAGAGGAAATGAGACGCTACAACTGTACACGGCGCTGTGAATCACTATAAAGCTCTTCTACCATGAGATTGTGCCTGCTGTGTCCAGCGAAGCATCAGCTAAGGCCCGAGGATACATCAGGCAAAAGGCAATAAGTACCGAATGATCATAATTGATTTTATGGACCGTGGAGACATCCATGCTGCCCTAATTCAAATCGGTGAACTTTTATCCCAGAAACAGGTGAAAAATTACAAGGGTGGAGAAGGGGAGGGGGGGGGGGGGGAGTGGGGAATGGAATTTGAGAAGGTGGGGAAGGGAACCAGATGACTAGAAAATTACATGTTGTCCTCATAAAAGGGTGATGTGGACAGGTGGCAATTTCTATAACAAAATTCACATAATGACTATATTCATTGCAGTGAAATGCTGTTCCCAAAAGCCTTATACATAAATAAAGGTCAGTTGTACAGAATATTTCTCCCCTACAGTATATTGATTAAAGATTTAAAAAAGAAGAAGCTTTGATTCCTTCTTGATGGAGTGTGTCCTTTGAAAACTTTTAAAAGGGAGAGGGATGGTTTCTGCTTGGATTGTGCTCAGGAACTCTAGAGTACAGTAGTCATAATCATCAATTCAGTGATATACACCTTCTATAGATACCTTCACATTTCCTGACTTGATGCATTAATTTGTTGTGTATACAACTTTGGAATTTCCTTCTTCTTTTTTTCCTCTGCTTTTATCAGATTGTGCCAGTTTCTCATCAAATAAGGTAAAAAAAAAAAACTACTGGCATGTGTGTTTGATTTCAGTTCATGTGACTTAAATACCCACCAAGCTATCATGCAGTACCATCAAGACTGCCTTTTGCGACAGGAAGAATAAATGAGGGCAGCGGCATTGATAGAATACAAATCATTCATGTATGATCAAGCAGCCCCGCAATTTTGGAGAGATCTATGAGTTTGACTCATCCTTGCTCTCTGTATCTGCCTTTTCAGCTTCCTTGAGGGCACACCAAGTTCACTCTTTTTCTTTCTCTGCATTGACGGAAAATCAGGGACAATGGAACATGCAGCTATAGATGATAAGCTGTTGATGGCAGAGAGTCGTCGGTCTCATGTGTGGGAATGTTTGGGATGCAGTCCATATTCAGAGTCATGAGGATTTGTATCTCAATATGCATTAATAGGAGGAGTGCTGGGGGAAATCTCGGGGCAAAAGTGTATGATTTCATCCGTGCATAGATTGCCTGAAATGTTGTATAGGGGAGTGGGGTGGGGGGGGGGGGGGGAGGGTGTATGGTTCATAGGAAGGGCAGGATGGAAACATACCATGCAGATTATGTGCTATGGGTACTCGCTTGACTATGAGTCTTGGTTGCCCATGTGATTGGGCTTAATGTACACCAGGTCTGGAGCACCACGAACAAAGAATACAGTAGGTACCTTTTCCCAATGCATGAACATTAAATTTGATCTAACAAGAGAAATCAAAATCAGGACACAAAGGCATAACTCCAGTAGTAGAACGAGTGTGTCACAATAAGTGTGTTGGTATTCTTATTCTCCCAAGGAATGACTATTTGTACATTGCATGTAATGCGTGAACATTAAATTTGATCTTACGAGAGAAGTCAAAATTGAGACACAAAGGCATAACTCCGCTAGAACGAGTGTGTCGCAATAAGTGTGTTGGTATTCTACCGAGGAAGGACTATTTGTACATTGCATGCAATAATATCATGGTCAAAGCTTGTGTTTTTTTTGTGTGTGTTTTTTTTTTTTTTTGTTGCATGAAATAGTTGTAGATGTACCACGGCTACTCTCATGTTATTGATGGAGATTTAATTATGAAACAAAATCCAAATTAAAGTGGAGGTAACAGCTGGTATTATCTGTTCCAGAGACTGGTATATTAACAGTCAAGTGGCCCAGCATACACATACCCAGATTTTCTTTATTGACCATAAAGATCAATGATGTGTTTATTCAATGGTCAACAGACCAACGTGGTAAAATTTGAAGGATGTCTATTTATGAAAACTCTAGCATGTTAAAAACAAATGTGTGGATTTCGTTTTCCCTACTATTGTAAAATGCAATTTCCAGCCATCTCTGTGTAGAGAAGCAATAACAGTGCTGAAAGGTTCCTCAGTCTAGGCTCTAAAATATTGCCTGAATACAAAGTACGGTAGGAGTTGCAGTTCACACTGGCTGTGTTTATCATCTTTCCCCTGTTTAAACGGCTTTTAAAAGCCGTTTCAAAAGCCCTTTAGAAACGGCTTCCAAAATAGTTGCGTTTATCAACTCTTCGCAAACACGATAACTGGCCTGTCACTGCACAGCTGTATTGCGCAATTCGACCCAAGGAGAAGAGGTCATATAAGGCGTGCATGGTTCATAACTGCAGTACAAAGCCATTTCAAAATAGCTTTGTGTTTATCTCGCTTCAAAAGGCTTCTAGAAACAGGTTTCTGGTAACCTGTTTAGGAAACCTGTTTCAGAAAGCACAAATTTGCGGCTTTCGAAAAGGCTTTCCGAAAAGGCTTTCAAAACAGCTTTGCGTTTATCATCTCGTAAAAATTCCCTGAAAGCCGTTTGGAAAACCTGTTTCTGCCGAGAAAAAGAGTTAATAAACGCACCCACTGATGTTAGTGCTTTACTGGATGCTCTGTTTGCTGATTGTCACAGATGTCTGGAAACTAACTGTTGTTGAATATACAGATTACCTACACAGCTGTATTCTCTTAGCTCCTGAACATCAATGCAGTGGAAACAACAGTTTGGATAATTGATTATGTTATTCCTGTTTAATAATGGAAAAAAAAATATGGCCATGTGGATGTTAAAGATGTAAGTACATAAAACAACAAAACACTTGCAAGGATAGACAACTCCGCCTGGCATCAAATATGGAAGGGTGTTGCCCGAATAATATAGATAATAATAACTTACATTCATATTGTACATAACAATCTAAAAGATTCTCTGTGTGCATTATCTTATACATCAGAAAAAAAGACTAGTTTTCAAAGATTTTCTAATTGCTTAGTGTCTGTCTTAGCCCTACGTCTGTCTGACAACCTATGTATTCTGCAAAATTGGTGCTGCAACAGCAAAAGAACTTTCTCCATAATTATGAAAAGGTGGATAAAAGTGGAACAGTAAGTGAATGCTTGATACCAGAAGAGCAAATACAGTTGTATTTTTTGAATGTGTGTATGGAGTAATTATAGAATAATTAAGTAAGAAGGAAATTTACATGTATCAATTGCAACTCTGTAACAGAAAAGAACAATTCAATAGATTGATACA